>NC_138187.1:153731240-154311591 GCF_964194105.1 Spermophilus citellus
CCCCTGAGCTGCGGCTCTCTGCAGTTCTCTCTGGCGCTGGTCTGGCCCCGCTCCCTCGCCCGGGAGTCACTTCGGCAGCGGCGGCCCAGTCGCCATTACAGCCCAACAACTGACACGGAGGAGGAGCGGCGCCGGCGGCGGTGGCGGTGGCGGCGGCGCGGAGCAGGGCGGGAGCAGTCCCGGACCAGGCAAACCTCGCGAGAACTATCCCGAGAGGGTTCCACAGGAATGCAACCCAGTGTTGGGGCCATATTGAGTGTGGCCAAAAGGTGAGAGCGAAACAAGCGAGGAGCGGAAACTTGAGGAAGCCATGTTTGGTGTGGCGAAGTTTGAGTCTGGCAGAACTCGGGCGGAGCTAAAGTATATCCGCAGAGGAGACTCCCCCGCCTCTCCCCCTCCCCTTTGACGCTAATTGGGCCTGCTGGCTGCGCACTTCACCCCGGGCGAAGAAAACATGATAGTGACTTGACAAGGATGAACTCGAAGTCTGGGAACGGCAGCTTTCTGAGAGTTTACAATGTTTCACCAATCGTCGTCCAAATAAATCGTCACCTCAGTCAGTTTCAGAGTAATTGCAGTCCTGCGGCTGCTGCAGTTACCCAGTGCTGTCACTGTGACCGTTTTATTCGCGAGGGTTAGAGTTCTGTTTAGCCTGCAATCTAATGACTAAAGACTCCAAAGCAAAAACGAAGTTTCCTCCCAGTAGGTATTGGCACTGATGTGCTCTGAGAACCCCTCTGGGATCAATATATTTTCTCACAGCTTTTTTCTTCTTTTCCCTGTTTCCGCATGTTGAATTCTTTCCTCTGTGAAGACTTAGTTTAAAGGACATCTCTTCTGCAGATAAGACCACCTTCCACTAGGTGCTTACTCTTACAAGCTGACGGCTCATCGCTGCACCTTCTAGACTCCTACAATAAACTCAAACTAACTTGAAAACTTAGAGGTCTCTCTTACCTCTCTATACCCAGTAGGCCCCAGCATAGCGTCTAGGACATTGTAGGTGCTCAATACGTGTTAGTCGAGAAGATCATATCAAAGCAGAAAGCAGTAACTGGGTCCTCTTCAAAGGGCCTGCAGCTGGGCCTGCATAGGAGCTAAGTGGATGTTAGAAAGTTTTAGGTGTAAAAAGTAGACTGATGCACTGGAAGGAAAAACGGGAAATGTGGGCATCCCAACTATGCAAGTGGTAGCAAGAAAAACAACAAAAGGAAAGTGTTATTTAGGTTTTCCCCAACCTTGACATGTATGCTATTTTGCTCAATGTAAACAACCACCATAGTTAGTAAGTATGCTCACTTTTTTTGAAAAAGAGGAAATGCTTTTGAAAAGCTAAGCTATTTGCCCAACATTCTACCATTAGTAAAAAGGAAATACAAGATTTATGATCTCCTTTACTCCAAAACTTACTTTTCCTTTTTCCCCATGCTACCTGCTGGGCAACAGAGAAAAACACCAAAATTTTCTACCATGGTGTGAGCAGCAGCATTATTATGGTATCAAACTATGCTCAGTTTCCACTTTTTTGTGCTGATTTTTTCCTCTTTCACCTTCCAAATACCTGACACATCAGTCTCCTTCCTTTTTCATCCTGTAACTCTTGCTGTTTATACCCTACAGATTGGCTCTTGAGTGTATCAAGCTTTGTACTATTTGTTCATAGCTTAACAACTGTAATTAATCCCTGGAGCAAGATTAGAAATGGAATGTAAACAGCCTTGTTACCCTTTGGAAGTCTCCCCAATGTTAGGTATATGGTAGGTGTTCAGTATGGCCTCCTTTTTATTCCTATTTCTTCTTCTCCCTTTCCTTTTCCCTCTCAGTATGAAATGTGGTCTCAGTATACTGCCCAGGATGGTATTAAATTCCTGGGATCAAATGATCCTCCTACTTCAACCTCCAAAATAGGTAGAAATACAGGTGCATACCACTGGGTCCAGCCTTCCTAGGAATTGAATCCACGACTTCATGCGTGTTAGGGAAGTACTCTACCACTAAGTCACATCCCCAGTCCTTCATTTAAAAAAAAAAAATTATTTTGAGACAAGGCCTAAGTTTCTTGAACTTGTTATCTTCCTGCCTTAACCTGTAGAGTAGCTGGGATTATAACATGCAACTACCATGCCTGGCATCCTACTTCTTAATAAACACCAACATTGGATTTTTTTTACATTTTACATTCTTTGTTGATTATTATGGCTTTGGCACTTGCCTCTCTTTGGATAACTAAGTCTTAGTCCAAAACTTTACACTAAGTCTCCGATTACCTATTACTCATCTCCTCCTGACCTCTGTCTCTCAAGTGAAGTTTATCATTTCCCCTCTACTCAACCCTACAGAGCCAGTTTCTTTCCCTGCCCCTGTATTTCTATTAATGGCCATCATGAAACATCCTTCTGAGGGCTGGGGATGTGGCTCAGGCGGTAGCGCGCTCGCCTGGCATGCCTGCGGCCCGGGTTCGATCCTCAGCACCACATACCAACAAAGATGTTGTGTCCGCCGAGAACTAAAAATTAATAAATATTAAAAATTCTCTCTCACACTCTCTCTACTCTCTCTTAAAAAAAAAAAAAATTTTAAAAAAAATCCTTCTGTGAACTAAGAGGCTCAAAAGTTCAGAAATAGTGTATGTTATTCTCTTTGCCTTGCTCCCACCCAATTGGTCATTAAGTCTCTAAAAAACCATTGTTTCATATTCCCCCCCCCTTGGGGGGTGGGCGAGGTACCAGGGATTGAACTCTACCACTGAGCCACATTCCCAGCCCTCTTTTGTATTTAATTTAGAGTCACAGTCTTACTGAGTTGCTTAGCACCTGGCTTTTGCTGAGGCCGGCTTTGAACTCTCAATCCTCCTACCTCAGCCTCCCAAACCACTGGGATTACAGATGCACGCTACAATTTTTTTTTATTTTTTATTTGTTCTACTTAGGTGTACATAGCAGCAGAATGCATTTCAGTTCACTGAACACAAATGGAGCACTGTTGCATATTTTCTATATGCACTCCCCTTTCATCCACTTGTACCAGTGCTCTTCTAAATCAGGCTTTCATTCCTATTGCACAAAAGATTGTAGCAGTCTTCCCAGATGTCAGCTTGAGTTTTGTACCTACCCCACCTCTACCTGCCAAGGTAAATAAAAACTTCTCACTTCAGCCTTCAAAACTTTTCTCGGTATGTTCCAGCTTAGCTTTCCATCTCTCTAAAGTTTGGTAGCACATTAAAGTAGAAGGGGGAGAAATGTGATTTCAGGAAGACTGATTCAAATCTTGACTCCATCACATAATTGCCCTATGAACCTCCACCTTATCATCTATGAATCAAGTCTAGTGATATCTACCCTGTAGCATTGTCTTGACGATAAGAAATAACATGGGTTAAGAGTCTGACATTATGCAGAACACGGTGGTACACACCTTTAATCCCAGCAACTAGAGAAGGCTGGGGCAGGAGGATTGCAAATTCAAAGCCATCTTCAGCAACTTAATGAGGCCTGAGCAATTTAGTGAAACCCTGTCTCTAAATAAAGAATAAAAAGGGCTGGGAATGTGGCTCAGTGGGTAAGTTCAATCCCTGGCATCAAAGAGAAAAAAAAAAAGTCTGGCATTAAAAGATAGAAATAGGGGCTGGGGTTGTGGCTCAGTGATAGAGTGCTTGCCTAGCATGTGTGAGGCACTGGGTTGGATTCTCAGCATAGCATAATAAATAAATAAAATAAAGGCCCATTGACAACTAAAAAAAATATTTTTTAAAAAAAGATAAAAATAAATAGTGGCTATTATCACTTCACTAAATGGGAGTGATACATTGAATAGGAGTGCTACATTTCAATCAAACTTGATTTCAGACACAATCTCATTCCTACCTTAGGCCTTCATTTCCTGACATGGAATATATATTACCCTGGTTCACAATTTCTGCCATGTTCTTTAGAACTAACCCCAAAACTAGTACTAGAGGAAAAAAAAAATTCATGATTGTTCATTACTTTGCAGGTACTTTTCTACCATGAACTCCATGATGTTCTGTATCCACCATAGGGCAATGTCTACGATTGGCAGTTCTGTTGTCTCTCTTATAACCCTATCATCACATTTGTTCATAACATCCTTTGTCTCCTTCACCATGAATTAAGAGCATGATCTCTGGAGTCAAACAGGCCTCTGTATGAAGCCTGGCTCAGGTACTTACTCCCTGTATGACTTTGGTCAATGAACAATGGAGACTGCAGTGGTACCTATTACCGCAGTCCAGCTGGGAGAAATAACCGGGAGGTGACAAGCAACTTGTGAAGGTTGAAGCAAGAACTGCTTTATTGTGGAACATCAGAGGTATATATATCTAACTGATTACATACAGCTTGACTCAATCAGCATCATCCAATCATGGCATTGCTCCCCTACAGATACAGCAATCAGCCAATAAGGAATCTCCACCATCTTGATGGCTCGGTGGTGTTGCCTCACAAACCACTCCTTCTGGCAAACTGCCAGGCACCATCTTGACTTGGTCACAGCCTCCAACATCTCCCCCTTTTTGTTTTATTAAACAATAAATGACCGTGCCTGTCTTATGTAGTCCAATACTACATATGGTTCTTACCCGTCACTGGATGGTCTGACCTCAAATTGTCAGCCTCCTGGCTTAGGTTGGTACCATTGTAATTGGATTTTACCCGTCTTTGACTATTGGCCCAACATATTTAGCCATACTTGTGGATCTTTCCCTGTTTCTAGGGCCATCATGGCCGGTTTAACAACCATAGTGGTTTCTTTTTGTTGTCTGTGTAATTTACACAAACACCATAAACAACCTGCCACAAGCAGAAAGAGAAGGATACAAAATGCCACGATACCAAGCCATTGATGGCTCCAAGTGAGAAGCGCTTGGAAAAATTTTACCACCAATGACCCCGTCAGCAAAGATACCCTGGTACTATTAAGAGTTACAATTTGTTGGCTCAATAGATTAGTTAAATTTTGAAACTTTACATTCCATGTGCCATTAAGCGTAGCTCCTAGTTGTCTGGAAAGATCTCCTGCTTGAGAAATATTATCATAATGCATAGAAGTGATACACAGTCCAGGTAAGTTTTGTAAGCAGCTTAAAGCAGAGGAATCCATTAATATGTCTATTTCTTCTTGAAGTAAATCGACTCTTTGATTGAGCATCAGAATTCCATTTCTAAGATGATCATTAATAATGTTTTTGTTTGTAAAGCTTGTACTACTTGTTGAGTTACATTATTTATTGATGCAGCAGTTTGTACTGTTTGTGTGATAGCTATCGCAGAAGCTGCAGCAGCAACAGAAACAGCAACAGCTGTGATGATGGTAGCTGTAATTCCAAAGTCTCGTTTGGTTTTCAGTAATACTGGAAATTCTTCTATTTTTGTCTTCACTGGCACTGGGATGAAAGTAGGAATTCTGGCAATGATGGCTAAAGAAAATTGTGTAGCATTCCAGCAGGCACTAAGAAAACAATTTTCTGAACAATTTGGTACATTATCCTAAACAGAATTATCAGATATGATGAAAAGGAAAGGTGAAAGTAAACAAACAGGAGTTTTGTTCACATTTTAAAACAATCCTTGTAAATTTCTAAATTTAGGTAGATTATTTCATAGAGATCAACATTTTATTAGTTTTTTTTGAACACCTAGAAAAACTTGAAAGCTTAATTTTAAAGACATCTTTATTTTCATCTCTTTACCCAATTTAAATTGAACTGTTTAAATCACGTGAATAAAAGATATTTGGATCCATTTTTTTTAATTTTTCATGAGTGCTCCTCATATATCTGTCAATTTTCATATCATGTCTATGACATATGGACATATGCACATACAGACATACAACACATAACACGAGTGTGCACACATAACACAATAGTAAAGGCCTTGTAGCTTTTCACAGGTGAAATCTCCATTGCAATGTTTAAAAACTCCACAGTTGATCAAAAAATAGAACTGATCAGAAAAACATTAACCTAGGTCTGTAGGATCAAAATTGTGAGCTCAAAAAATATAATAGAACTCCATGACATGGGAGAGGGCATAATAAAATAGATATTGAAAAAAGCATCCTGGCTACCACCTGGGTTTGACTCTTCTTTTGATATCCCATCCTTCTTCCTGTTACTTGCATATGGGTTTGAAGGTATTCCCACAAGTAAGCCTCAAGGTTTTTTACATTTGAAATAGGCCTCAATGGTGCTCATTATTCATTAGCCTCCGGGTATGGGAGACCCATTGTCACAGATGTAAGGATAGCTAAACTGGAGTTCTGGATATCAGCTGTTATGGATTTGAGCCAAATCATCTTCTTTTTGGTCTGTAGAAATCGCTTTAGTTAGTCTCTCTGCAATCCAAATCGGCTGCTGTTCTCCCTGTGGAAACACACATACAGACCCCCGGCTCCAGACAATCACTGGGTCAGGACCTTTCCATTGTCCAATCAGAATATTCTTCCAAAGTACCTTGGGTTTATGTACATTTTTTGGACACATGTGCCTTTCCGCAGCACTGAGCATTGATAAATCCAAATTTAAAAAATTTAAAGTAAAAAGGGTTATGTTAAGTTTATCTTTGGGGGATATATACCCCTTCCCAATTCCCTCTTTTTGCTTTAGTAAGTACATTTTAATAGTTTGATGAGCTCTTTCAACTATACCTTGTCCCTGTGGATTATACGGAATTTCTGTTATATGAGTAATGCCAAATGATGAGCAAAATTGCTTAAAAGAAGTAGAAGTATAACCAGGGCCATTATCTGTTTTTAACTGTTTTGGAATGCCCACAGTGGCAAAGTTTTGTAAACAATGAGATATAATATCTTTAGTTATTTCTCCGGCATGAAGGGAGCCCATCAAATATCTGGAAGAAGTATCAACTGTAACATGCAAATATTTTAATTTTCCAAATTCTGGCAAATGTGTGACATCCATTTGCCATATATGATTAGGTATCAGTTCTCCAGGATTGATTCCAAGATTAACTTGTGGTAAAAAGGTCACACAATTTTGACATTATTTTACTATTTGTCTAGCTTGTCCCTTAGTTATTTTAAAACGCTTTTGTAAAGTACTAGCATTGACATGGAAGGATTTGTGAAAATTTGTAGCTTCTTCTAGTATTGAAAAAACATGTATGTCATGTGTAGTTTTATCTGCTGAATCATTGCCTGAACTAAGGGCTCCAGGCAATCCTGTATGTGCTCTGATATGTCCAATGAAAAATGGATCTTTTCTGTCCCAAATTAGACTTTGTATAGTGGAAAATAAAGAGAAAACAGTAGAGGAAGGGGAAATCCTACGAGCATCTTCAAGGGATATTATAGCATTAACTATATATTGACTGTCAGAAAATAAATTAAATACAGAATCTTTAAACATCACAAAAGCTTGTAATACTGCATTAAGCTCTACCTTTTGAGCTGATTGTTTGGGTACTAAAAATGTAAAAGCTTGATCAGGGATAACTTACTGTTGCTGTACCATTATTTGACCCATCAGTAAATATTATTGGAGCATTCATGATAGATGTTTTTCTTGTCATTTTTGGAAAAACTACAGGATTCGAGGACCAAAAAGACAACATAGGATTATATGGTAAGTGGTTATCAAATGAACAAATAGATTTGCACATGATTATTGCCCAAGTATTTAACTCATTAGCTAAGTCATCAATTTGATCCATAGTATATGGAGTAATAATTTTTTTTCATCAGTTGGTTAATTCTTTTTCTAGAACTTGAGAAGTTAGAAAAAGATCATTGCAAACTTTCAGAAACAACCATGTACATAAACAGGACACAAATTGGGGATGCCTTACCCAAGGAGATGGCCAAGAGAGGCCTTTGAGTGTCAAAGCACGGCTAGCCTGTGAGGTCAAAGTTCAAGAAATATTGTCATCTGGGATGCTCTTACATCTCCATTACACTTCAGTCTCTTTCACAAAATAGTATTCAAGAGAATGGAAAGTTTCCACTTTATTCCCAACCATTGTCTTTGATCATGTGGGCAAGCTCAATAATAAATTTTCCTTCCTTATATTTCTGACTGCTCTCAAAGGCATGCTCATATTTCCACCCGAGTGTGGTCTTGCAGTTCTCACAGTAGATGTCTGCAACTGCATGCAGCCCAGTGAGAAGGACCCTCTCCTCAGCGGGACCGCAGCCCATGTTCACCACAGAATTGAAGAGGTAGGCTCTTCCCTGACTTCCCTGAAAGGACTTGGAGATCAGCTCGTCGTGATTGGCCAGGTGGGCTCTGCAGTGGATACAGCTGTACGTTCGGTGACAGTTTGGTAGGTAAGCTTGGAACGTTTTGGATTTGGTCATTTTCACCATTTCTGCTGGGTGCTCCTCACTCAGCTCAGGGCTGGCACTTGAAGACCTGTGGCTCTGCTGGACTCTCTGACAAAAGAAACACTGGAAAATGCACGCAAGAGCCGTTGTTGTTTGGAAGGGTGTGTGGCACTGTCCACACAGCTGGGACAAGAAAAAAATGTCACAACGGCCGCTCTGCGGTCCGTGCCCTGGCCCGCAGCGCCCATCCGGCCCGGGCCTCGGTCAGCACGGGCTCTGCTCTCAGGCGGCCCCGGCATGGCCCGGGACGTGCTGCGGCTGTTGGCGCCTCGGCAAACCGCGAGGCATCCTCTCGCCGCCGCCCCGCGGGCCGCCAGCCCTTTGTTTTTTCTGGAGTAATAATTTTATTAGGAGAAATTCCAAACATTCCCTTTGCTGCTTTTATTCCTTTGAGTATTAATTGTCCCACAGCCTCAGGATACCTAGTAAGAATAGTGTTAGGAGAATAAGATAAATGTATCCATAATAATGGACCTTCTTGCCAAAATACTCCTGTAGGAATATTTTCAGTGGGTAATACAATAAATAATAGAGGCAAACTTATATCAATTCTATCCAGATGCATATTTTCCATATATGTTTCAATGAGTTTTGATGTTTTTCTCGATTCAGGCGTTAACATGCGGGGTAAGTTTGGATCCAATGGACCTTTTAAGATATCAAATAAAGGTCCCAACTCTCCTGTTGGTATGCCTAGATAAGGCCTTATCCAATTTATGTCTTCTAACAATTTTTGAAAGTCATTAAGTGTTTTAAGTTGATCTACTCGTATTTGAATTTTTGGTGGGTGGGCCATGGTCGAGGATAATAGAACTCCTAAATAATTAATTGGAAAATTTAATTGTACTTTATCTATTGCTATATCTAGATTATAATTTTTTAATAAGTTTGTAAGTGTAGCATAGCATTCTAGCATTGTATTTTTATCTTTGTGTACTAATAATACCTCATCCATATAATGAAATACTTGTAGTTCAGGATTTTGATTTCTAAGTGGCTGGATTGCTTTGTCAACATAAACTTGACACATAGTAGGACTATTAGCTATCCCTTGAGGGAGTACTTTCCATTCCGGCAGAGGCGCAGATGTCCAATCCTGTGCCCCCTCTGGTTTGTCTGATAAGGGAGTTAGTTAATGGATAATGTGTCCTGGGCACTACCCTGATGGTGTTGCTGGGTTCCTTCAATGCCCCATATATTTGTAGTTGTGGGCCCCGGGGCATTGGACCCCCCTGTCCGTTTTTTGGCAATGGAGTACCCGCTACAGTAGTCTGAGAACAGCATTTACTAGCCCAATGTTTTCCTCTATGACATCATGGGCAAACACTTGGTATTTTTCTTTTTTGATCATCCCCAGTTTTGTTACTTGTTTTAAATCCTCCTCCTATGGAGCAACTCCTTTTAAAATGTCCTGCTTGACCACAATTATAACATGTTTTTGGCCTGGCACCTAAAGCCTGTTGTACTCCTTGGGTTACTGCAGCTGCCAAGACTTGCCCCTATACCACTGGTTCATTAATATCTCTACACAATTTAATATATGCACTTAAGTCTTTATATTTCCAAGGTCGAATAGCCTCTCTACACCATCTATTGGCTTGTTCATAAGCTAGTTGTTTTATTAATGGCATCGCTTGTTCTACATCCCCAAAGACTCTGCTTGCTGTTTGCATAAGCCTATCCACAAACTCAGCGTAAGGTTCATTAGCTCCTTGTATTACCTTAGGTAATTGACCTTGTAAATCTCCCTGTCCTTGTAAAGTCTTCCATGTCTTAACCGCAGCTGAAGCGATTTGTAAGTATATGGCAGGATCATATCCAGCTTGTTGCTGCTGACCCTCATAAGGTCTCTCTCCTAGCAACATATCTAGATTTCTCTGTGGATACCCGACTGCTGCATTTCACTTAGCAGTCTCCACACACAATTCCTGATTAGTAACTTTCCATAACAGATATTGTCCTCCATTTAGCACAGTTTTGCACATGCTAGCCCAATCTGCTGGTGTCAAGTTTAAACTTGCAATGGCTTCAACCATGCTTACAGTAAAAAGGGCTTGAGGACCATAGGATGCTATAGCTTCTTTTAACTGCTTTATAATTTTAAAATCCAAAGCCTGGTGATAGCACTGCCCTCCCGCATCCTCAAGTACAGGGCATGCTAATCTTCGAGGTCCTGTCTCAGGATCCCATTTATCACTTATGGAGGATGGGTGTCACCCAGAATATGTTGTCCCCATATACATAGGTGGAGCTGTTGGTCGAATACTTACACCTTCTGGTGATAGAAAGGTATTAGTAGAAGCCTCTTGTTGTAACTCCTCCCCCATAGCCCTTCCTCCTCTGAACTTTCTTCCCCTTTCTGACTAGCTCGAGAGACTTCCTCTTTTACTTGATCTAAGATGTCTTCTCCTTCCTCTATTATAGTCTGAACTGAAGGCTTTGGACTAAGCAAACAAGATCGTATCAATGTCCATAATGGTAATGTGCCGACTGGCAGAGTTCCTGGGCTTTTCTTTTCTATCTTTTTTAAATCTTCACCGGGCTGGGGATGTGGCTCAAGCGGTAGCGTGCTCGCCTGGCATGCGTGCGGCCCGGGTTCGATCCTCAGCACCACATACCAACAAAGATGTTGTGTCCGCCGAGAACTAAAAAAAATAAATATTAAAAATTCTCTCTCTGTCTCTCCTCTCTCACTCTCTCTTTAAAAAAAAAATCTTCACCATGATGGTCCCATTGTGGTATATTTAACAACCGCTCCTTTAAGAATCATGGACTACATTTTTGTATCCTATCAACGTATGCCCTAACTGTTCTTGGTTTTACTGGGGTGCCTCCTTCCTTTAGCAATTTACTTAACACCCTTTCGGTTTGATTTTTACTAACTTCTGATCCCATATTTCTGTAACAAAGACAACACAACACAGTAAGATAACACAAAACAAAAATGAAACAAAACGAAACAAAAAAAAGCACATTGTATCAATTTTTCTATTTTCTTGAAATGGCCATCCTATCTGTTCCTCGGGGACGAGCAGCTTTCCTCCCGTCCTATCTATTTCTAGGGACGGGCAGCTTACCTTGTCACTTACCCCCGAGCGTCCTGGAGTTCCCCTTACGGGCCACCACTTGCTGCAGTCCAGCTGGGCGAAATAATCGGGAGGTGACAAGCAACTTGTGAAGGTTGAAGCAGGAACTGCTTTATTGCGGAACAGCAGAGGTATATATATCTAACTGATTACATACAGCTTGACTCAATCAGCATCATCCAATCATGGCATTGCTCCCCTACAGATACAGCAATCAGCCAATAAGGAATCCCCACCATCTTGATGGCTCGGTGGTGTTGCCTCACAAACCACTCCTTCTGGCAAACTGCCAGGCATCATCTTGACTTGATTGCGGCCTCCAACAACCTATTACAGCATTGTGCAAGAATTAAAAGAAAGACCATATGTTAAAGATATAGCATAGTATGTGACAAATAATAAGTGCTCGAAAATGTTGGTAATTCTTTCCTATTTTTTGTAAGTTGAATAAGTACCTTGCATATAGTGGGCACTCAATATTTTTTAATTAAATCGATCCTTGTTGAATTTAATTAAATTTTGGGCAAATACTTATATGTTCTCTCTTTTGGGAATGTGAAATTTAATACTGATTATAGAGAATAAGTTGAGAAATGGAGAGACATGGTGTTGGTGATGAAATTATGTCATTCACTCTTTGTAATTAATTAAATAAAAGTGCACAGCAGAATGAACTAGAGACATTCCCAAGGAAATGTCAAGGCTGGATACCAGATCTGATCTGTGGTCGTGTCCATCATCCTCTCAATAACAAATTCAAGCAAAGTATAAACCTCTTTTCCATTCAAAAAACTATGCAAACACCAAATTCAGGAATGGGCTCACTGGTTCCTTTATTTCCCTGCTAGGTTCAGTTTTGGGGTTTAGTCTTGAACTTTTCCAGGAGATTTGGTATTCTGATGGACAGAATTATGGAAAAATTAAATTCATCAATAAGAAAATTATTTGTCAAGGAAATTGACATGGCCATCTATCTTCAAATATATAAACATTTGTGTACTTGTGTGTGTATGCACGCACATGAGCGCACAACCAAGGAAATATTGGTCAGAGGAACCTCTGTGACATTAAATCCAGAAAAAGAAAGGAGAATAGGGATATCTACAAAGTCAACATTTAATTGTATTTCACTCTACAGGGATATTTAAATTGGCAATTTTGAGTGAGTTCCCAAGACAAACTGGCAGCAACAGCCTAGTTTATGAGATGGACCCAAGGTGCAGATTTTCTTTTTTTTTAATTAATTTTTTAAATTTATATATGACAGTGGAATGCATTACAACTCTTATTGCACATATAGAGCAAAATTTTTCATATCTCTGTTGGTACACAAAGTATATTCACACCAATTCGTGTCTTCATACATGTACTTTGGATAATAATGTCCATCACACTCCACATCATTCTAACCCCATTCTCCGTCCCTTCCCCTCCACCCCTCCATCCTATCTAGAGTTCATGTATTCCTCCCATGCTCCTGCTCCCTACCCCACTATGAATTCCTCATATCAGAGAAAACATTAGGCATTTGGTTTTTTGGGATTGGCTAACTTCACTTAGCATTATCTTCTCTAAATCCATCCATTTACCTGCAAATGCCATGATTTTATTCTCTTTTATTGCTGAGTAATATTCCATTGTGTATATATGCCACATTTTTTTTATCCATTCATCTATTGAAGGGCATCTAGGTTGGTTACACAGTTTAGCTATTGTGAATTATGCTGCTATAAACATTGAAGGTGCACATTTTCAAAGGAGAAATCTAAGACCAGTATATGATCCTTGGGCCCCTCAGACAAGACCTTTCAATCTGGTCACTGATATGAAAATATGGAGAAATTATAGATACAAAGGTCTTGAGAGGAAGATGTCTTCTGAGAGGACAGGCATCAGGATACAGAGGTTGCTTCTTCTTTACCCCAAGCTAGCAACAAGGGCTATGAGAGGCAGCATGGAGAGCCTGATGTGGGCACCAGAACATGAAAGGCAGAGCAGCCCGACGAGGCTGGATTCAGACATGGAAAGAGGGCGGCACCCTTGGCAATGGAGTACAGGGTGGTGCCAGGGAAGTTTTGTTTCTGCTCTAAAAGGAGAATCAAAGTTTGGAGAATCTGAGAGATCAAATATGGGACCTACAGTAGGAATCATTATAAACTATAAATTGTAAAAGTAGGTGTCGTTATAAAAAGGATCCTTTGGGAATAGTATTCTACTAATTTTTTTTCTTTTTTTTTTAGATGTAAATAGACACAATACATGTATCTTACTTATTTTTACGTGGAGCTGAGGATGAAACCCAATGCCTCACACGTGCTAGGCAAGCACTCTACCACTGAGCCGCAACCCCAACCCTTCTACCATTTCTGTAAAGAATAGGTGGGAAACAACCAATAAAAAAAAAAAAAACAATAAAAAAAAGAATAGGTGGGAATACACATGATATTTGCTTATGCATGTATAAAATGTCTTCAAAGGGATACATAACAGACAACTAATACTGGATGTCTATGTGCAAGGAAACTGGTAACTGGGAGTAAGGAGTCTTATCAGTCATCTGAACTTTTCAAATTTTGAACAAAGTAAATATACCAGGTATTTAAAAATCAAAAATTTTACAGAAACAGGTTTTTAATTAAAAAAAGAGGAGAAAAGAAAATAAATTAGAATTGAAAGAACCCTCCCAAATGATGGCCTACCATAGTGACTGGACCCCAGAAGAGGGGACAGAAGATGAGGGGACACTGAACATGGCTAATTGAAGAAGGTGACATACACATCCAAGGAGCTACAGCCTCAGAGGTTGGACAGGAGAGTATTTAAAGAACCCAGGGAACTCTTCTAAGGAAAAGAACTGGCTTTAAATATCTACTAAGTCTGGGGTGAACAAAGCGTAAAGTGAGGATGTTTTTGTGTCCCTTACAGTCTTCCCTTCCTCCCCAACTCCCTGCTTTGCTCCCTAAGAGGTGCAGAAATTAAAATTAGTGAGCTTGAGGAAAGGAATATGGTCCAGGTAGAAAGAGAAGGGAATGACCACGTCCTTCTCCCAAGACACAGCACAGCTGCCATTTTAAAAAAAAATGGCAAACTAACTACATCACTAGCAAATCAGGGAAACACAAAGTGAAACCATAACCAAAAACTATTTCGTATCCATCAGATGGGCACCATGTGTTGACAAAAATGTCAAACAATGATAATTTTTTAACTTGACATGAAGTAAAGTTGACAATGTAGCCATGACCCAACATTTTCACTCAAAATGGTCTGCATTCTCAAACTCTTTGTTACTGGACCACAACAAGATAAAGAGCTTGTTCAAATTGTAAATCAATAATAAGTCACTATGTTTAGTGACTTATTTTTTGAAGATAGACTTTTTGATGAAGGAAATAGTGTATGGACGTGTTCTGACATAAGCTCCTTTTCTCTGTGCAAAAAAATATTAAGCAATTTACTGTCATAAACCACTAAGTTTCAGGATAACTTGTGCAGCATTAATAATTAGAAGCTAAATTTGTAATCATAGTCTATATGCTTTTTTTTTTTTTTTGGTTCCAGGGATTGAACCCAGTGGCATTTAAACACTGAGCCACATCCCCAGCCCTTTTTTATATTTTATTTAGAGACAGGGTCTCACTGAGTTGCTTAGCACCTCGCCTTTGCTGAGGCTGGCTTTGAACTCACAATCCTTCTGCCTTAGCCTTGTGAGCCACTGGGATTACAGGCGTGTGCCACCACACCTGGCTCTATATACATTTCTTATTTTGTTCCCTTTTTTCTTGTTTTAGTCAGGAGTGATACTAAAACATAACCACAAGTAAGGTTGGGAGATAATCAGAAGGGGGCAGGATCAGAAGCTGCCTCCAATCTTAGGAATCAGTAAGCTAGAGGACAGCAGCTATTTACCTGTCAGTGCAGAATTATTTATTTTAATATTTAAACCATCAAACCAGGGCAGACAACTTGTTAGCTAGGAATTAGGTATACCTTATTTTAGTGTTTTCAGTGGGCTTTGGTCCATTTGTTTAATCAACCTAACATCCTTAAAAGAAAAACTTGACAAGAATTCATCTTTGGAGGGGCTGGGGATGTGGCTCAAGCGGTAACGCACTCACCTGGCATGCGTGGGGCGCTGGGTTCGATCCTCAGCACCACATAAAAATAAAACAAAGATGTTGTGTCTGCCGAAAACTAAAAAATAAATATTAAAAAATTCTCTCTCTCTCTCTCTCTCTCTCTCTCTCTCTCTCTCTCTCTCTCTCTCTCTCTCTTCTCTCTCTCAAAAAAAAATTCACCTTTGGAAAGATATACTGGACTAATGTTTTTCAACAGACAAATCTGCAGGTATATGCCTATCTCAACAACATCGTGTTTGTCTAATGATGGATGTCACACAGGCCTGGAGATCATGACTCATCTTGGAGGAATGGCTCTGAGATATTGAGATTCTATGGGAAGGCACATGATCATGCTTAACTGCTGATCAGATACCTCAGAACAAAACAAAACCATAACATAGAATGTACCTTAAAGTGTTTTGAGGATTCAGTCATTCACAGGCACAGGTAAAATAGACCAGTAAGGGAGCAGTGTTTATCTGCCCCTCAGAAAAAGAGGGACTTGGGATTTGAGCTCATCGGTGGTTCAGAATCTTCCTTTTATGAAATGTGAGGTTATTTGATCATTGTAGAAAGTTACAGCTTAGAAAAAAAGAAATTCTGATTAAACAGGATCTATTAAAATAATACAAAGCACTTGACCTCATTTAATTTACTTAAAACTTCTTGTTGACAAATAGATTGTTTCTGCCTGATTGTGAGTTCAAAGATTTATTACACTCTGGCAAAGTCAAAGCATCACTCTTTAGGAGAATGATCGGTGATTTTTTGCTTTTTTTTTTTTTAATCTACATTACAGTTACAGGGATTTAGCAGCAAACAAGCCTAAATAAGCACAAACATTTCATGTGGACTGAGAATTTATTTTACCTTTAAGATCTTAAAAATGCCCACTTCAAGCTGGGCATGATGGTGCACACCTGTAATCCCAACACTCAAGTGGCTGAGGCAGGAGGATCACACGTTCAAAGCCAGCTTCAGCAATGGTGAGGTGCTAAGCAAGTCAGTGAGATGTGTCTCTAAATAAAATACAATATAGGGCTGGGGATGTGGCTCAGTAGTTGAATGCCCCTGAGTTCAATCCCTGGTATAAAAAAAAAAAATTCCACTTTCAATAAACTATAAATACAACTAACATTGATTTTTGCATAAACTAGATGTGAAGAATGAAATCCTTGTGACAAAATTGCAGGATTTATATGGACCTGAGACTTTACTATTTGAGTAGCAGGGCATTATAGTTCTGAGTCCACACCTTTTATTCATGGTGACTTGCCCTATGACTCAACAATAAGGAATTTGAATTGTATGGACCTAGTGTTAGCAGGGATTCTGGTTTTAAGGTATGTATCTTTTTTTGAGCAATAGAATATGACTTGAAGTTACGAGGAACTAGAGGACAAATAGCTAAATAAGTGGTAGCAACTACACTTTCTCCCACCACCCTGTTCTTGATTTACTGGTTTATCATGGTTGGTAAAGGTAAGTGGGATTTGGTAAGTACCTCCTGTAATGTATAAAGTTGCATGCAAAGGGTAGAGATGTCCTTCACAAAGTTAGTGTGTGTGTGTGTGTGTGTGTGTGTGTGTGTGTGTGTGTGTTGTTAGGGATTGAACCCAGGGCCTTGCAAGCACTCTACTACTAAGCTATATCCCAGTCTCACAAAAGTTAACTTCACAACCAAAAATAAAACATAAACCTGTTAACATGGTTCTATACATTTAGCTAAAGCTAATGAAATGTCACTAGATACTGGGTTATTCAGATCAAAGTAGCTTTGGGGGATTGAATGGTGTGGAATATTGCTTCAAATCTGCACTTCACTTGTGGGGACTAATCCCTGTCGAGGTGAGCACTGAAGCACTCCTGGCATGGAGCCAGGCAGAGAGGTAGCCAGTTTCCTTCTCCTCTCTATTTCTGGATTGGCTGAAAGCAAACCAAGCAAACCCAAACCCAAACTTAAAGCTGGCTGGCTTTATGTTTTTATTTTAAATAGAGGTTTAGAATCATTGATTCATTCATTGTAGCAATTGGGAGACATTAGTAACAATAAGTACAGCTGAAAAACAGTTTATTTTTATTTACTTATTTTTATGTGGTGCTCAGGATTGAGCCCAGTGCCTCATGCATGCGAGGCAAGCACTCAACCACTGAGCTACAACCCCAGCCCCTGAAAAACAGTTTTAAAAAATATAATTGAGGGCTGGGGATGTGGCTCAAGCGGTAACGCGCTCACCTGGCATGCGTGGGGCGCTGGGTTCGATCCTCAGCACCACATAAAAATAAAATAAAGATGTTGTATCCACCGAAAACTGAAAAATAAATATTAAAAAATTCTCTCTCTTCTCTCTCTTTAAAAAATTTATATATATATATATATATGTGTGTGTGTGTGTGTGTGTGTGTGTGTGTGTGTGTGTATAATTGAGTGAAAAAACCAAGTTGCTTAAAGAATCTGAGGTTTATGTAAGTAAAAACCAAAATAATTTTGTGTTGTGTACAAGTACATAATAATTTATAAAGGTGGCAAACCCTGGTGGTGAGAAGGTCTGAATCAGGATGAGGACCATTTTTGATAATTTTGTTGCTATGATATGCTTCTGTTTTGTTAGTTTTCCTCAAGATCTGTAAATGAGACAACCAATATATATTAAAATCTAAGAACCAAGTCTTTCCTATTTTCTCCACATTAAGAACAAGAACACTGAAATGTGTGATTCAGAAATTTTTTTAAGCTTTAAAAATTGTTGTTTCCTACATTTGCTCCTCATGAACCTTTAAAGATTAGTTTCCTTTACTGTCAAGTACCTTCATCAGCATTTCCCCTGTTGGGATTCCCTTTAAATAGCCTTGCTAACAGACATGGTAATCCCTTTAACTGTACAAAGGCAATCCTTTTACTTAGAACACTCTTAAAATGAAGAGCATCCCTAGAGCATCATTCTGTTTGATGCTGATTTATGACCCAGTAATACAAATGAAATACGTGATGAACATCTTCTAGCAAGACAGCTGCGAGGAAACACGGCTGAAGGGTGCATCAGAATGAGGTTACATGTAACCAGACCTGGTTCTCTTTCGCAAAGGAGAGAGTGAGCCATCCTATTTCCAGGCATTGGAAAGTTTTAAACTTTTGACAGGAGATTTTCTGTAGCACTTCCAAAAATAGAAAAAGGCAGCTGGGTGCCCAGCCTTGAAGAGGACCACAGGTTTTAAAGAGGCTTATCAGCCACTAAAAACACTCCTGGAATCCCAGGACTGGGTGCTCCCACCTGTTGAACAAGGATTGGGAACATGTGAACATTTGGTGACAAATCCTACTGCACTGACAGCAAACTAGAAAATATTATATGAGAGAAAAAAGCCACTGAAAAATTGACAAGCGTAAAACAGAGCAGTGGTGAAGGGGCTGCTGGTTATGGAAATATAAGTGGTTACACAAATTATTGAGAATTGAAAACTTGTGCAAAGGAAACATACCCTTCTAATGTGCTGATGCATTTATATGCATTTTCTAATTTTCTTTGTTACATACATAAATGGCTGTATTATAAATAATACATGTGAATTTTATATAGCCTTTCTCTAACTGGTAATAACATCTGTATTTTCATAGGTGTTTTCTTGTTTAATTCTCATGAAGATCTATAATGCATCACCATCATCTCTCTCTCACAGATGAGGCAGCTGAACTTGGAAAGGTGCAGCTACCTGCTCATGGTCAAAAGGTTGGAGAATGGTAGCTAGAACTCAAACCCAATCATCTGAATCCAGAATGTGTGCCTGTTCCATTATACCACATAGCTGTGCAGAGTAGCTAGATGTCATTAAGAAACGACACTGGAGCCGGTGGCAGTGGCACATGCCTGTAATCCCAGAAGCTTGGTAGGCTGAAGCAGGAGGATTGCAAGTTCAAAGCCAGCCTCAGCAATTTAGTGAGGCCCTAAATAACTCAGCGAGACCCTGTCTCCAAAAATAAAACACAAAAAAGGGCTGGGGATGTGGCTCAGTGGTTAAGTGCCCCTTGGTTCAATCCCCAGTGCCAAACCACAACAACAACAAAAAATGACACTGGAATGATTTGTTGACACCAAAAGCATATGAGCAACTAAGTGAGAAATTGTTCTCTTTGCTCAGTTGATGATCCCTGTCTTTCCCCAACTATCTAATCACCATTTAACCAGCCCACAGAGGTAAATAAGGACTATGATGTTTATATGCATCTCTCTTGATCCTAAATTAATTTGACCCCCTGTCAGTATCTTTAATCCTGAACTCAGGCCAAAATGAAGGAGAAATGTATTAAATTTCTATTTTAAAATGTATATAGAGCTATGCAATTGTTATTATAACATTTTATTTTTGTCCTGAGATCCCAGTTTACTTTTAGCACAAGAATTTGATATTACTGGAATATAAACAATTTATATTTATTTGTGTTTTTTGTCAGATGTAGTAATAAAGAGTGCACACTGCAAAGTTTGTGCTCATGAAACAGACTACACAAGGTTTATAGGTAGTGGGAGATGAGAACAAAAGTGAGAGAGTAACATTATTAAAAGTACGAGAACAAAGGACTGCTCCCCTCCTCCCCTAAAGTGTTCCCCATAGAGATTATGCATTTTCAGGGCCAGTTCTGAGTTAGGAGGGGATAGAAAGTATAGAGTAATTCCTCGATCTCTTTTGATTGCGCCCTCTAGCTTCCCAGAATAATTTATGAGACACATAAGAGTCATTAGGACATGGCACACTAAGAGATGTAATTTCACCATGGATCCATGTTAGAAATCCAAAACGGGTCTTATGAAATAACTAAACCTAATGTGAATACTATTTTGAATCTGAGAGAATTTTTATATCATCTCTTAAATTTCTCCCAGAAAAAGTAACTATGGATCTCTGACAAAGTATTTCATTGAATTGTTTACAGAAGACAGTCAGTTTTAAAAGTACATTTAATAAAAAATGTATTTCAATAAATGTCTTTTGGTATCTGGAGCTGACCTAGTGATTCAAACAGAAAAGGAGATTAGATTCCTGAAATAAATTTCTGATTCCATCACTGACTCATGTGCATGCTTAAGCAAGTTGTTTAATCTTTTATTATCTTAGTTTCCCCACCTATAAAATGGGGGTAATAATATTTGCATTAGATAATGTCAGCAAAGCACTTGGAGAACCTCAGATGAAGGACGCCAGAAGTATTTTGCTATCTTAAGCATGACCTCATCCTGTCTGAGAAATGGACTTTACTAGGCTTGCTGATTACTCCAACACCTGATTTCCAAATGTTCAATCTTCAAATTGCTTTTTTGCCTTATTCACTTCTATTTATACTCAATGTGCATTTTCACGGGGCTGTTTGTATTGTTTTGAGATGATGCTTTGAAGAAGAAGCTGTTAAGCTGGGCTTTAATTTTTTGCTGTTTTAACTCTTCTACTTATGTTGAAGATTTGAAACAAATAGAAAAGCAGGTAAGCTACTTATTATGAGAGGTTCTAGGAGAGTTATACAGTAGTAGCTGTATCCATTAATTCCTCTTATTTATAGTTTGTTCATTTTACAAGTTAATTTGTAGTGAACATATATTTCTCTGTGTATACTTTGTGCAAGTTTTAAGGCAGATGTTGAGACTGTCGTAAATTTTTATGTTTGTGTCCATTTTCTAGAACAAGATGATATAAGGGCAGAGGATTAGTTGCTTAGAACTAAATCTGAGCTTAACCTACAGTCCAACTAGCTAATACATGTTGATCTCCTTGAGAAAATTACCAAGGTCAAAGGGCCACCTTGGGAATAATCAGATAACTAGAAAACAGAGCTGCTGATTCAATAACAAAACTTAGAGATAAAGTCAGATAGGAAGTTGGCTGCATTTCCCAAGAACAAAAGCACTTTATTGCCCCTCATGTCTGTCAACCTGCTTATCCAGAGCTGATAAAAATATTTCAGAGGAATAAACCATTGGTCTTTGAAAACTTAATAGAAAACTTAATTCTATTTCCAAAAGAAAAAATGTTTCATTTTAATCTACTAAGATGTTATTTTTTTTTTTTTAACAAAAGGAAATTTATTGGGAGGATACTGGGAGTAATAGCATTGAGTAAACAGCTAGAGAGCCAGGTATTGAAAAGAGCCAAGGACCAACGTGCTTTTAGAGCACAGGAATGATCACAAATGAGGGACAATTTAGCCAGGGCACTGCTACTGCCACTGCTGCTGCTGTTCCTGCTTCAGATATACATTCCATAGAGGGAGCCTGTGATCAACTTGCTTGGGTCACACACTTGCCTCTTAAGGAGAGAAGGTGGGGCACCTGAATTAACAGTTCCCCATTAACTTTTACTTACCCATTGTGAAGGAGGTCATTATCCAAGAGGAAATTACTGCAAAAAAGAAAAAGAAAGGAACCCCCCCCAAACAAATAAAAAACAACAACAGATAGAAAAAGACCAAAAGTTGTTGTTTATCTGATTTTAGCATCAAAAATAAGGCTGTTCTTGGGCTAGGGTTGTGGCTCAGTGGCAGAGCACTTGCCTTGTACATGTGAGGCACTGGGTTCGATCCTCAGAAATATAAAAATATTTAAAAATAAATAAAATATGAAAATAAATAAAATAAAGATTTTAAAAAAATAATGCTGGTCTCACAGAGTGAATTTGAAGCGGTTCCTCCCTTTCACTTCTTTGGAGTAGTTTTAAATTTTTTTTGTGTGTGTGTGTGTGTGTGTTTAAATACTTTAAAGCCAGTTAATAATTTTATTAATAAATGTTGCTCCTAAAGTGTTTTGAAAATGAAAGCCAATAAAAATTTGAGGGCAAATAAAGAGAAAATTTGCTAGAATAAATTTTTTAACAAAAAAAATCAATAAAAAATACATTGAATATTGTTCTTCCTACTAGAGAAACTGATAGCACAAAGATTCATCCATTTTTATTTAGTTCTTAACTTCTTTCCAGGACAGCTTCCCAATATTAGAGGATTATAAGTTCCAATGGATAAAGAAACTGTGATATACATACACAATGAAATATTACTCAGCATTAAAAGAGAATAAAAATTATGGCATTTGCAGGTAAATGGATGGAGTTGGAGAATATCATGCTAAGCCAAGGAAACCAATCCCACAAAACCAAGGGCAGAATGTTCTCTCTGATAAGTGGATGTTGATCCAGAAAGCAGGGGTGGGGTTTCGGGATAGGAAAAATGAAGGATTTTGATTGGGCAAAGGGGAGTGAGAGGTGGGGAGGGGGAATGGGGGCAGGAAAGATGGTGGAATGAGACTGACATCATTACCCCAGGTACATGTATGATAGAACATATGGTGCAACACTACATCATGTACAACCAGAGATATGAAAAGTTGTGCTACAATTGTGTACCATGAATCAAAATGCATTCTGCTATCATATATACCTAATTAAAATAAATTAATTTAAAAAAAGAAAATATGACTTGAAGCTATTAGATGCTGTGGTTTGAATTTTCTGAGGCTTTAAAAACATTGTAAATCTGCCTGACATAAGATTTTTTCATGATCCTATATAAGCAAAATCTTTGGTTACAAACTTGTTGTTAAAATAAAATCAACTTCTTTGAAGTAGTTGGAGAGGAATATGGCATTGGTTCTTTAAAAGTTTAGTGAGATTCAGCAATGAAGCCTGGTCCTAGGCTTTTCTCTGTTGGGAGACTTTTCATTATTGATTCAATATTCATATTTGTTATTAGTCTGCTTAGGTTTTCTGATTTCTAGTTTAATTTTGATATGTTAAGTGTCTCCAGAAATTTGTCCATTTTTTCCCCCTAGGTTTTCCAATTTGTTGATAATAGTGCCTAACAATCCTTGGTACTTCTGTGGTATCAGTTGTAATGTCTCCTTTTTTATGTCTGATTTTTATTTAGATATTCTCTCTTTTCTTAGTCTACCTAAAAGTTTGTCAATTAAAAAAATTTGTAGTTGTACAGCATACCTTTATTGTTTGTATATGTTTGTTTATTTATTTATTTATTTATTTTGTGGTGCTGGGGATTGAACCCAGGGCCTTGTGCATGCAAGGCAAATACTCTTCCAACTGAGCTATATCTTTTCAAATTATCAACTTTTTTTTTCATTCATCTTTTCTAATTTTTAGTTTTTTAAATTTTTGTTCTGATCTTTATTATTTTGTTCCTTCTGCTAGTTTTGGATTTGATTTGTTCTTGTTTTTCTAGTTCCTTGAGCTACATTGTTAGGCTGTTTTAGTCAGCTTCCCACACTATAACAATTGCCCAAAGAATAAAGGTTTATTTTGATTCACAGTTTTGGAGGTTCCAATTGATGGTGGAACAGCCCTGTTATTTTTGGGCCTGTGGCAAGGCATCATACCAAGGCAGGAGCATAGGGTGGCTCACCTCATGGCCAAGGAGCAACAACAACAACAAAAGAGACAAGAGCCCAGGTTCCCAAGAACCTCTTTGAAGGCATGCTCCCAATGGCCTAAGGCCTCCCACAAGGCTCTGCCTTTTAAAGTTTCCAACTCCTCCCAGTAGGATCAAGCTGGGGCATTTGAGGACATTCCAGATCCAAACTATACCAGATTGTTTATTTGAAATCTTTCTATTAAAAAAAAAGTTGGAACTTATTGAAATAAACAAAACTCTTTGTAAAATCCCAGCAGCTTTAGTTATGAAAGCATGGTGCCTGTGTACATAAACTTGCACCACAGGTGGGACTGGCTCATCTCTATTTCGTTCTATTCACAATTCTTCAAGCCTTTGGTGTCTGCAGTATTAGTGTTGGTGGATCCTACAATGCTGAACAAGGAAGAAAGAAAAGAAATTATAGAACAGCTACAAATAAGAATCTATAGTTTGAATATAACCTTTTAGAGATTGGGGGTGGGAAATACTATATTTGGGGTTCTGGAAAACATCTTAATTCTGAGTCAATATTCTACAGCTGACTTTCCTGTGTTTTAATCTCTGTCTTACTCTGTCATTTCACCTCTCTGTTACTCAGTTTCCTATCTATTAAACTGACATAACACCATCTCCCAGGGTAATTGTGCTAATCAAATCATTTAATACATGTCAAGCACTTGGAATGCTGTTTCAAGCATTCCAACATTGAGATCATCTCAAGATACAATTTTAAAAAGGGCTGTGGATGTTGTTCCATGGTGAAGTGCATGAGACCCTGGGTTCCATCCCAGCACCACACACACAAAAAAATCCCATCAAGAAATGTAAATAACTTATTGTGTCCCCAATAAAGGTCAGTAAAGCATGAAGTAGATTCTGCTATTTTTAGCTTAAGAATGGTATTCTTTAAAAGAGGGGAAACAAGTGGGACTGGGATGTGGCTCAGCGCTAGAGTGTTAGCCTAGCATATGTGAGGCACTGGGTTTGATCCTCAGCTCCACATAAAAATAAAGGTATTGTGTTCACCTACAACTAATATATATATATATATATATATATATATATATATATATATATGGAAACAAGTCAGTCACAGTGGTGCACATCTGTAACCTCCGCTACTCAGGAGGCTGAGGCAGGAGGATTGTTAAGTTTGAGGCCAGCATGGGCAACTTAGTGAGAACCTGTCAAAATTCTTAAAAGAGCTGGGAATGTAGGTGAGTGATAGAGTGTCTCTGGATTCTATTCCTAGTACTGAAAAAAAAAAAATCCCTAGCATATCAAGTTTGAAGCAGAGGTACACAGTCATCTACCACCTCTCTTGCCTAAGAAACAGACTAAAAATTAAAGGAAGCTCAGTGTTCTGTTGAGGGGCTTACAACAAAATAACAATAGACGATGTAATCACAATATTATTTCAAGTTTTGATAACTGTCCCCCTTTTCTGCATAGAGAAAATAGAAGAAATCACAATGTATTTATAGTAGAGTCATTATCAGCACCCAGATTTTAAAACTCCAATGTTTCCTACCTGAGAGACTGAAGTAGTAGGATTTCAAGTTTGAGGTCAGCCTGGGAAACTTAGCAAGACCCTCAAAATAAAATCAAAAAGGCTGGGGGTGTAACTCAGTAGAGCACTTGCCTAGCATGGATAAGACCCTGGGTTCAATCCCCAGAACCACACCAACAGAAAAAAAGAAAAAAGAAAAGAAAAAAGAAAGAAAGAAAAAGACAAAAAAAAATCCAAAATGTTTCCATTACTCTTAATTTCATTTTTGTAAAGGCAAAATAAAATGAATTAGTGTAGCATGTTATATATTCAAAGTATCCTTGTGTGTTCAGTGATATATTCAGTTGCCCCTTAACCATATCTGCCTATGACCCGTCTAACCTTGAGAATACTGCCCAACCCCACCCACCTCATGGGGTCCCTGTTAAAAGGGCCATCTAGGTGGGTGTGTTCAATCATACATTCTTTTCAGGGATCCTCTGTACACAGACTGAGCCATCAAAATCACTGTCTTGGCATTTAAGTCACAAGGCAGAAGTTGCTACTGGGGAGAGGCAGAGGATGGCTGCTATGGTCCCCATCCAAACCAGCCTTCCGTTTCCAAGTTTTCTTTTCTTGGAGTCTAAGATGTATATTCTTTTTTAAAAAAATATTTAATTTTTAGTTGTAGGTGGACACAATATCTTTATTTTATATTTAGTCATGCTGAGGATCAAACTCAGTGCCTCACGCATGCTAGGCAAGTGCTCTACCTCTGAGCCACAACCCCAGCCTCTAAGATGTATATTCTTCCAGTCCTCATCCTAGCCTGATTCTTGGTCAAGCAGAGTTCTTATTCTTTACTATCAGGTCCTGATTAACTATCTCTGCTTTAGTAAACTGCTAAAAATCAACATGGACATGAAGAAATAAAAATTGAGCCTGCCACTTTGTGCTTAGTAGCCAGGAAGAGAAATACATGAGCTAATAGAATGAAAAGATATTTTCAGTAGAACATTTTAAAGAGTCTTTTGAAATGTTGTATTCAATTACCACACCCTGTCAATTCTATTTCTCAAATATTTTTTCTTTATGCCCCCCCCAACACCACTTTTTTCACACTCATAGCCATCTCTTACCTGGATGATACTCTCTTAAGCAATATAAATAGATCTAAGATGACCTGATGGCTATTTTAAGAATACTCAAATGCCAAGGCTTTTACTGATACCCATATTCCTCATGAGGACCTCTTACTAAACGTTACTGCCTTCATTGCTTCGGTTGGGCTTCTTCCTTTTTCCTTAAATTATCCACAACACTGCTGAATTCAGGCTGAACTTTAATTTTTAGAAAGGGCTCAAGAATAACAGGAAAAAAAACCATAACATGGTGAAAGATACAATGTACCTACCTCCTTGATTAATAAGGTAGGGCTTGTTCTTTTATTCAACTAAGTTTTATTCTATTTTTAAAAATATCTATTCTTAAGTTTCAGGTGGACACAATATTTTACATTTATGTGGTTCTGAGGATCAAACCCAGTGCCTCATGCATGCTAGGCGAGCACTCTACCACTGAGCCACAATCCCAGCCCCTAATTTTTTTTTATTGTTGGTTGTTCAAAACATTACATAGTTCTTGACATATCATATTTCACACTTTGATTCAAGTGGGTTATGAACTCCCATTTTTACCCCGTATACAGATTGCAGAATCACATCAGTTACACTTCCATTGATTTACATATTGCCATACTCGTGTCTGTTGTATTCTGCTGCCTTTCCTATCCTCTGCTATCCCCCCTCCCCCCCTCCCCTCTTCTCTCTCTACCCCCTCTACTGTAATTCATTTCTCCCCCTTGTATTATTTTTCCCTTTCCCCTCACTTCCTCTTGAATGTAATTTTGTATAACCCTGAGGGTCTCCTTCCATTTCCATGCAATTTCCCTTCCCTCTTGCTTTCCCTCCCACCTCTCATCCCTGTTTAATGTTAATCTTCTTCTCATGCTCTTCGTCCCTACTCTGTTCTTAGTTACTCTCCTTATATCAAAGAAGACATTTGGCATTTGTTTTTTAGGGATTGGCTGGCTTCACTTAGCATAATCTGCCGCAGTCTGGCTGGGCATAATTCAGGAGCCACTTGTCAAAAGAAACAAACTTTATTTTTAGAACTACAAACACCAAACAAAACAGCTCCTCAGGAAAAAACCCTCAGAGCCCAACTGCCACCACCGGCTTCCCACAAGCCTCTCACCCACACAAGCCTCACCACCTCCCACAATCCTCCTGCTCTTGAGGCCGATTGGCTGGGTTGTGTGGGCGGAGCCAAAGAAGTCCCCCAATGAGCAGCTCCGTGGTCTGAAAGGGCAGGGAAACAGCCCAATGAGCATCACCGCAGAGGAGCCAATCAGCTAGATGTTGCTGGGGCCGCTGTGAGCCAATCATCAGCTGGCAGTCTGAAGGGCGGGGAAACAGCCCAATGAACATCACCGCAGAGGAGCCAATCAGCTAGATGTTGCTGGGGCCGCTGTGAACCAATCATCAGCCAGCAGCTGGAAGTTTGCTGGCAGCTGGAAGTTTGCTGGGGCCCCTTTGGCTGTGGCTCTCAACATAATCTGCTCTAATGCCATCCATTTCCCTCCAAATTCTATGATTTTGTCATTTTTTAATGCAGAGTAATACTCCATTGTGTATAAATGCCACATTTTTTTATCCATTCATCTATTGAAGGGCATCTAGGTTGGTTCCACAGACTTGCTATTGTGAATTGTGCTGCTATGAACATGGATGTAGCAGTGTCCCTGTAGCATGCTCTTTTTAGGTCTTTAGGGAATAGACCGAGAAGGGGAATAGCTGGGTCAAATGGTGGTTCCATTCCCAGCTTTCCAAGAAATCTCCAAACTGCTTTCCAAATTGGTTGCACCAATTTGCAGTCCCACCAACAATGAACAAGTGTACCCTTTTCCCCACATCCTCGCCAGCACTTGTTGTTGTTTGACTTCCTAACGGCTGCCAATCTTACTGGAGTGAGATGGTATCTTAGGGTGGTTTTGATTTGCATTTCTCTGACTGCTAGCGATGTTGAGCATTTTTTCATGTACTTGTTGATTGATTATATGTCCTCCTCTGAGAAGTGTCTGTTCAGGTCCTTGGCCCATTTGTTGATTGGGTTATTTATCTTATTGTCTAATTTTTTGAGTTCTTTGTATACTCTGGATATTAGGGCTCTATCTGAAGTGTGAGGAGTAAAGATTTGTTCCCAGGATGTACAAGCCCCTAATTTTTAAGAGGTCTCCCTGTGTTGCCCAGGCTGACGTTAAACCTCTTTAGGCTCAAGTGATTCTCCTGTCAAAGCCTCGAAAGTAGCTGAGACTATAGGCGTGTGCCACCAAACCTGGTTCAACAAATATTTGAATGCTCTATGTGATCACCTACGTGAATGTATGACACATCTCTGCTCTCAAGAGGCAGGTAGCACTAGGAATTGCTGATGTTGAGGCAAGGGTAATATAGGATATAAAGAGTACAAAGAGGCAGCAGCTAGCCAGTGTGTATCACCTCAAGTCATTTTAAAATGCTGAGCTCTCCCTCTTTATCTGGAAGATTCACTAGTTATTTGAGAACTTTGGAGTGGCTCACTCCCTCCCCAACTGGTGACATTACAGGGCTTTGGATAAGAGCTGGCTCCCGCTTGCAGGGGTTTCCTTTTTTCAGGGCTCTATTGGTTGTCTTGTGATGCTCGTGATAGATTTTCCCAGCTTCCAAGTCATTCAACCCAGGAAGCCAGAACTCCCCATTTCTTAGTTTTTGTGATCATAAAGATCTTAACTTAGCCGGGTGTGTTGGCACATGACTATAATCCCAGTGGCTAAAGAGACTGAGGCAGGAGGATCACGAGTTCAAAGCCAGTCTCAGCAAAAGGAAGGCACTAAGCAACTCAATGAGACCCTGTCTCTAAATGAAATACAAAGTAGGGCTGGGGATGTGGCTCTGTGGTTGAGTGCCCCCAAGTTCAATCCCTGGTACGGGAGTGTGGAATGGGGGGTCTTAAGTTAACCACCCTTGCCACATATCCCCATCCCACCCCCCACCCCAAAAAAAGGGAAGAAAAAGGAAAAACAGAAGCTACCCTAAAACAGTATTTGAGGGAAGGGAATTAGGGAAGATTTCATTGTAGTTCTGCCTAAAAAGCCAAGTCCTTAAGAGTAAGAATTAGTGAACCATGAGATTGGGGAAAGGGAGAGGACAGGAAAAGAAGTGTTCCCAAAGAGTCTAAGGATGTGTAGAAGAGCACAACATGTTTAGGAAACTGCAAGTAATTTACTATGCCCAGAGCATAGAGTTCAACGGTTTTTCTCTGTTCATGTTCAGGTGGAAGGCTAAACTTTTCAAACTTCCCAGAAGGGGCTTGCCCAACCCTGGCCAAAAAGAGACAGGCAATCAAGAGGAAGTTTCCTCCTCTTTCAGTCTGTGGCAGCCTTCTTGGTTTGGTGTCCCAGGCTCAGGATTCATTTCATTCTTGGTGGTTAATGCTAATAGAATCTTCCTTAGAGAAAGATTCCACAGCTGGGCACACTGTTCTTGCCTGTAATCTCAGTGACTCAGGAGACTGAGACAGGAGGATCACAAATTTGATACCAGTCTCAGCAACAGAGAGAAAGACTCTAGCTTAAGATTTTACTCTAGAACCTTACTTAATAAGAACACAGCAGTACATTATCTTCATGCATTCAGTGAGAACTCTTGTTCACATAGCCAACATACAGCCACTTTCAGTAGACTTTCAAGCCTACGGAACTGAATTTTGCATCTAAGCATTGGCATTAATTGTGGTATGAAATTTGTAAATTCTTTCATTTCCAAGTTGCAGTTCTTTCCACCGAATAAAACCAGTGTATTTCCAATTTTGTTTTGAGGATGAGAAGTTTACACAACTTAAAGATATTCTCATTGGAAGAAAGAAAGCAAATTGTTTCCAGGAATTTTAAAACTGGCATTGTACTATGGTGTTCCCTGGCCACTGCTGTCACCCAAAGTTACATGTACTTAATTTCTAGAGGCTCTAGTTCCTATTTCCAGGCTAATGACTTATTAAATTTTCCTTTCTAAAAGGATTGCAACAAGGCAGCAACTATTGAAAATATAGATGATCTTGGGGCTGGGGTTGGGCTCAGTGATAGAGTGCTTGTCTAGCACGTGCGAGGCGCTGGGTTCGAGCCTCAGCACCACATAAAAATAAATAAAATAAAGGCATTGTGTCCAACTACAACTAAAAAAAATTTAAAAAGAAAATATAGATAATCTTGAACATGCATTCTCAATGGAGAGGAAAATTGGTTTGTGGGGAGCAAAAATATCTATTTTGCATAACACAAAAATATATACAATATGTAAACAGATATTCAGTGTAAAAATTCATGGTAATGGGCTATTAGGAAAAAGTAAATCTAAACAGGATTTTTGGGGGGAGATGATGAAGAAAAGCTTAAGAGACTCTGGTGCAGAGATTCTTATGTCAAGTAAGGAAAACCTTAAGTAACTACTGAATTATTAAAATTTCCTGGATAAGTGAGGTATGGTGGTGCACATCTGTAATTCCAGTGGCTTGGAAGGCTGAGGCAGGAGTATTGCAAGTTTGAGGCCAGCCTCAGCAACTTAGCGAGGCTCTAAACAACTTAGTGAGACGCTGTTTAAAAAAAAAAAAAAAAGGCTAGGGATGTGGCTCAATGGTAAAGCGCCCCTGGATTTAATCTCCAGTGCAAAGAAAAAAGAAAAATTCCTGGATAAACTAGAAAATCATGGGTGTTCCATTTCTTTTTTCTTTTGGTACCCCAGGGGTAGTTAATCTCTGAGCCAGATCTACAGCCCTTTTTTATACTTTAATTAGAGAAAGGGTCTACCTAAGTTGCTTAGGGCCCCCACTAAGTTGCTGAGGCTGACCTTTTTTTGTTTTATTTTTTAGTTGTCAAAGGACCATTTATTTATTTATTTATTTACTTATGGTGCTGAGAATCAAACCCAGTGCCGCCTCACATATGCTAGGCAGGCGCTCTACCACTGAGCTACCACCCAGCCCTGAGGCTGACTTTTGTGATCACAGGAGTGCACCACTGTGCCTGGCTGATTATTCCACTTCTAACCAATGTACTTGTGAATCGCTCAAATTCTCTGGTCTTTGTTTCTCCCAGCCAAAGTCACTAAAATTGTTCAAGTGTAAAGAAAATGTGGATTTATAAGAAAAAGTTTCTAAAATCATTAAGTTTATATCACATAAATGTACAAACCAAGAAAGTAAGTTTATTTAAATTACTAAAATAGTTTTTAAAGTCATTTACACATCAGCTGCTTCAAATATTTTTCCTGAAAGATATAAGTAACATATTACTTTTAAAAAATGTTTCACTGGAGTCAGTGAAACATTTAATAAAAACATTTATCCATATAATATGTATGTATAAAATAAGTCTTTTCAAAAACTCCTGTTTTCTAATCCTCTATAAAATAAATCAGATGATCTAACTTTGGATAGTTAGGAACAAATTACAATAAAGAGTATAAATTTATGAGTACTGATAGTCCTAATAGAAAGAAACTAGACAACTCTCAGCTACCAGTTGTGAGACCCTCAAAGGGTAAATGATGAAGTCAATGACTGCCTTGAATACTCTAAAAACAGTCTTTTCATTTAAAGCCCTGTGGCCAATTAAAAAAAAGGTGAGTCCAGAATTATAAGATTTTATGAAAACCAAAGCAGTTGACAGGTGAGAAAGCTCAATTTAAATGCAAAGTTATAATTAAAATACTACAGAAGTACATCTAACATTCTTCTCATGTGGTAAAGTTTACTATCTTTTTGGCTTGAGGCACTCAATAAAATTTATCATGTGCATGAGATGGGAGGGAAAGGGAGAGAAAAGGGAAATTGCATGGAAATGAAGGGAGACCCTCATTGCTATACAAAATTACATATAAGAGGTTGTGTGGGGAATGGGAAAATAAACAAGGAGAGAAATGAATTACAGTAGATGGGGTAGAGAGAGAAGATGGGAGGGGAGGGGAGGGGGGATAGTAGGGGATAGGAAAGGTAGCAGAATACAACAATTACTAATAGGGCATTATGTAAAATTGTGGATGTGTAACCGACGTGATTCTGCAATCTGCATTTGGGGTAAAATTGGGGGTTCATAACCCACTTCAATCTAATGTATGAAATATGATATGTCAAGAGCTTTGTAATGTTGTGAACAACCAATAAAAAAAAAAAAGAAACACCAGCAAAAAAAAAAAATTTATCATGTGCATAATAAATCTTCAGATTTGTGATGCCGTGTCACTAAAGGACTTAGACTGCAACAAATGGGCAAGCAGAAAATTAAATCCTTCTTCAATAGCCCAGGATGGCTGGTTAACAAACTGTGTGCCAATTTCTGAAACTGTATTGCTTATTTCAAAAAACCCCAAACTTCTGGTTATGTCCAAAATATACTGCTCTGAATTTACATGCCCTTAAGAGCCAAAGGAGCAAATGTATTAAATCTTGTGATATATAGGCTTTAAAAATCCTTGGGAGAACCAAGAATTTCTTGGAAGGAAGGAAGGAAGCAGGGAGAAAGAAACAAAACACATCTCAATAGATTTTGCTGAGATCACAGTTCAGATGTCTGACTAACATACAGCTCAGTGACTTCATGAACATTTCATCTTGGAGATTTTTTCTCTTCCACAGCATTCTCCATTCCACAATTCCTCTTTTCCCTTCCCTCATCCCCAGCCTTCAAGAACAAAGGAAAAAATTCTAAATATATACTCAGATGACCGCTCATTACTTTTGTTCCTAACAAGCAGAAGCTGAGAACTCACACCTCTATGGTATAAAAGGAAACATAATGGGAAAGTCCATGGTTACAATCAGAGAGCTGCCTTACTAATAACAAACTGTGAGAAATCTAAGTTAAAAAGCAGGAACCGTTCCTAGGAAAGGCGCCTAACTCCTCTCACTGTCACACCGCAGCAATAAAGACTTAGTCCAGAACCAACACAGATCCTCTACGGGACTGCATATAATTTACTCTCCTAAATATCTTAACATAGCTCTCAACAGAAACAGAGAAATGATTCTCTCAAGTCACAGATAATTAGGTTGAATATATGATTTAGATGTTCCATGAACTTCCTTTAAAAAGAAACCAGTTCAAAAAGTACTCTGAATTTTGACTCTGGATACAAAGTCTGAAAAATTCTCAGAACTTGAGACATGATTTTCTCTTCTTTCACCCCTTATAAGCAGATGCCCCTTTTCAGGGCATTTTCTGGTTGCACAGGCAGAACTAAGTGGGAAATTCTGCTCCAGAGCCCATTCAGTTTGTCTGGGTCCATGTGATTGTAGGAGCTGGGTGTGTTTGAGTTGGTGAACTTGACTTTGAGGAAATCCCTCACTTTTTCTTCAATTTCCTTTAGGCCAAGACTGGTTCCAAGTGTCTCCTCTTCCAACAAGACAGTCAGAACTAAAGCTACATCTTTGAAGGCTGCATTTTCATGGTCACAATATTTATAGAAGATCAAGGTAGAGCCTGCAGGCAGCGACTCGAAGCGGTGCACCACTGCGGCATTCTGGCCATTTTTGAATCCGTTGCTCAGCTGCTGATCTACCTCCAGTTTGACAATATCACTGTCTTCAGCAGCTTTGCCTGTCCCATCAATCCTGATGGCACGGACACTGCGGAAGGAGGAATAGGCATCGGCAATTTGTTCACTCAGACACTTCAGTGCTTCTTCAGCGTCCCGGGCAGCAGTGAGCAGCAAGATAGCTGGCTGATTCCGAGGATGGGAGCTGTTAAGATGCTTTTCCAGGAACGTTTGGCTCCTTTTCCACAGCTTCTCATCTTGACCTTGGTACTTAGTCATAAGTTGTTGCATCTGGTTTTGGAACTCTTGAACAGCAGCAGTTTCTACCTCAGGAGTATGAAGGAACCAAAATATCCCGCAGGTGAGCAGAGCTATCATAAAAAGCAGCCACCATCCCCATTTCCTCTTGACAAAAGATTCGTTTTGGGGTTGTTCAGCCACTTCTGCTTAGAAAAAAGAAATGACACATGTATCATTTTCTTAGATTCAGTATTGTGTGACTTTTAAAATATTAATCTTTATAAACATTAGACAAAAAAGAGGGAGGACTTTAAAGAAGGGGACTGATAATTTTCTTTCCTGAAAGAACAAAATAATTTATCACATTTTCAAGAAAATCTCACACCCACAGGCTTGAATTCATGTATATAAATATGCATATACCTCTTCAATGTAAAATGACAAAAATTATGAGGAAAAAGTAGAATTTAAATGTACGAAATGGCATAAACAAGTCAGAAATAAAACCATTTACAAAGCAAAACTATTATTACCACTGCTAATAGTTAGGAGATAAAAAATATTAAAAGATACCTTATATTTTTAATTTATAAACCTAGTAGTTCAAATGACTAATTATCTAAGGTAGAATCTCTCTGAAGAATATAAAGATAAAGGGATGCGAGGTATCTCCCACAGATGGGACATAGCTACCTGTCCCTTTAGACTGACTGCACTGATGCCAATCTTTTTGCAACATGCAAGTCACACTGGTAAAATTTAGTTTTGAATTTCATCCCAAATTATTAATAATAGTTACAATATCAATTTACATTTTCATAGCACTTCTCCGTTTATAAAGTGTTTTCTCATATACCACTTCATTTAATTGTTAATAATGACAGTAGTAGTAACACTTTTACATCTTTTATTGATTGTTTCAGCCTAACAATTGTACTAGGACCTTTAAGAGCAACAGCTCCCAAAGTGTGGTCTGTGGGGTATCTCAAGACCCTATTTAGTGAGGGTGTCCATGAAGTTAAGAGTAAGATGTTTTTTGACTTTTTCCATTGTGTTGACATTTGTACTGATGGTGCAAAAGCAATGGTGGCAAAAATTTCTGATGCCTTCATGTGAATTGTAGGGTAGTGGCACCAAACTGTACTAGGAGAGTGACTATTTTTCACTGCCGTGCATTCAAGGTTTAAAAAAAAAATGAACATCAGTTTCACTTAAGATTGTCCTTCATAAAACAGCTAAAATTATCTTGGGCTTGGGGTGTAGGTCAGTGGAAGAAAGCTGGCTTAGCATGTGTGAGGTCCTGGGTTTAATACTCAGCAGCACACAAAACTAAAAGCCCCTCAATTATTTTTAAAAAATATTTATTTAGTCATTTATTTATTTTAGTATAGGTGGACACAATATCTTTATTTTATTTTATTTTTTTATGTGGTGCTGAGATCAAACCCAGTTCCTCATGGATGGTAGGCGAGCACTTTACCTCTAGGCCACAATCCCAGCCCGAGCCCCTCAATTCTTGAGTACATATCTCCTCAATACTGTGTGAAGAGATGGGAAATAGACACAGGGCACTCTGATATACAGCACACAAGCACATTGTTATAAGGAAACGAACTTTGTGCAACCGAGTTGCAAGCTGAATCAGCACTTTTTCTCATGGAATACCATTTTCACTTCCAAGAACAAATAACAAAATATGGTTAGTCAGACTTAATTATTCAGCAGCCATTTTCTCGAAGATGAACAAAATAAGCCTGTTACTTCTAGGAAACAAAATGGCAATATTTTTGACAATTATAACATTCAAGCTTTCAAATGAAAACTGAGGAGTTTAGAAATATATCTACCACCATGAGCTTGATAGCCTCCAATACTTGAACACTTTGATAAGTCTTGAGATTGGTGGTAAGTGGTATTTGAAAATGTGATTTTTTTTACACTGTAAGACAACATTTGTAAAATCTGCATATCTCAGTGAACTCATATTTTCTAAATGACTAGTGTATTATATTCCAATCAAAACACAAGCTCAGTGAAATTTAATGTAAGAGAGTACAAAAAGGTCATTAATATGGTTTCAATCATATTTCAAATAATACTTAAAAAACTACCACTTGTTAAATTTTGAAGAATATTAAAAAAAGAACATCCACAATTATCTGAAAAAGCTATCCAAATTCATATTTGTATAATATTTCTACAGGTACTTCAATTGAAACAACATATTCTAACAGACTGAATGCAGAAGCTGATGCAGGAAACCAACTAAATGATATTAAGCAAGGCATTTAAGAGATTAGAAAAAATTCAAAGCAATCTGTCATTCTTTTTATTTAAATTATTTAAAAATAGAGATTTTAAGAAATTTTTTACTTTAATTTCTATGTAAATATACACAAAATAGAAAAGCTTTTTTTTTAAACTTTTTTTTAAAGAGAGAGAGAGAGAGAGAGAGAATTTTTAATATTTATTTTTTAGTTTTCGGTGGACACAACATCTTTGTTTGTATGTGGTGCTGAGGATCGAACCCCGGTCGCATGCATGCCAGGCGAGCGCACTACCGCTTGAGCCACATCCCCAGCCCATAGAAAAGCTTTTATTTATATATAATAAATATATATATATATATATACATACATATATATATATACATACATATATATATATATATATATAATGTCTGGCTATGTGCCCTCTTTCTGCTGATTCAGCATGGTTCACTCAGTTAACCAGTTAATGGCACTGGAGGCTTTACTTATACTTTTATTTTGGGTCTTACGGATGACAAAGTGATGGGGAAAACTAGATGTTGTTTCATATAATTTGTTCATAGAGAATTTCCTTGCTAATAAAATTCATATTTTTTCCTTTGAAGTGCTTCAAATAGCATGAAGTTACAATACTGTCAAAACATTCCCAAACAATTATGGGTCAATTTTAGAGACTCAATAAAAACTGAACAAACTTACGTTGGCTAGAATTTGATGGAGATTGATTTCCAAGCTCTGATTTCTGAATGCTGTCATCTAATGATAGGAGTAATTAAAAAAGACTATCAACTTATATTTCATAATTTGAGCATTTATTTCTCATAGACAAGGAAGATACAAATTTGACCAAGAGAAAAGGCAGAGATCAACCACGAGCAGAAGAAAAAGCAGGACATCCAAATCCTATTATACTGAAAGCTTCTTAAGACATAAGAATTGTATTTTCCATAGTTATTTACAGCATGTAGTGATGCAGCACAAAGCACACACTTGATACTTGTTATGAGGAAAAGAGTTGACCCATAATTAATTTAATGGGATTGGTAAAATTCTGGGACAAAGTTAAGAAGACAAAGAAAATAAGAACACCATAACAAAAGGAATACTGTACCATCTGGAAAACGGCCATATACTGAACTCTTGCCTGGTGAAGATGCTGTAAAGAGGGGGGGAAAAGGACAAAATATGGATTATGGATTACTAAACTACCTGGATACATTGTTTCAATTTTAGAAAACTCAAACTTCACTATATTCTACCTCAAACTAATTCAAATATTTATTTGGGGCTTCTGACTATTTCAAACATGTAATATATCTAAAAACTTTTCATCATTTCTGTTAATAGACAAATAATTCTGTTTTAGGTTTGTGGTTAAACTCCAAAGTTCAAAAACAAATTTCTCATAAATTCATTAAATCCTTATTTCTCTCATTATTTCAGAAAATAAATTAAAAACTCTCCCAACTTTTCCCTTTCCCTCTCCATTTTTCTTAACATAGCAGCAGGATCTAACATCTGAGAGAAGAGACAGAAGGAAAGGCCAGGGTTGGGAAGGTGCATAAGCTGAGTTATCTTACTGGTCTGCCCTACATTTTAGTATTGCCATCTATGGCTTCTCTGGAGTTTTGCAACTTTTATACATATAAATGATTTTCCTTGTGTTTATCAACAGCTTTCATTTGAGAAACATTGGACAAAACACTGGAGGAATAAATTTAGCTCTGCTAAGATTAAAGAAATAACCTCATTTTTGATCATATGATAAAAATCCCAAATAACACAAAATAACATCAACCATGACTCTAAGAGGCATATTGTTTTTCAATTACTAAAATAGCTTAAGAAACTTTATAATTTTAGAAGTTTCTAATTTAATTCATCTAAGTCACAAGTGTGTTACTAAAAAACCAAACACCAACCACACAAAAAAATCCCAAACCAAACAGATGTTTATTTTGAAAAATTCACTATATGGCTGCAAAAACCAAATGAGAAAATATTTATGAAAATGCTGATGTGCTATATTATGATGATGTTTATGATGAATAAATATTAATATGTACATGTATAGTATTTATATAATTCATAGAATACACAAAACAGCATAGGAAATATACACTGCTTAGGCAAAAAATTGTCTGTAATCCCAGCAGCTCGGGAGGCTGAGACAGGAGGATCGCTGAGTTCAAAGCCAGCCTCAGCAAGTGAGGTGCTAAGCAACTCAGTGAGACCCTGTCTTTAAATAAAATACAAAAAAGGGCTGGGGATGTAGCTTAGTGGTCTAGTGGTCTAGTGCCCTTAAGTTTAATCCCGAGTACCAAAAAAAAAAAAAAAATATATATATATATATATATATATATATATATATATATATACCACTCACCACTCTATCCTACTTATTCAAATTATTAGAAACAGTAACAAAAATTCTGAAAGAAATCTTTTTAAAAGATAAAGATCAACCTTTTCCAGTCTGAAGAGTATGGTAATAATTACTTCACAAAAGTCAAGAGTGAACGAATGAATTCTCCATCTTAATGATTTTTACACAACATATTGTTAATAAAAAAAGCATTAATATTTAAGTGAGTTACACTCTAAAAATTGTTTATACATGTAAGTTTATTACAACAACCCAGCTTAAGCACTATTGTCTCTAAAGGTAAGAAAACCAAGGTTCACAAAGCTTAAGTGACTTTACTCCACTTTACTAATTAGTGGAAGAGCTAGGACTGGACCCTGAGAGCGAGCTCTAACTCCAAACTGGTCCTGGTGGCACCCTCAGGTAATTCCATCCACTCATGAAGTTGAGGCACGAGAATCTTAAATTTAAGGCCAACCTCAGTAACTTAGCAAACTCTATCTCAAAATAAAAAACCAAAAGGGCTAGGGATATAGCTAGGTGACAGGGGAATCCTGGGATCAATACCCAGTACTGCGCAAAAAAAAAAAAAAAAAAAAAAAGAGGAGGAGAAGAAAGAAGAAAAAGGAGAAAAGGAGAAGGAGGAGGAAGAAGAAAGATGATAGAAGAAGAAAGGAGGAAGAAGAGGAAGAAGAGAAAGAACAGAAGAAGAATAAGAGAACAAGGAGAAGTACAAGAAGGAAGAAGGAAAAGAAGAAATGAGAAAAAAGAATTCTACTTCAAACTCTACTTTTTTTTCCCTTCACATCAACTTAATAAACAGATTCCAAACCCATATATTAATGATCCGGTCTATCCATAGACATCTTCCCTATTCTCACTATTTTATCACCTGTAAATACACAAAAAAGTGAAGAAGTGACTCCATCTTTCCCAAAGACTAGGATGCAAGCAGAAACGTGAACTGGGACCTTTTACCCAAGGAATTGGTGCTAACATGCAGTGACAATAAGGATCCAAAGTCCCAGTTCTTGAACACCCAAATTTTACTTTTCCCTCACCAAAGCAGGCAGAATGTGTAATAAAGAGGATGAGATATGAAAATTGAATTGGAATGCTAATAAAAAAGTTAAAAATGTCTTGGATTGAAGAGGAATCTATGATAAGGATCTTAAAAAAATACCCCCCCAAAATACACTGCTTTAAAAACAAAATGATAGCCAACAAGAAGGCAAGGGCAAAAGACCATTTTAGCTCTAGACAATTGGAGAACTCATGTGGAGCAAGACTTCACAGCTAAAAAAAATGAATTGTGATCACTTAGGAAGTCACTGCAGTCTTCTTCTATTTCCATTGACAATATTTTTAAAAATTTTTTTTTAGTTGTTTATTTATGTACTTATGTGGTGCTGAGAATTGAACCCAGTGCCTAAGACATGTCAGGCAAGTGCATTACCGCTGATCCATAATAGCCCCAGCCCCAACAATATTTTTTACCTGTGCATTACTCTATCTTAATGTTCTGTTACATGCATATTTCTAGTATGTTACTTCTACATAACTCTCAAAGCTCAATAGAGTACCTAGATATGGTAGATGGTTACAAGTATTTAAGCCACAATAAATATACTAACTTAAACCAAAATCAGAAGGCAAATAGAATTCTAAAAGTGAGCTATCAATTTGGAAACAAAAAAGGTTTCTTTGGCATTTCAATTAGATGTTCAATATAATTATTTTTCCTTTTGCATTGCACAGTGTCTCATTATTAGAAATAACAATACAAATACATTTTCTGCTGGGTACGATGGTGCACACCTATAATCCTTAGCTTGGGAGGCCGAGGCAAGAGAATCACAAGTTGAAAGTCAGCAACTTAGTGAGGCTCTAAACAACTCAGTGAAACCCTGTCTCAAAATAAAAAATAAAAAGGGCTAGAGATGTGGCTCAGTGGTTAAGTGCCCTTGGGTTCAATCTCTGGTACCAAAATAATAATAATAATAATAAAAAAATTTAAAAAATCATTTTTTATTAACAATGTGTACTAACTTCACTTATCTGTAAGTTGTTTAACTGCTACTCACTACCCAGAATGTATAGTTAAGAACTAAGAGGGCTGGGCTATAGCTCTGTGGCAAAATGCTTGCCTAGCATGTGTGAGGCACTAGGTTTAATTCTTAGCACTGCATAAACATAAAGTAAAGGCATGTTGTCCACCTATAACTACAAAAATAATTAAAAATAAAAGAAAGAACGAATGAACTAAGAAATAACATAAAAAGTCTCTGAATTTCTCTTGATATATATCCTGAAACTTATGCATTTTCACTTTCAAAGAGTATCTCAGGTTTTCAAATTTAATTTTCATTTTAAATTCTGGTTATAAACATAATTCTAATGAGATGAATAGTTAATATTTGGTTTCCCAACTATAATAGCTCAGGAAGATCAAATTATAAGAGGAAATGGTCTTTTAATAGTAGGCACACATGGGCTGGGGTTGTGGCCCAGTGGTAGAGTGTTCGCCTACCATGCATGAGGCACCGGGTTTGATCCTCAGTACTACATAAAAATGAAGATATTGTGTGCACCTATAACTAAAAAATAAATATTAAAAAAATAGTAGGCACACATAGCAATTAGAAAAAGACATTCAAGGCCAGGTGCAGTGGCACATGCCTATAATCTCAACAGCTTGGAAGGCTGACACAGGAGAAACTAGAGTTCAAAACAGCCTCAGTAAAAGCGAGGCGCTATGTAACTTAGTGAGACCCTGTCTCTAAAATTGGGCTGGGGATGTGATTCAGTGGTTTAGTGCCTCTGAGTTCAATCCCTAGTACCCCTGCCCCCCCCAAAATACACTGCTTTAAAAAAAAATGATAGCCAACAAGAAGGCAAGGGCAAAAGATCATTTCAGCTCTAGACAACTGGAGAACTCATGTGGAGCAAGACTTCACAGCTAAAAAAAAATGAATTGTGATCATTATTAACTTTACTAATGGAAAGACAAAACTGAGAGGTTATCTAGTCTAATTACAGTTAACCATTCCAGGAGCAAGAGACAGAGTAAAAAGGGGACAGAAGATGAAGGTCATTTAAGACAGTGAGCATGTGCAGATTTTTTTATATAGTCAAGGTTTAATATGAACACATTTCTACAGAAATTATGATAGGCAATGAATTGGAAGTATTATCATTCTATCACATCAATTCATAGGTATTTCTTAAGTTCTGTCACATTTAATCCATCCTAAACCTAAACATGAAAATGCAATTTATGGATTTCAGCCCTTTTATGTAAAATGATGGGTATGCAAATAAGTGGTTACTTTTATAAAGTCTCCTAAAAACAAAAAATAGGAATTGTCAAGAGTACAATTTCATTATTGTATAGATTGTTCTCTGCTGCTAGAATTGACAGCCTATCAAGCCTAGATCTACATCCACTGGTTTTCTCATACCACTTCCTATATTCTTTTCTTTTACTGTGGGGAAACATTATGGTTGTACATAATGAATGATGGGATTTGTTGTTACTTATTTGAACATACATAAAACATAACAATATAATTTGGCCAATATCATTCCCTAGCACCTCCCCGACCATCTACATTCTATATTCTCTCATCTGACATCAGTCCAAGCAAATGGAAATTAAACTAGTAATCATAGCTGTCCTTTATTAGTGAACTTACAAACACCCCAAATGCTGATTTGAAGAATTAAATATTTTTGTATGCAGATAATCAAAAAAAAATAGTAAATAACAGAGATTTATCTACTTACTTTGCATCTTAGTCCTCATTCTTACATTTTGTTCAATACACTCCTGAGGATTTTTTTGATATCCTGAGCCTAAGAGCAAATATACATATCAAAATATTATTTCACATACTTTCTATGTCATAGTGTAGTGCTATATAATAAATCTATCAGAAAGGAAAAACAAAGTAGGGATGAAAACAATGAAAGTAACAGTTTCTTATGTAAAACAATCTCAAAGGATTGTATCTGTAAACATGACTTCTCATAGCAAAATAGGTAGTAAATAAATATATTGTCATCTAAGAGACAAAAACTACATACTACATAGTTTGCACTGGTCTATGAGAATTACTGAGTTTCAAAAGTACTTTGGTGGATTAAAAAAGCAAAGTGAGCTGGGTACAGTGGTGCATGCCTGTAATCCCAGCCGCTCGGGAAGCTCAGACAGGACGATTTTGAGTTCAAAGTCAGCCTCAGCAAAGGCAAGGTGCTAAGCAACTCAGTGAGATCCTGTCTCTAAAAAAAATACAAAAAAGGACTGGGGATATGGCTAAATGGTTGAGTGCCCCTGAGTTCAATCCCTGATTACCCCCCCCCCCCAAAAAAAAAGCAAAGAGCGTGGAATGGCTTCAAATTATATTAGAACTTTCCATTGACAGAATAATGCAATGGGTTAGAACTGACTGAAAGAGAGCAGACTGCCAACCACTTACTCAGCACTGAAGTTTGCTTTTCTTGAGCTGTGAAGTCTTGATCTAAAACAGAAAACAAGGAAAAAGGTCACAGAACCTTAGAAATAAAAAAAGATAAAACAGGGGCTGGGGTTGTGGCTCAGTGGTAGAGCGCTCGCCTCGCACATGCAAGGCCCTGGGTTCGATCCTCAGCACCACATACAAATAATAAATAAATAAGTTAAAAAAAAAAGATATCACAGAGACATTTTGCTTGTTTACCATGTATATTATAAACAAACAAAACCAAACTTTTTATCACTACTCTCACACGTACACAATAAATGCACTCACCTAGCTTTTGTGAGGGCCTGGGTACCATCCCCAGCACTGTTGCTCCCCCACCAAGAGCCATACGGTGTTTAACAGTTTCAAGTATAATTTTGTTAAAAAATATTTTTAGTTGTAGAGGAACATAATACCTTTATTTTATTATTATTATTATTATTATTATTATTATTATTATTATTATTATTTTGTTGTTATTATTATTATTTAAGAATAAAAGACAATAACTTACTCTTGAAAATAAATATACTTATGGTAAAACACCTCTGAATACATTTCCATATCACAGAGTAATTCTCACATGTAGTACCAGAGCATCATGGTAGATTAAAAAAGTAAAGTGAGCTGGGCACAGTGATGCATGCCTGTAATCCCAGCTACTTGGGAAGCTATCTATTTATCTATTCTTATGTGGTGCTGAGGATTGAACCCAGTGCATCACATGTGCTATGGAAGCACTCTACCACTGAGCCACAACACCAATCCCTCATGTATAATTTTTTTTCCTCATGTATAATTTTATTTAATTCTTACACCTTATATAGAAGGTGCTATTAACCCTATTTTATAAATAAGGGAAAACAAACTGATAATTTCCCCGAAGATTACATTCTAAAAGGAATGGGACTGAGATACAAATTCGGGCAGTCCAGAAGTATATGTCATATTATATAGAATGGTATGAACTATATATGCAAATTTGTGGGCATTGCAAAGTTAGCTTGGAAGTAAAAGATGCCACTTCAAGTTTAAAAGTGGTATTTAAGAATAACTGTAAAATGATGCAAGAGGATAATTAGAAAATAACATTACAACTATAACAAAGCAAATTTTAAAATCCACAAGAAGAAATGTATTACTTATGTCCATTTATAATATACACAAATACCAATGTCAATATCAATGTCAAATTTTATTTATGCATCTGGGAGGCTGAGGCATGAGGATTGTGAGTTCAAAGCCTGCTTTAGCAACCTAGGCTCTAAGTAACTCAGTGAGACCCTGTTTCAACATAAAATATAAAAAGGGCAGAGGATGTGGGTCAGTGGTTAAGCAATCCTGGGTTCAATTCCTGATACATCCCCCTGCACCCCCCCCCAAAAAGGCTAGGTATGTGATTCAATGGTAAAGTGCCCCTGGATTCAATCCCCAGTTTGGGGAGAGGGGGAGGAATTCTATGAACAGTGATTAGATCAATTTCCAACAATGTTTTCTTTTTTTTTTTTTTTTTCAACAATGTTTTCTTTAAAAGTAGTCTTATTTTTAAAAAGAGGGTATGGAAGAAAAAAGTTCTTGAAGACCTTACATACAAGGATATTTTCATTTAATTAATAAGTAACTCAGCTGGGCACAGAGGTGCATGCCTGTAATCCCAGTGGCTTGGGAGACTGAAGCAGGAGGATCATGAGTTCAAGGCCATCCCTAGCAATTTAGTGAGGCCCTAAGCAACTCAGTGAGACCCTGTCTCCAAATAATACAAAAAAGGGCTGGGGATGTGGCTTAGTGGTTAAGTGCCCCTGAGTTCAATCTCCAGTACCAAGAAACAAGAAACAAACAAAAAAACCCATTAACAACAAAAAAAAGTAACTCAAATTCTGGGACTTATTTAAAAATGGAAAAAGAAAACAGTTATTTTCACTTAACCTAAGAAATACAAATCCGGGCTGGGGATGTGGCTCAAGCGGTAGCGCGCTCGCCTGGCATGCGTGTGGCCCGGGTTCGATCCTCAGCACCACATACCAACAAAGATGTTGTGTCCGCCGAGAACTAAAAAATATTAAAAATTCTCTCTCTCTCTCTCTCTCTCTCACTCTCTTTAAAAAAAAAAAAAGAAAAAAATAAATACATATCCATTATAGATAATCTGCAAAATATAGACAATGATAAAATAAAAGAAAAATGTCAGGCTGGATGTGCAGCTCAGTGGTAGAGCACTTGCTTAGTACATAAAAGGCCCTGGGTTCAATTCCCAGTAGCATCCCACAAACATCTCCCCAAAAAATGTCACCAATGTTCCTGTCATTCTGAACAAATCATTGTTACCATTTTAGTATATTACTTTCCAAAATTTTTTGACATATTTCCTCAACATCAGATCATAAAAATTGTCAGAATTGTAAGACTCAAACTATTGTAACAAAGTAAATATAATTGATACATTTATATTTAACAAATCCCAGAAAGCCATAGGGTCCCCCCCCCACCTTGTTGTTTCTTTTTAAAATTCAAATTCAGGTTTGAGTTTAGAGAAGAGTTAACTCAAAAGTGAAATCAAACTGGGTGCAGTGCTACACACCTGCAATCTCAGCAACTTCAGAGACTGAGACAGGAGGACTAAGTTCATGGCCAGCCTCAACAATTTGGCAAAACCTGGTTTCAAATAATAAATTAAAAAGGCCGAGATAGCTCAGTGGTAAAGTACCCCTGGGTTCAATCCTCAATACCAAAAATGGTGGGGGGCGGGGGGAGAAAAGAAGGAAAGAAAAGTGAAATCAAAAAGTAGAGAGATACTGGGTGAACTTTTTTAGCTTTTATCACATCTCTTTTTAATTTACATTAACTTGCAAAAGAAGATCTTCAAAAATAAGAATAACATTATTAGCATCTGACCACGCCCAAAGGTAGACCTCCAAACACTGCTTTACTTACTTTGTGATAATCTCCAAATTGATTCTGGATGTTGACCAGATGATCTGGTGGTTAGATCTAAAACATTAAAAAAAAAAAAAAAAGTACACTGTAAATTGTATTTAACTTTTTAAGTACACATTTTACAAGAAAATAATGAATATTTAATCAAAAGAGCAAAAATAGACAAACCACAGAGAATTTAACATTCAGGTACACAACTTATTTTAAAAAGTGTGTGTTTTCCCCATACACTACTTAAAAAAACTGTAAGATACAGAAAATGAAATTTCTGCATTAGAGAAAATTGTTTTTTCTCACATTTTTTAAATTGGTGTATTATTATTGTACATAATAATGGGACTTATTGTTATCTATGTGTACATTCACATAATATAACAATAAATTTGGCCAACATCACTCCCCAGCACTTCCCTCTACCTCCCGGCTCCCACTCCTTAGTCCCTTTCCTCTACTGATCTCCCTTTGATTTTCATGAGATCCACCCCATCTTTTCTTTTTTCTCTCTAGCTTCTGCATGAGAGAAAACATAGGACTCTTCACCTTCTGAGTCAGATTTATTTTGCTTAACATAATGGCTATTTTCCTGCAAATGACATAATTTCATTTTTCTTTATGGATGAATAAAACTCCATTAGTGTATATACCACATTTTCTCTATCCATTCATCTGTTGATAAGACACCTAGGCTGGTTCCATTGTTTGGCTACTGTGAATTGTGCTACTATAAACATGATATGCACTTATCACTGTAGTCTGATGACTTCAGTTCTTCAAGGATAAATACCAAGGAGTGGTAAGCTGGGTCACAAGGTGGGTCTGTGCCTAGTCATTTGAGAAACCTCCATACTGATTTCCATAGTGGTTGTACTAATTTACAATCCCACCAATGGTGTAAAATGTGTTACTTTTTCTCCACATACTCTCTTGGCATCTATTATTTGTATTCTTGATGACTGCCCTTCTGACTAGTGTGAGATGAAATCTCAGTGTAGTTTTGATTTGCATTTCTCTAATTGCTCATGATGCTGAACATTTTTTCGTATGCTTGTTGGCCATTTGTATTTTTTCTTTTGAGAACTGCCTGTTTCATTACTTTGCCCATTTATTAATTGGGTTATTTGATTTTTTGGTGTAAAGTTTTAAAAATTTCTTTAAATATCCTAGCTATTAATCCTTTTTTTTTAAGAGAGAGAAAGAGAGAGATTGAGAGAGAGAGGATTTTAATATTTTTATTTTTTTTTTTTAGCTTTCGGCGGACACAACATCTTTGTTTGTATGTGGTACTGAGGATCAAATCCGGGCCACAAGCATGCCAGGTGAGCGCACTACCACTTGAGCCACGCCCTATTAATTCTCTATCAGAAGAGTAGCTGGCAAAGATTTTGGAGAAAATTTTCTTGCAACATTTTAAAATTTGTTTAATAATGGTCAGATTGGTATTTTGAAACAAGCATTTGACACATCTGGCTAATTTTTGACAGTACATAACTTTTTCTTTCTTTCTTTCTTTCTTTAGTATACTACTCTTACTAAAAAAATTTTGAGCCTTGATCCTTGAAACATTTTTTTCTTTAATTATTTTTTATTTATATATGACAGTGGAATGCATTACAATTCTTTTTTTTTAATAAAGAGAGAGTGAGAGAGGAGAGAGAGAGAGAGAGAATTTTTAATATTTATTTTTTTAGTTCTCGACGGACACATCTTTGTTGGTATGTGGTGCTGAGGATCGAACCCGGGCCGCACGCATGCCAGGCAAGCGCGCTACCACTTGAGCCACATCCCCAGCCCGCATTACAATTCTTATTACACATATAGAGCACAATTTTTCATATCTCTGGTTATATACAAAGTATATTCACACCAATTTGTGTCTTCATACATGTATTTTTTTAATACCTTTATTTTTATTTATTTATTTTTTTTAAAGAGAGAGTGAGAGAGGAGAGAGAGAGAGAGAATTTTTAATATTTATTTTTTAGTTCTCAGCGGACACAACATCTTTGTTGGTATGTGGTGCTGAGGATCGAACCCGGGCCGCACGCATGCCAGGCGAGCGCGCTACCACTTGAGCCACATCCCCAGTCCTTTTTAATACCTTTATTGATTTATTTTTATGTGGTGCTGAGGATGGAACCCAGCACCTCACATGTGCTAGGGAAGCGCTCTATCGCTGAGCCCCAGCCCCAGCCCGCATACATGTACTTTGGATAATAATATCCATCACATTTTTTCTAACATTAAAACATGCATCACTGAAGTAATACACTAGTTAATATGTAATTTTTTTTTTCCAGTGCTGAGGATTGAACCCAGGGTCTTGCACAAGCTAGGCAAGTGTTCTACCACTGAGCTATATTATATCCCTGGTCCATGAGTTGTGTATATTATAAAATTAGATATTTTAAAAGAATGAAATTAAAAAATGTGAAATTTTAGTATTTTCTTCTTGTATTCCAGTCTCTAACGAAATCATCAGCCTGAGCTTAAGTGAAAAATGAATTTAATATAGAGGAAGTTGCAACCATAGCAACCACATATTACTTAAGAAAAGTAAAAGTTCCTTTTTTTTTTTTGCCTTAAAACTAAGTCTAATTATATTCAATGTAGGTTCACTTAAAGCCATAGATTCTGGAACATATATAGAATATACCACCCAACATCAAGCAGTTACACTTTTTTCTCAGCAGCACATGGATCCTTCTCAAAAATAGATCATATATTATGTCACAGGGCAACTCTTAGACAATATAAAGGAGTAGAGATAATACCATGCATCTTATCTGATCATAATGGAATGAAACTGAAAATCAACGATAAAAGAAGGAAGGAAAAATCATGCATCACTTGGAGAATGAACAATAGGTTACTGAATGATTAATGGGTTATAGAAGACATCAAGAAGGAAATTAAAAAATTCTTAGAGATAAATGAAAACACAGACACAACATATCGGAATCTATGGGACACATTGAAAGCAGTTCTAAGAGGAAAATTCATTGCTTGGAGTTCATTCCTTAAAAAAAGAAAAAAAACCAACAAATAAATGATCTCATACTTCATCTCAAAATCCTAGAAAAAGAAGAGCAAAACAACAGCAAAAGAAGTAGAAGGCAAGAAATAATTAAAATCAGAGCTGAAATTAATGAAATCGAAACAAAAGAAACAATTGAAAAAATTGACAAAACTAAAAGTTGGTTCTTTGAAAAAATAAATAAAATCGGCAGACCCTTAGCCATGCTAACAAAGAGAAGAAGAGAGAGAACTCAAATTACTAGCATACGGGATGAAAAAGGCAGCATCACAACAGACACTTCAGAAATACAGAAGATAATCAGAAATTATTTTGAATCCTTATACTCCAATAAAATAGAAGATAGTGAAGGCATCGATAAATTTCTTAAGTCATATGATCTGCCCAGATTGAGTCAGGAGGATATAGACAACCTAAACAGACCAATATCAATTGAGGAAATAGAAGAAACCATCAAAAGACTACCAACTAAGAAAAGCCCAGGACCGGATGGGTATACAGCAGAGTTTTACAAAACCTTTAAAGAGGAACTAATATCAATACTTTTCAAGCTATTTCAGGAAATAGAAAGAGGGAGAACTTCCAAATTCATTCTATGAGGCCAACATCACCCTGATTCCTAAACCAGACAAAGACACTTCAAAGAAAGAAAACTACAGACCAATATCTCTAATGAACCTAGATGCAAAAATCCTCAATAAAATTCTGGCGAATCGGATTCAAAAACATATAAAAAAAATTGTGCACCATGATCAAGTAGGATTCATCCCTGGGATGCAAGGATGGTTCAATACACGGAAATCAATAAATGTTATTCACCACATCAATAGACTTAAAATTAAGAACCATATGATCATCTTGATAGATGCAGAAAAAGCATTTGACAAAGTACAGCATCCCTTTATGTTCAAAACTCTAGAAAAACTAGGGATAACAGGAACATACCTCAACATTGTAAAAGCAATCTATGCTAAGCCTCAGGCTAGCATCATTCTGAACGGAGGAAAATTGAAGGCATTCCCTCTAAAATCTGGAACAAGACAGGGATGCCCTCTCTCACCACTTCTGTTCAACATAGTTCTCGAAACACTGGCCAGAGCAATTAGACAGACGAAAGAAATTAAAGGCATAAAAATAGGAAAAGAAGAACTTAAATTATCACTATTTGCAGATGACATGATTCTATACCTAGCAGACCCAAAAGGGTCTACAAAGAAACTATTAGAGCTAATAAATGAATTTAGCAAAGTGGCAGGATATAAAATCAACACGCATAAATCAAAGGCATTCCTGTATATCAGCGACAAATCCTCTGAAATGGAAATGAGGAAAAACACTCCATTCACAATATCCTCAAAAAAAATAAAATACTTGGGAATCAACCTAACAAAAGAGGTGAAAGACTTATACAATGAAAACTACAGAACCCTAAAGAGAGAAATTGAAGAAGATCTTAGAAGATGGAAAAATATACCCTGTTCATGGATAGGCAGAACATCATCAAAATGGCGATATTACCAAAAGTTCTCTATAGGTTTAATGCAATGCCAATCAAAATCCCAATGGCATTTCTTGTAGAAATAGAGAAAGCAATCATGAAATTCATATGGAAAAATAATAAAAGACCCAGAATAGCAAAAACAATGCTAAGCAGGAAGTGTGAATCAGGCGGTATAGCGATACCAGACTTCAAACTATACTACAGAGCAATAGTAACAAAAACAGCATGGTACTGGTACCAAAACAGGCGGGTGGACCAATGGTACAGAATAGAGGACACAGAAACCAATCCACAAAACCACAACTATCTTATATTTGATAAAGGGGCTAAAAGCATGCAATGGAGGAAGGATAGCATCTTCAACAAATGGTGCTGGGAAAACTGGAAATCCATATGCATCAAAATGAAACTGAATCCCTTTCTCTCGATGTTCATAGCAGCACAATTCACAATAGCAAGTCTGTGGAACCAACCTAGATGCCCTTCAATAGATGAATGGATAAAAAAATGTGGCATTTATACACAATGGAGTATTACTCTGCATTAAAAAATGACAAAATCATAGAATTTGGAGGAAAATGGATGGCATTAGAGCAGATTATGCTAAGTGAAGCCAGCCAATCCCTAAAAAAACAATGCCAAATGTCTTCTTTGATATAAGGAGAGTAACTAAGAACAGAGTAGGGACGAAGAGAATGAGAAGAAGATTAACATTAAACAGGGATGAGAGGTGGGAGGGAAAGCGAGAGAGAAGGGAAATTGCATGGAAATGGAAGGAGACCCTCAGGGTTATACAAAATTACATACAAGAGGAAGTGAGGGGAAAAGGAAAAATAATACAAGGGGGAGAAATGAATTACAGTAGAGGGGGTAGAGAGAGAAGAGGGGAAGGGAGGGGAGGGGGGATAGTAGAGGATAGGAAAGGCAGCAGAATACAACAGACACTAGTATGGCAATATGTAAATCAATGGAAGTGTAACTGATGTGATTCTGCAATCTGTATATGGGGTAAAAATAATGTGATATTATATGTCAAGAACTATGTAATGTTTTGAACAACCAACAATAAAAAAAAAAGAAATTAAGCAATTTACTGAGGGTGTGTACACCAAGTAAGTGAAGAATTGGAGGGATTCTGGCTCCAGAGGCCATGTTCTTAGCCACTTAGAAATGTTACATAGCTTCTTTTAGGATTTCTCTATCAATTAAGAATGAAGGAAAGAAAATGAGGAAGAGTGGGAAATATACAGAATACCAAATGCCCATAAACCAGATTATGGGTTTTGAAATTTTTTGCAGTGCTGGGAACTGAATGCAGGGCCTTATGCATACCAGGACAGTCTTATAGGCTTAGTTTTTAAAGGAATGATGAAGTAACTCATAAGAATTACAGAAATTCTCATGAGTTAGGTAAGGGGAAAGACAATTACTTTTCTGTGGGACTAAAATATAAAAGTACTCATTATTTACAACATCCTCTTAATACTCAAATTAGTTTTATTCTCTATTTAATTAGCAACTGTCATCACATCACTAACTTGGTATGAATTTGAATAATCCAGAGAAAAGTGGTTATCTATGAATATTAAAACTTCCTTAAAAACTAAGTAACTCTCCTGATAGTGTGGGATGTCAATGTCCATGTGACTAATTTCTTTGTAAAATTCAAATACAACAGGTAATTCTTTTTTGAGTACAAAAATATTTTATTTTCCTTAAATAACTATACAGGCTAAAAGTGATATACTTAGCTAGTTACTATATGTATATGGAATGAGTAATTTTAATAAGTATTAAGGGTTTTTAATAAAAAAATTCAGACATTTTTTAAAAAAGCAAATGTTAACATACATTTATGTTTTAACTAAAAAAATAATTCCTGAGAAGACTCATATGTATATAAAGCAAGGTTACCTCTAGATTCAACAGAATCCCCAGATTTGACCTTAACAGCAGTGATGTCACTGTAAGAGCTGTCTTGATCATCATCTTCGGTTTCTCCTAAAGAGAATAACGTATTAGTATAGTATTTATTCTAAAGCCTATAAGGTCTGCATTAAAAAAACAAACAATTCAACAATAAAATGAAGGCTTTTAAATTTCAGATATGGAATTTTCATTTATTATGCTTACTATTTTGAATCACAAATTTCCAAGTGAGTTCCACTTGTTTGGTGTTCTTTAAGATACATAAGTACTTCCTAAACAAACAAACATTCAGCTTACTAGCTAAAAGAGTATACTCTGAGGCTTTAATGTAGAGTAAAAAATTAACAGCTTGGGGCTGGGGATGTGGCTCAAGCGGTAGCACACTCGCCTGGGATGCGTGCGGCCCGGGTTCAATCCTCAGCACCACATACCAACAAAGATGTTGTGTCTGCCGAGAACTAAAAAATAAATATTAAAAAAAAAATTCTCTCTCTCTCTCTCTCTCTCTCTCTGTCTCTCTCTCCTCTCTCACTCTTTCTATAAAAAAAAAAAAAAATTAACAGCTAGGCTTGATGGTGCACACTTGTAGTTACACTAATGGGAAAAGATGAGGAAGGAGGAAGCCCAGCCTGGACAACTTAGTGAGATTCTACCTCAAAATAAAATTTTTTTAAAAAAGGGGGCTGGGGATGTAGCTCAGTGGTAGTGGCACCTCTGGCATCAATCCTCAGTACCACAAACACCCACACACAAAAATAAAAAACAACAGATGAGTATTAAATAATGGAAAAAGTTTATTTTAGGGAGGGAAAACTACATACATATAGTTAACATGTAATTAAATTCAAACACAATTACTGTACAGATGTGTATTTATTTGTAAGTGTGTGTTTAGGGGATAATGTACACATACCTACACACAAACCTTTCAGTATACAGGTGACTAATTTCAGATTATGTGGCTTAAAAATGAACAAAATTTTATATATGTACTTTTAAAACACTGACTAGTTATGAGAATTTGGAAAAGTGATTATTTTAATACCATAATCAAAGGCCAACACATGCCAGAAATGGAAAATATTATTTCTGTTTAAAATTAACTCAAAGACAAAAAGATGCTTAAAATATACATAAGGGGATAGAGGTATAGCTCAGTGGCAGAGCACCTAGGTTTTATCCTTAGCACTGCAATTAAAAAAAACAAATGACAGGGGAGGCTGAGGCAGGAGGATCAAGAGTTCAAAGTCAGAAACAGCAAGGTACTAAGCAACTCAGTGAGACTCTGTCTCTAAATAAAATACAAAATAGGGCTGGGCATATGGCTCAGTGGTTGAGTGCCCTGAGTTCAATCCCCAGTACCTCAAAAAAACAAACAAACAAAAATATTTAGGGTTCTCATCATTCATTCTGTCCCATTATATTCTGGTTTAACAGTTTAGATATGTATTAATTTTTTTTTCCAGAAGAAAAAGACACTATTTTCTGTTCTTACCTCTTACATATTTATTAAAATTGCTTCTAATGTGAAGAAAAAGTCTTAAGATTATTTTGTATGATATTTAAAAAGAGAATACCTTCTTCTTCGGAAAAATTGACCTTCTGTAAGACACTGGCGGCTTCTAGAAAAGAAAAGCATATATATAAAACTTCAAAAGCTATTGCTTACGAATTAATAAGAGCATACAGTTTTTTTTTTTTTTTTTTTTTTTTTGGTACTGAGGATTGAACTCAGGGGCACTCGGCTACATTCCCAGCACTTTTTTGTATTTTAGTGCCTCGCTTTTGCTGAGGCTGGCTGTAAACTTGCGCTCCTCCTGCCTCCTGCCTCAACTTCCTGAACTGCTGGGATTACCGGAATGTGCCACCACTCGTGGCAACAGCATATAATTTGGGAAAATTAACATCAAAAACAAAATAAATATTTTTTTCTGTTAAATCACAAAGAATCTACCATTTCCATCTAGCTATTTTAGAAATGAGTCTGATACAGATTAGAATCAGAAATAAAGTATTTATTTTCTTCTCAGTTATAGGTCTATTTGTCAACTAAAATATAACTTTGGTGTGCAGGAAACATTAAATTCTACATTGACAAATATTTTAGTCTCTATAGGTTTATGCATTCCTCATTCTTCTATTTGCTAGATTTCCTAAGTCCCTTGAGAAGTCTCCCTTTCCACCACTCCAGCTGAACTGACAAGCCAAGTCTTTAGTGCACTGGTGTATCCAAAAAGGAAGAAAGAGAGGTTAAAAACCCTTTCTCTCGTTCCAGCAAGGCCATGTATATCCCTGTTTCTTAGAGAAAAAGGTCAAATAAAAACAGATGAACAAAACTTATGATACTTTAAAGACAGTATTTTTACATAGGCTATTCTGATTTTTTTTAAATAAAGGGAAATCTACCAAAATGGAGGCATTATATATGATTAGCCTAAAATACTGAAAAGACCCAAATAGAGAAGTAGCAGTGTGATTCAAACTTCAACAAAGCTAGAGAATATTTCTTTTCAGTGTTTTTCTTTACTGGCTTTAACCTGTTTTCTTTCTTTTTAAAGAGTGTAAAAGTTGTCACTATCAAACCTAAACAAGATGGAGCCAGGAGGCCATTAAGGAAGGTCCTTCATGCATGTATGCTTAAGATAAGAACTATATTATAATCAGTCTCTTACACCACAAAAATTCCAGTGTAGTCACTTCCATAAAGACATCTCTCTAGCAACAGCCAGAGTTACCAACCAGTAATCACCAACTCCTGCAACAGTTCTCGTAGCCAAGGCTTATTTCAAAGCAGCTCACATGGACTTCTCACGTCTTTAAAATTTTCCTCATGCCCCAGCCCCCTTTAGTTATACTCATGGTCCGCCATACAGCGCACATCCTGGACTACAATTCCTTGTGATTTTCAAATAAACTCTGTTTTGGAGAGTTGTTCTCTCTTGCCCATTTTAGGTTGATGAGGGAAAATAGGAGTGTGGAAAGCAACTGCCAATGCATTATATGGTGAATTTGGAAAAAAATTTTCACATCAATTTAACTGTTTTTCTTTGTCATTAGATCATCTACTCTTTAGCAGAAAACTTTCTTGGCTCTTTATGGTCTAAGCATTCAGGTAAGTACCTGACACATGGAAGGTAGTTAAAAAGAAATATTTATTCAATAAGTGAATAGATTTTATGATAACAAAATTTAACATTTTTTCCCTTTTGTGGTACTAAGGATGGAACCCAGAGTCTTGCACATGCTGGATGAGTGCTTTACCACTGACCTACATCTCAAGCCCCAAATAAAACTTTTAAGTTAAGACTTTTGCCAATATATCTCTGATAATGATAAATAACACTAATTAGCAACTTAAGAAAAATAACCTGAAATTGGTTCTCAATAATTTGATTTCATACAAGTTTTAAAACATTCAATCTATTTCCATATTTTTAAAGTGATCTACAAACAATGTACAGATAAATATATCTGATAATGAATCAGTAGCATCTATGACTTTCTACATTTTAATTTCATTTCCCTATTTTGTTATTCAGCTTCCTTTAATTTCAAGTTGGTTGCTACATGCAGAAGGTTAAAGCATTAAAAAGGCGTTATTTTCTAAAAGGTGTGAAGGAGGCACATGCCTGAAATCCAGCAACTCAAGGCCAGCCTCAGCAATTTAGTGAGACCTTTAAGAATTCATACTCGGGGTCTCAAATTGTTTTTTTGAAATTTTTAATATTTATTTTTTAGTTATCGGCGGACACAACATCTTTGTTTGTATGTGGTGCTGAGGATGGAACCCGAGCCACATGCATGCCAGGCGAGCGACCTACGGCTTGAGCCACATCCCCAGTCCCCAGTGTCTCAAAAAAAAAAAAAAAAAAAAAAAAAGAAAGAAAGAAAAAGGACTGAGGATGGCTCAGGGGTAAAGCACCCCTGTATATAAATAAAGAAGTTAAAAATTATAATAATAAAAGGCAGTAGTTGAGTGGTAAAGCTGGGTTAAATCCTCAGTACAAAAAAATTAAAAATTTGGAAGTAGGTATTATTCTTTCTTATGTTCATATAGAAGCTATGAGAAGCTAAAATTCTATTTGAAGCAAAAATATAATGTCCTTAATAAAAAATTAAGAGAAATTATAAAGGTTGTGGATTTAACAAATAGACAAATGGTAGTAAACCACACTGTGAATAGGTGTGACCTTCTTATCATCATCAACAGATTGGGAAAAGCTACTTTCAGAAGTCCTAGGTCTTGGTTTAAGAACAGATCACTTATAATCATCTCTTGTGGAGACCATCCACTAAATGTACCACTTTCTTTTGCTTAGCTAGACTCTTTAAAGGAATACAAATTCCAGGTATATCTCAGTTTGTCAGACTCATAAAAGTACCCAGACTCATAAAAGTACCCAAGGATGAAAGCCCAGGTTCCCAAAGCATCTACATTTCTAACATTTCTTTCTTTCTTTCTTTTTAAATTGGTATTGGGGATTTAACCCAGGGCTGCTTTACCACTGAGTTAAAAATCACAGTCTTTTTTTTTTTTTTTGAGAAAGGGCCTCACTATGTTGCAGAGGCTGGCCTCAAACTTGGAATCCTCCTGCTTTAGCATCCCAAGAGTCACTGTGATTAGAGACATGTCCCACCACATCTTCCGATTCCTAGAGACTTATGAGATGTGCTTGGTGTGGTGAACGCCGGGTACTCAAGAAAACATAAACTTTATTTACTCTATGTTCTCAAAAAAACATAAACTTTATTTACTCTATGTTTTATCTGGGGAAAAAGATACAAAAATATAATAAATGTAACAGCAATTCTTTTTCAAAGGAAGACTAGATAGAACACAGGAGTCATTGTCTTCTTTGTTCCTGCGCAATCAGTACAACCTAGTAAAGAGTGTTGTAATAAAGATATATTCAGGAAAATAGAAAGTCCTGAATTTACTCTTAGAATAAATAAAATGGCAACTTGGGTGATTTAATGTCTTTGTTACCATCATCAGTATAAATCAGGAATCAGCAATTTTTTTGGGGGGGTGCGGGGAGTACCAGGGATGAAGCTCAAGGGCACTTAACCACTGAGCCACATCCCCAGCCCTATTTTGTATTTTATTTAGAGATAGGGTCTCACTGAGTTGCTCAGCACCTTGCTTTTGCTGAGGCTGGCTTTGAACTCACGATCCTCCTGCCTCAGCCTCCTGAACTGCTGGGATTACAGGCATGTACTATGGCACCTGGACAAATTTTTTCCATGAAGAGCCACACAGTGGACTGGGGTTGTGGCTTAGTGGCAGAGCACTGCCTAGCATGTGTGAAGTACTGGGTTTAATTCTCAGCACCACATTAAAATAAAGGTCTGTTGACAACTAAAAAAAGAAAAAAGGGCCACATAGTAAATAGTTTAGACTTTTTGAAGCACATAAAGGCTCTGTCACATGTTTTTTGTGGACATGTAAAATTGTCTCACTACATTGCTCAGGCTGATCTTGATCTTGAACTCTTGGACTCAAGCAGTTCACCTGACTCAGTCTCACAAGTAGCTGGGATTATAGGCATGAGCCTACACACCTAACTTTGAAAGTACTTTTAAAGTTAAGTTTCTATTATAAAATGATTTCTAAGTCTAGCATGCAAAGTAAGAATGTTAGGTTATTTCAGCTCCAAGTTCTCTTCCAATTAAGAATCTATAGCTTAAAAAACTGCTTTTTAGGGTTGGGGCTGTAGTTCAATGGTAAAGTGCTTGCCTTGAACGTATAAGGCACTGGGTTCAATCCTCAGATCCACATAAAAATAAATAAAGATACTGTGTGTTCATCTACAACTAAATAAATATTTAAAAAACAAAACGAAACAAAAAAATCACGCTTTTTAAAATTTTGAGACAAAACTTGAGAAACTCTGGTGGGAAAAATATATAAAACACGCTGCATACTACAAGGATCATTTTCAGTACCCAAATACTATAAGTCCCTAAGTCTCTAACGAAATCATCAGCCTGAGCTTAAGTGAAAAATGAATTTAATATAGAGGAAGTTGCAACTATAGCAACCACATAAATTACTTAAGAAAAATAAAAGTTCCTTTTTTTTTGCCTTAAAACTAAGTCTAATTATATTCAATGTAGGTTCACTTAAAGCCACAGATTCTGGAATCTCATGTCCTATATGAAGGCAAAAAAAAAAAAAGAATTTAAGGTAGTTCAACAAACATGGGAAAGAACACTGCACTTTTAATGAAAAACATTTCAAACTTACTTCCTACATCAAGAGAAAAACTATAATAGGTAAGTTGATATATTCTTTTTGTCAACAGTATGAATTTAGCAAAGGCTAATAAAAACTATTTTGATTTGCTATTTTATGCTCTCATATAAATTTTAAAAATAAAAGATTCAATTTCAGATAGAATGAAAATCAAGACTACTATAGCAGGTCAATGTCACAGGACAGTGTACCACAAGCAGAGATAATGAACAAAGTAATATTCTCAAGCAACTAATAAAATATATGTTCTCTTATATTCTGACAAATACAATTTATAAGAATTAGAGAAGCACTAACCTACTTCACTCATTTTAGTATTTCCATTGGTTTTGTAAGTTGAATCTGCAAGACAGAGAGTAAGAAAATGATTAGAGCTGTAAAGGAAATGCATCATATGGTTTTTTACCACAGGCTCAAACCTTGACAGATCTTTATCATTCTGACCCTAAAAGAATAATGAATTATTATACAAAACAAAAATCATGATTTTTTTCTTAAAGGGATAAGGAGCAATAGAAAGCTAATGAAAAGATTAACACGTTTCCTTTTGTTCCTTGATACAGCATCCTTCACCATCAATAAACACAGAAAACAAAATAGATGTGTGGAGTGATCTAACTGATTTTCTTTTTTTTTTTTGTTTTTAATAAAGAGAGAAGAAGAGAGAGAGAGAGAGAATATTTTAATATTTATTTTTTAGTTTTCAGCGGACACAACATCTTTGTATGTGGTGCTGAGAATTGAACCCGGGCCGCACGCATGCCAGGCAAGCGTGCTACCGCTTGAGCCACATCCCAGCCCCTAACTGATTTTCTTTCACTGTCATGAAATCCATTTAAGGGCAATACTTTTTAAGGTTTTAGTCAAAAAGAAATATAATTGAGATGGAGAAATTTTATAGCCCATATCACAAAATCTCAGTCTTGAATTTTTTATTAGCAGTATATTGGGAAGGATAGAAAGTCCCTGACTCAATTTAAAAGCATCATGTTAGCACAAAAGAACCATAGCCATGTATAAGAAAAATTTCTTTAAAAAGATCAGGGAAAGACAGGTGTGGTGGTGCACCCCTGTAATTCCAGCAACTTGAGAGGCTGAGGCAAGAGGATTACAAGTTCAAGGCCAGCCTTGGCAACTTAGTGAGGCCCTAAGCAACTTAGTGAGACCCTGTCTCAAAATTTTTAAAAAAAGGGCTTGGGATGTAGGTCAGTGGTAGAGCACTTCCTTAGCATGTGCAAGGACCCAGGTTCAATCCCTAGCATGGTGAAAAATAAAATAAAAAGGACTGAGGATGTAGCTCAATGGTAAAGCACCCCTGGATTCAATTCCAAGTACTAAAAAAACAAAAACAACAAATCAAAAACCAGGAACTTTTTTATATACTAATACGGAAAGATATCTCAATACACGTGAAATAAAACTAAAAGCAAACAACAAGAAGGTGCAAAGTACTATTTATTGGGTCAAAATTTTGTGTTTGGAAAAGGAGAAAAAATATATACATGAATTTCCTTAACCCTCCCCCAAAAATCTTTGGAAAATACATAAGAAACTGACATTGGTTAGCTAATGAAACTGGGTGTTTAAAGGACAGCAGAAAATGAAAAGTCTCCCTGCATCTATCTATAGTAACATCTGAGTTCTTAACCTTATGAATATATGCAGTATTCAAAAAACAAAACTGTATTTATAAAAAATCTTAAACCAACAGACAAAATGATCTCTTACCAGATCTTGGGCTTCTTAGAGGGGGTCTACATAGGCTAATCACAGGATCTTCACTTGCCACTGCTACAGGAAGAGAAATAGTTAAAAAATATAAAAATGTGGAACATAGTTGATTTATTATGCAATCATCCCTTTATTTAGTTAACAAAGATTTATAAACCTTTTCTTCATGCTAAAAAACTAAAGACAAGTTTTCTCTTAGTGACAAACTCTTGTGAACTAGTAACCATAGTGAACTAGAGATGTTTCTTGCCATATAAAATTCTTTGTCTTGGAGAACTTTGCCACTTTTCTCAGTATACCACACTGTACCAAAGGAAAGGAATACTAAATAAAACTTCTAAATTGCTTAATTAAGAACCAAAATCTGTACTATAGCACCAACTAAATTATCTATTCCATTCATAACTTACCTTACTGTGGATTATTGATGATACATTTTCATCTTACAGTTGATTTAATAATCTACTCCAGCCAACTATATAATCCTGGGTATGTTCAGGAAATGCAAAGTCTACTTTTAAATAAGATGTCACTGTTAGACATAGTTCATATCAGTCTATGGGTTTAATGACGCAGGATTTCGGGGAAGTTAGTTCCATTAAACAACATGCTAATTTTCGTCTAGAAAGCTACACATAAAGTATGCTTTCTCAGAGGGCCCCATACAGTATAATATAAAACCCAATATATATATCCTAAATTTGGATTATGTTGTTTTGTTTCAATCATTTCTATAAAAAAAGCATGGTTTTGGTTCTGTTTGAAAGCTGCAAAAATAGACAGGCATAGTGCTGCATGCTTGTAATCCTAGTGACTTGGGAGGCAGAGGCAGAAGGATGGTTCAAGACCAGCCTGGGCAACTCAGCAAGATCCTGTCTCAACATAAAATTTAAAAAGGGCTTGAGGCTGGGTTGTGGCTCAGTGGTACAGCACTTGCCTTGCACATGTGAGGCACTGGGTTCGTCCTTAGCACTATATACAAACAAATATTTAAGATATTGTGTCCATCTACAATTTAAAAAATATTCTTTTAAAAAAAGGGCTTGGGATGTAGCTGTGAGTTAAAGCACTTGTGTAACATGCTGTGGCCCCAGGTTTAATTCTCAGTATGAAAAGAGAAAAACTGGAGAAAACACATTCTGGAACTCTGATGATCCCCCTAAATCTTTCAATTCTAAGATTCTATGAAATAGCTATTTGGTTGTTAGCATTTCACATATCAGGCATTTAGAAAACACACACTAGCACACATATATGATAATATACACTAAAAGTAAACCTTGTACATATGTTGATAAAGGGGCAAATTTTACTTACTAATTACTCCCAATATTACAAATACCTTTTGTATTTGTACTTTTTTGTACCAACTTTTTTGGTTTAATTCAAACCTAAAACTCAAAATCCATTTGTTGTTGAGCTGTTAACAAAATCTACAGACGTCAATTACTATCTTTAGTTCCCATCTTTTCATTTAAGAAGCTTTTCCTGTGTGTTCTACTATATACACAGCCCTTGGTAACATATTTGAAGGAGACAGAGTACCAGAGAGAGGTATAAAAAAAAATAAAATAGCAAATACCCTTCTTTGGGGAGAAGTCTCCTTCCCTTGTCTGCTTTGCTCATCACTACACCCTCAGCCTCAAGTGTGGGAACTGGCATAAAGCAGGTGCTCAACATTTTACAAACATCTCTTATAAACTACCATGAGAGGAGGCGGGGAAAAAGCCTTATCATTTGTATGTTCTATAGTGTACAAAGTGATTTCACATGGACTCTTTTTTCCAGTGGTCCTGTGAGTTACACAGGGCAAGTAATACAGCTATAAAAGCCTGAGGCTTAAGGTAGGTGGGTAAAGCATAAAGGTGTGTTTATCTGAAACTGAACTACAACCAGACATACTTTATTCTAAATTGAGAATAGAATAGTTCAAATTATAAAGAATAATTGTAATAGAAGTAACAGATAAATAAATCAGGATTTGGGCAATAAAAACCAGGGATGGCATGGTGGTGCACACCTATAATCCCAGAGACGCAGGAGGCTGAGGCAGAAGGATTGAAAGTTTCCTGAAAGCCTCAGCAACTTAGTAAGATTCTAAGCAACTTAGTGAACCTGTGTCTCAAAATAAAAAAGGGTGTAGCTCAGTGGTAAAATACCCCTTGGTTCAATCACTAGTATTAAAAACAACCACAACCACAACCACCACAACAACAACAAAGCCCAGGGATGATCAGTTTCAATAGGTCTTATGAAATTTTCTTGTTATCAAGAAAAGCAAACTGAAAATAAATGAAAAAACTGAGGCATTAATAAACTAAATTGAACCTGGGTCTGAATTTTGGCTGTTAGACATCACACGATCTTAATTAAGAGAAGAATCTTAGATGCTTTGAGCTTCAGTTTTCTCATCTATAAAACGTGTATAGTTAAGTGCATAACTGTAATCACAGCTACTTGTAAGGCTGAGGAAGGAGGATGGAAAGTTTGAGGCCAGCCTGGGCAACTTAACAAGATCCTGCCTCAAAAATAAAATAAAAACGGCTGGGAGTGTAGTGTAGCTCAGTGGGAGAGCATTTGCCTAACATGCTCAAGGTCCTGGGTTTAATCACCAGTACCAGCAAACAAAAGGATATAATATCTATCCTGCAAGGTTTTAAGAATTAGTATATGGCTGGGGATGTGGCTCAAGTGGTAGCGCGCTTGCCTGGCATGCGTGGGGTGCTGTGTTCGATCCTCAGAACCACATAAAAATAAAGATGTTGTGTCCACCGAAAACTAAAAAATAAATATTAAAAAATCCCCTCTCTCTCTCTCTTAAAAAAAAAAAAAAAAAAAAAAAGAATTAGTATATACAGAGTGGCTGGTACTTTGAGTGCATACTGAAAGATCCACCTTTTCTTTTCTCGACACATTCCTATATTGCTTAAGTCAATGAACTGACACAGAATGACCCACAAAACTAAAGGAAGTATGACTTGGGATCCTTGATGAAAACTTGATAAATCTATACTTCAAAAAGTTCACAAGTAAGGAGAAAAACAAAAAATTAACTATTTTTACCTGGAGCCTCTTGGGTTCTCCCGACAATTTTCTTTGAGACTGTCTGGCTTGTAACAGTTTGGTAAGATGTTTCGTCCTCTAAAAGAACAGACATGACTAAAGTTAAAATTCTGGGTAAAGGAACCTCAGAGATCATTACAGATTATGACTATTTAACAGCAACACATAAGCAGAGAATGCAGGTATTTGTGTATATTTAGGAATGTGAAATCAAAACTTTGAAATTAAACTAGTCAGAACTCCTCTAAAGACAGAGAATAACTAATTCATCAAATATATCAACTATTCACCACACCACTGATGTTTTCGAACCAAAATATATTACTTTAGAAAATTTAAATGATGGGCTTGAGTGCAAAAAAAAAAAAAAAAAAAAAAAAAAAGATGTGGGAGAAAGTAAATGGAAGAAAAAAAAATAAAAAAAGAAAGTAAATGGAAGAATGATAAATGTTTAAATCCTTACACATTTGCTAAAACAGAGGCAAATTCCTTAAAAAAAAAAAAAAGTTAGCCTAGGTAAGGTACTAGGTGTGAGTCAATACAATGTAACATATATTTACATTGCTTCCCAGGTGCAAAAGCATTTTTCCAGGTACTGAAAGATACAGAAATTAACACAAGCCTTTAAGTAATCTCACTATCAGTACACATGATAGGATCCTTGTCTTCAAGAAGTTTGTCATCTTAAACACACACACTAAACTATATCTGGTTATACCCAAAAGTAACTTACATATCTTTATGTAACAAAGTTTCCAAAATCAACAAGATTTCAAATGTGTCAGCACTGTCATCAGGTCAACTTGCAGCATACTTACTATCATGCTCTGATTTAAAATTCATTCCTCTTTATATGCATCAATGATCTACATTAACTATGTCATTTCATTGTGACTCAAATCCCCTGACTTTTACCTCTTGGTTTGGTGCTTTACATGCGGCTAACATGAGATTTCATCTGTAACTCAAGTGTTAGATCTGGAGGAGAGGGGACAGGGTGTTTTAAGGAATGTGATTCACCTGTGACTTACCAAAAACTATCATACAGTCACTGTCAGCATTTTGGTCCATTTGGACAAAAACTTCCTAATTAACTGACCATCTCGTTTTGTTGGGCTACTTTGTCAGCCTTGTCAGGCTACTTGATGTTACAGTCAGGGTCCTCAACGTGGGAAGATTTTTGGTAGAGACCACACTTGAGAAAGGATCAGCTGAAGGACATCAGACATCGGGGAGCCTCAGTTCAGGATAACTGAGTCACCCCATTTCCGCATAAGTATTTGGAATAAAGTCTCAACTCACTAACTCTGCTATCCCTCGAAACCTCACAAAATTTCTCCCCACCAGAATGGGGCTGGGAAAGACAGGAAGGTTAGAGTAGAACCACGCTCCTCAGCGGGGGACTCCGGGCCTCCAAGGGTTAAAAGAGGAAAATGGAAGTGGTTTAGGGAGAAACATCTGCAGAGGACCTGGAAATGAAACCGAACCCTGAGTAATCCGGTGTTAGACTACCGCCTACCTCGTTGTCCCCTCTAGAAAGCCTGGAGAAACAGGCGACCCCCAAACTGATGCCCAGGGATGGGCAAGGCTCCCCGTCCGCCAGGTCTTTGGCACCACCATCTTTCCGCACCGAGGTCAGTCCCTCCTCGCCTGCGGGTCGACGCGGACCCCGCACGGGGGCGCACAGCGGCGGGGTCCGAGGGGCCCCCGTCACCCTCGCGAGGACGAGCCGCGCGGAGGCGCGCGCCACCCCCCGTGCGCCCTCCTGCCCGCCCGCTCCCTGGCTGAAGGCTGAGACTGTTATCTCCGCTCCCCTCACCTTCAGAGGACTGCGAGTCCCGTAAGCCTCTCCTGGCCGTAACCGGAGACGGCGGTAGAGGAGGCTGTGGTGAATGCTGCTGCAGAAGGCGGGTAGCCCTTCGCGTCTTCATCTCCTCGGCTTCCTGGAGTCGCGGCTGCCTCCGCTGCCGAGACCGAAGGTAGTAGGCGCTTTCTCTCACTTCCTCTTTCGCAGAATCCGGCCGGAACTCTTCTGGTGAGGTTCGTTTTCCCACCGGGGACCTTTCTTTGGCCACCCGGGGCTCGAAGTCGCCGTATACTTCTGGCGGTTCCTCTGAGAACCTCACTTCCCGCCGGCCCTGGCGCGACGGAGAAGTTCCGTACGCAGGCGCGTCACTGCCGCTGCCATTTTGAGGGGCGAGCCGGTGCCTTCCCTCGCGAAGGGGGGCTCGGGGCGTGACGTACATGGCCCAGCCTTCTCCCGCCGGCTCCGCCCGCCGCCCCTCGCGCGCCATAGTTGTTGACGTAGCTTTAGTAGATCGCGAAGATGGCCTTGAGACCCCTAGATCCTCCTGCCAGGGTTGGCAGCGGCTTCTCGGGCGTGTTGGGCGATGGTCACAATGGTCAGGGAGGCAGTTGAGAGTCGCCGGGGCCGCCACCCGCGTCGTCGCTGCTGTGCCGCAAACCCGCCTCTGGGCCCATGGTGTGTCCTGAGGGCTGTGGGAGAGGCAGTGCCCGGGCTGGGTCAGCTGCTGTGTGGGTCACTCCCGCCTCCTGGCTGGAGGCACCAAAGAGGAGGAGAGGGGGAGGAGGACGTCGTTGTCCTGGCCTTGGGGGAGGGGAAGGTGGGGTGCCTGAAGGGTGGCGGGGCAAAGTGCTCAGGCTAAATCGGGCGGTTCCTGACAACTGTTGCCCGCACTCAGCATACGCCTGCCAGGCCCCCGTACCGAGTCTCTGGGAGAGGACAGGCGAGGGTGGAGGAGCCCGAGTTCCAGTCCTTGCGCCAGGCTGTTGCGCAGTTTCTTCGGCATCTTTTGGATGGACTGCTGTCTTAGAGCCTTACGTTCCCAAGTGTCCCCAGCAGGAGTGATGATCAGATATTTTTGCATGTGTCGTCTTTTAATAACGAGAATTGTTTCAAGTCGCTTATGAAGGCGGCTACCCAGTTTTAAAATTTAAATCACCTGTTGAGGGTGTGCAAAGTCTTATCTACAGTCATACTCATTGGACAGATTTGCATTTGCGACATATACCAATAGCAAGCAGCCTTATTATTCTTTTTTTTTTTAAAGAGAGAGTGAGATAGGAGAGAGAGAGAGAGAATTTTTAATATTTATTTTTTAGTTCTCGGGGGACACAACATCTTTGTTGGTATGTGGTGCTGAGGATCGAACCCGGGCTGCACGCATGCCAGGCGAGCGCGCTACCGCTTGAGCCACATCCCCAGCCCCATTATTCTTGGTCTTTCACATAAAGGTTCTATTCTGCAGTGAGAATTGAATAGTGTGATTAAAGACTGCACTGTAATTTTAAGTTGAGATTCATTATTTTTAGATTCTGGGCATGACGATTTTCCTGCGTTGGATTTAAGGTTCTTCGCGTTTAATTTACAGAACAAGAAAGCATGATGAAAGTTATTTGTGGGCTGGGGATGTGGCTCAGAGGTAGAGCGCACGCCTAGCATGCGTGAGGCACTGAGTTCTATCCTCAGCACCACATAAAGTAAAATAAAGACATTGTGCCCACCTGTAACTAAAAATTAAATATTAAAAAATTATTTGTTTCAGCTCCATATATTTACAGATGTGGATAATCTGCAAATATCTAACCAAAATTAAAATGATGGAAGATAGATTAATTTGGTATAAAGTCTGAATTAGTATTGAAAGAAAGCTTAATGTTGCAATACATAAACTATGCAACTTCTTGGAGGACTTTCTATGATTGATTTAAATGGAGAGGTTTAAATTGATATTTGGAGACGGGCTTGGTGGCACACTCCTGTAATCCCGAGGCTGAGACAGGAGGATTGCAAGTTCAAAGACAGCCTCTGCAACAGCGAGGTGCTAAGCAACTCGGTGAGACCCTGTCTCTGAATAAAATACAAAATAGGGCTGGGGTTGTGGTTTAGTGGCAGAGTGCCCCTGAGTTCAATTCCCTGGTACCAAAAAAAAAGGGGGGGGCTGGAGATGTATGTTGGTGGGTAAAGCTCCCCTGGGTTCAATCCCCAGTACCTAAATAAATTGAGATTTGGATATCAATTAATTACAATGATTCCAAAAATTTGAAGACATTTGTTTACCTTATCAAGTATTTAAAATAATCACTTTATAGTGTGTGAGCACTTCATTTGTTGCTCAGACTTGCACAAATTTCTGTTACTTATGTTTTCTAATATTCCACAAATTTGGCCAAAGAGACAAGGAATGACAGAAATTAGGTAGGTTTCAGCAGTTAAGAGTTTAGCTTTAATATAACCAAAAGAATATTTAATGTAACCAAAGAAACTGGAGTAGTATTAACAAGACTTTAAAAAAAAGTTGTTGAAAATGAAAAGGATACTCTTTGTTGTTAATCTGGAAAATTTGAGATATATTCTACCAAATGACACTTGTTAATATCTGGCTTTTATTTAAGTAATTCTTTCTCAGCATGGTGGCTATTACATTACTCATTATTGACACATAATAGTAAAAATTATTTAATAGACATGCAGTAATTATTAGAGAATACAACTTTTATAATATTAATATACTAAGCTCATTATGAACATTTACTGGGACAGGTGATTATATAGGAACTTGGATATTGGCTTATGAAACTTTTTGTTTGGGGGAACATATTAAAAAGACAAGAGGTTCTACATGTATTGAACAATCAGAGATGGGAAGTTTTACAAGTTATTAAATAATTAGTGTATGTGTTATAATTAAAACTGCTTATAAAAGGTTTAGACTTTTTAAAAAAGTAAATGAGAATGTTAAGACAATGAGAAGCATGGTAACTTTAGTATCAACACACATATTTGCTTAGGATTTTCCCTGTTTAGGTTATAAGAACACAAGATCCTAGTTCTAAATAACTGCCTCCCACACCTAGCAACCTTATAAATACCAAACTTTCATTACTAATTGAGTTAAAGGAAGTCTTGTAAAACCAGATATTCTACTGTAGATGTTTTCCAAACTACAGACTACATAAGGGTGCCCCAAATGAAATTAGAAACAATAGACTTATAGCCAATGTTGTAAGAGATTTGATGGGCCACCAGTTCCAAGAGGAGACTTGAGCTCTAGATGTTAAATAAGTAACTGGGAATTTTAGAAATATGGAGGAATTCATATTCTCAGAAGAAAGAAATGTTTTAACTGTTGTATCTCTGTGGCAGAGTGCCGCAGTCTGGCTGGGCACAATTCAGGAGCCACTTGTCAAAAGAAACTAACTTTATTTTTAGAACTACACATGCCAAGCAAAACAGCTCCTCAAGAAAAACCCTCAGAGCCCAACTGCCACCACCGGCTTCCCACAAGCCTCTCACCCCAACACCACCCTCTCCGCCTCCCACAATCCTCCTGCTCTTGAGGCTGATTGGCTGGGTTGCGTGGGCGGAGCCAAAGAAGTCCCCCAATGAGCAGCTCCATGGTCTGAAAGGGCAGGGAAACAGCCCAATGAGCATCACCGCAGAGGAGCCAATCAGCTAGATGTTGCTGGGGCCACTGTGAGCCAATCATCAGCTGGCAGTCTGAAGGGCGGGGAAACAGCCCAATGAACATCACCGCAGAGGAGCCAATCAGCTAGATGTTGCTGGGGCAGCTGTGAGCCAATCATCAGCCGGCAGCTGGAAGTTTGCTGGGGCCCCTTTGGCTGTGGCTCTCAACATCTCCCCCTCTCTGTTTAAACAACAAGCATGTGGCTTAGGGACCGTGCCTGCCTTAGGTTGTCCAATACTACATATGGTCCTTACCCGTCATCGGATGAGCTGACTTCAGGGCGTCAGCCTCCTGTCTTAGGTTGGTACCATTGTAATTGGATCTTACCCGTCACTGACTACCGGTCCAGTATACAGCCACACCTGTGGAGAGGTACGGAGGGGGGGTGTTGAGGTTCTTTGCCTCACCTTTGTTGGCCCCCAAATTTTAGCTGAACGATCATGACAAGCAGAAGGGAGGAAGATACGCCAAGCCAATTGACGGCTCCTTTTGGAAAATTTGTACCACCGATGACATCATCAGCAAAAATACCCCAACACTACCACAAGTCGCTGCACCAACAGATAGTTCACAATGCATACAAGTGAGTTCACAATGCATACAAGTGACACATAGTCTAGGCAAGTTCTGCAAGCAGTTCGGTGATGGCTATTGCAGAAGCTGTAGATTGGTTTTATCTTTGTCTTCACCGGCACTGGGATGAAGATAGGAATTCTGGCAATAATGGCTAAAGAAAAAATTGTGTAACATTCCAGAAGGCACTAAAAGAAAACAATTTTCTTAACAATTTACATTATCTTGAAGAGAATTATTAAATATAATGAAAAGGAAAGGTGAAAGTAAACAAACAGATCTGTTAACCTCCTTTTTTGTTCACATATTAAAACAATCCTCAACAATTGTTTACCCAATTTAAATTAAACCATTTAAATCACGTGAATAAAAAAAAATTTGGATCCATTTTTTCATGAGCGCTCCTCATATATGATATATGGACATATGTACATTCAAACATATAACACAAAACACAAGTGTGCACACATAATACATACAACACATAACATAATAGTAAAGGCCTTATAACTTTTTACAGGTGAAATCTCCATTGCAATGTTTAAAAACTCTATAGTCAAAAAAAAAATAGAACTGATCAGCCAAACATTAACCTAGGTCTGTATGAGCTCAAAAAACAAAATAGAACTTCATGATATGGGAAAGGGCAATAATAAAATAGATATTGAAAAAAGCATCCTGGTTAATCATTGTCACAGATGTAAGAATAGCCAAACTGGAGTTCTGGATATCAGCTGTTATGGATTTGAGCCAAATCATCTTCTTTTTGGTCTGTAGAAATCGCTTTAGTTAATCTCTCTGGAATCCAAATCAGCTGCTGTTCTCCCTGTGGAAACACATAAACAGACCCCCGACTCCAGGCAATCACTGGGTCAGGACCTTTCCATTGTCCTGTTAGAATATCTTTCCAAAGTACCTTGGGCTTATGTACATTTTTTGGACACATATGCCTTTCTGCAGCACTAAGTCCTGATGAATCCAAATTTTTAAAAGTTTAGAGTAAAAAGGGTTATTTTAAGTTTATCTTTGGGGAATATATACCCCTTCCCAATTCCTTCTTTTTGCTTTAATAAGTACATTTTAATAGTTTGATGAGCTCTTTCAACTATGCCTTGTCCCTGTGGATTGTATGGGATTCCTGTTATATGAGTAATGCCAAATGATGAGCAAAATTGTTTAAGAGAGGTAGAAGTATAACCAGGGGCATTATCTGTTTTTAACTGTTTTGGAACACCCACAGTGGCAAAATTTTGTAAGCAATGAGCTATAACATCTTTAGTTTTTTCTCCAGCATGAAGGGAGCCCATCAAAAATCCAGAAGAAGTATCAACTATAACATGCAAATATTTTAATTTTCCAAATTCTGGCAAGTGTGTGACGTCCATCTGCCAAATATGGTTAGGTATCAATCCTCTAGGATTGACTCCAAGATTAACTTGTGGTAAAAAGGTCACACAATTTTGACATTGTTTTATTATTTGTCTAGCTTGTTCCTTAGTTATTTTAAAACGCTTTTGTGAAGTATTAGCATTGACATGGAACCTTTTACGAAAATTTATAGCTTCTTCTAGTGTAGAGAAAATATGTATGTCATGTGTAGTTTTATCTGCTAAATCATTGCCCAAACTAAGGGCTCCAGGCAATCCTGTATGTGCCCTGATATGTCCTATAAAGAATGGATCTTTTCTGTCCCAGATTAGACTTTGTATAGTGGAAAGCAAAGAGAAAACAGTAGAGGAAGGGGAAATCCTACCAGCATCTTCAAGGGATACTATAGCATTAACTATATACTGACTATCGGAAAATAAATAGAGCACCTCCCTAGCACATGTGAGGCACTGGGTTCAATCCTTAGTCCCACATTAAAAAAAAATAAAGATATGATGTCCATGTACAACTACAAAAAAAATTTTTTTAAAGAATTCATTATGGGGTGGGATTGTGGCTCAGTGGCAGAGCACTTGCCTTGCACCTGTGAGGCACCAGGTTTAATCCTCAGCACCACATAAAAATAAACAAAATAAAGATCTTTTGACCATGTATAACTAAGAAAAAAATTTTTAAAAAGAATACATTATATAATATATTCTGGGCAACAAAGATGAAGACAACTATGAAGGAATTTGTCATAAACTTGACATAAATTACAATTCAGATAAATGGTTGTCATTGATTGCTTACCTAGCTGGTATAGCCAGAGGTGGGAATCCTGTGCTCTTGACATTGGATATCTAAATGAAGCAATTTTAAATGAAACATTTTACTTTAAACTTACTTTAAAATAATTTTGGTACAGGATTTTTTGGTTAAAAGTAAGCAGAAATTAAAGAGAAAGCATTAATGAATGCATAATACATTTCTGGATGGATAGGGAAATAACTTTGTGATTATGGCTTATAATAGAAGGGGCAAATCTAAAAAGAAAATAATAAAATATTAAGAGGAAATAAAGACATAGTATCTGGCCGCATTCTCACAAGCAACAGAAAAAAATTTTTTAAATTCTTTGCAGTACTGGGAATTTGAACCCAGAAGCATTCTACCTCTGAGTATCCCCAGCCCTTTCCAAAATTTTTTATTTTGAAACAGAGTCTCAAGTTGCTGAGGCTCCTTAATCTTCGTACTATAGCCTCTGGAGTCAACTGGGGTGACTCAGTGTACCACCAACTCCAGCCCTTGGACTTTATTTTCAATAATAGGAGTCAGACAAAAATCAATTTTAGTATATGTGCTGCCAAAGCAAGCGCAGACAAAAGTGAAAGTTAATAAAGTGTGTTGGGAAAAAAAAAATGAAAGGGCGAGATTTACAGATTTCTTCTTGATTGTTTTGATTGGGTAACAGGAACAGGAATGTTAGACATGTTTGGCTTTTCCCCTACCCAATTACATGTTCTTGGATAAATTGTTCGCCATTTCTTTTCACAGATAAAAATTAATAATTAATTAATTAAGGGGCTGGGTTTGTGACTCATGGGAGAGCACTCTCCTTGCACATGTGAGGCCCTGGGTTCGATCCTCAGCACCTCATAAAAATAAATAAAATAAAGGTATTGGTCCAACAACAACTAAAAAATATTTAAAAATAGAACCAAATAATATTTTTGATTCATGGTTTACTATGGTCGTGCTGCTTACATTATATCATTTACAGCAACCTCATATAGGTATGTAGCCTTGTCCCTGTTTGACACACTAGGGAACTGAGGTTTAGATTAGGTAACTCATCAGGACACACTCTTAGTCATGGCAGAGGCTGGGTTCCAAGTCAGGTTGGGCTGGTGTTGGCCATTTTCATTATACACCGCTTCTCACTCTGTTGGGCCCATAGGTTTTCCTAATCTATGGATTTCAGGTCGTTTGAAGGGTCGAAGTGGCCAGGCATGTGGCATAGGTGTCTGTGTTCCTTCCAGATCAGCAGGAGAAGCCGGGCAACCAGTACTGGTCACTCAGGCCCACTCCGGCTCTCGCTGGCGGCCAGGCCCCAGAGAGGCCGGGGCGTGGAGCAGAGGGAGGGGCCCGCAGGAGGCGGGGCTCCGGAACTACCCGTCCCAGCATTCCTCGCGCCTCCCGGCGGAGGTGGCGGTCACGTGGACGGGGACAGAAGACGTTCTGCCGCGGCGGCCGCAGGGTGCTTCTCGGCGTCTGGAGCAGGAGGCACACTTGACGGTCTCCCCTGCCGCTGACAGCTCCCCACCCAGATCCCCGCTGGACCTGGTAAGCAGGCGGGACGGGCACGCGGCCTTGCAGGCCGGGACTGAACGGCGTTTGCTCCTTTCAGAGGCCTTTCAGCCGCGGCCCGCCCCGCCCCCACCCTCGCGCGGACCCTGGACGGGTGTGGGGCCGGCCCAGCCCGCGGGAGAGCGGGCGAGCGGGGGCCGGCGGAATCCGGATCGTCCAGCGCGCCGCGCCGCGCTCTGCCGCGCCGCGTCGAATTGTTGGTTTGGATTTTAAGACCAGGAACTGAATTCCCTTTGGTTTCGAACCCTGAACGGGAAATCTGCTGATGTAGGTGGAGGTTACTCCTTTTATTTCCACGCACAGCAGGACCCCGGCACGCATCATCTTAGTCCTTAAAAGATAGTGTTTTTTTTCGTCCTTAGTGGTGCTAAAAAGTTTGAAGTTTTAGTAAGAGCCATAGTTACTGTTTTGCTTGCATATTTATATACTCTCCATTATATTTCATATCCTATGAAAAAGTTCATTCCTTTTCCTTCTTTGAACAAAGTCTCCGTACTTATCAGTAGTGCTTACTTGTTAGACTTTGTCCTGTTAGAGAGATCCGGAGATGAGTGATCTTATTTGATTAAACATACTGTTTTTTGGTACTGGGAATTGAACCCAGGGACACTTTACCATTGAGCCACATCCCCAGCCCTTTTTATTTTTTGTTTTGAGTCAGGGTCTCACTAAGTTGCTGAGGGCCTTGCTAAGTTTGCCTGGCAGGCCTCACACTTAGGATCCTCCTGCTTCAGCCTCCCCAGTTGCTGGGATTACAGGCGTGTGTCCTGGCGCCTGGCTGGTTTTGTTTGTTTTACCTCTCTTTAGGTTTTAAAATACTTATTTTGGATGTATATGAGGGATTGTTTCCTCCTCTTTATTTTTTAAGAATTAAGGCCTTGGGGCTGGGGGTTGTGGCTCAGCGGAAAAGCATTCGCGCACTGGATTCCATCCTCAGCACCACATAAAAACAAATAAAATAAAGGTATCGTGTCCAATTACAACTAAAAAATAATTTTTTTAAAATTTATTTTTTAGTTTTCGGTGGACACGACACCTTTAGACACCTTTATTTTATTTTTATGTGGTGCTGAGGATCAAACCCAGCCCCTCCACCCCACCCCCCCTTGAGCCACATCCCCAGCCCCCCAAAATAAATATTTTTTTAAAAAAGAATTAAAGCCTTGACAGCTACCAAAGTTTATCTGTTCTATTTTTTAAAACACATGGTTAATTTGTAAATGGCCAGTGAAAATGGAAAAAGGAACTTCATGGTTGAAGAAAAATTTATTTTTGGAAGCCCAAAGGCTTTTTAGAATAGTATGAAAAATGAAAATTTGCTATGGAAGCTTTTATCTCTATATGTTAGGAAGAAAACCAGATAAAACAGAGCTTAAATGAGTCATCCAAGGTAACATGATAACCCTGTAGCAAAACTGGTCATCAAGCTGGGGACTCTGTATTCAACAGGAGCGTCTATAATGAAAAATAAATCAGAATTTAGCTACTTATTGCAGGGTTATTGGATATGTTGGTAATACGTTGTATCTTGTGTATAATTTATTTTTAACCTGAGAAGTCATTTTAAATTGTATTCATAGAAGTCCACATTTCTTTAAGTGCCACTTGAATTTCCCAAAGGAAGTTTGCTCAGAGAATCCTTATCTGCTTTATCTATTTGAATTTGTGCTCTAAGCCAACTGTTAAAGCATATAAACTTGGAGATTCTACAACACACCAAAAATGTAAAGAATAAAGAATTGCTGGGTGGCTTTTTTTCTTCCAGCTGACTATATTTGTATTTTATGAACCGCTTTTTAAGCTGTGCTCATAAGAGATGATTCAATATGGTGATTATACTTGATCATAAATTTCAGGCAGAAAAATCAAGTGTTTGGGAATAAGGAATGGTGTCCCCAATATTGGTTATGCATATAGACTTTGGAGTATAGCTGGGTCTGAATCCTGTTCTTTGACAATGTGACTCTCATAGATCACCTTGTAGTGCTGAGCCGTTTCCTTATTAGTAGAGATTCATAGGGTCATTTGGAGTATTAAATGGGATAGTATAAGGACTCCAGATGAGTGGAAACTGCTATTATTTATTGGGCTACTTTCCTTCATACTAGTATTAAAGGAGTTTTATTACATGATTTTGATAATCAAACTAGAGAGGAAGAAAATTCACCTATAATTCCACTACCTTAACACATCAAATTGTTTTACCTTTTATGTATTTTTCTGTAGTCCATGACTGTAAATGTACAAACATTGGTTTGTTAACTTCAGAAGTTCTTTTTATTTTGTTGTTGCTTTCCCAACTGGGGCTTGAACCCAGAGCCACTGAGCTACATCCTCAGCCTTTTTTATTTTGAGACAAGGCCTTGATAAGTTTCCCAAACTTGTGGCCTCAAACTTGTGCTCTTCCTGCATCAGGAGGCTCTGAAAGTTTTATTGTAACTATATGAATAGAGCTCTCTGGGTTTGCCTTTATTCTGATCTACTGGTAAAAAAGCAGCAGAACTTTACTTAGTGCAATTTCTACTTTTCCCATTCCCCAGTATGTTAAAAAAAAAAAAAGTTTTCAAGAACTTTTTTACGCCCCACAGTGGTGTTACATATCATCTCATTTATCCGCACCCTGCCTCTGTCTTCTAACTAGTGTTATTCCATTTTGTGGTTAAGAAAACCAAAGGCGAAGAGAGAGAATTCAGATCAGAAGCAGGAGCAGTCATTAATGCCAAGGCAGTCGGCTTTAGTGGCAAGTCCTGTGTTGGCGTCTATATTTGTAGATTCGTTACATGGCTACTAGATCATATATGTAATAATCAGGAGTTAATCCTGGAGGATGACTTGCAGCTTCTTTGTATAAAAGTAACAGCATCTGTACATGATAACTACTTAGACCACCAGATGTAAACATCATCTTATAGGAAAATGATAAAGAATAGGGAAGTGTTTAGAGCCTTAACAGATGAGGCCACTCATCTGTTTTATTAGTTGTGGCAATAAAAATATTTATACGCAAGGAAATTATTAGGACTACACTTTCCTTTTTTAAAACTTTAGAGATAAACATAGGGTTTATAATAAAGAAAGATGCTCCTTGAACCTTATAGTTTATAGTGAGCACCAGAATCATCTGGCAGACCTGTTAAAACAAATTCTTTTAGGAGACCTTGGAGATTCTGGTCTAATGGATCTGGAGTGGGGCCCAAGAATTTGTAGTTCTAACAAACTCCCAGGAGATACTAATTATTCCCAGCTAATAAGTTTAGTACAGTAAGGAAACACAATATTAATATTAGTGGGAAGCATGGTGGTGTGCCTGTAATCCCACCTACATGGACACTGAGGCAGCAGTATTGAGAGTTAAGAGGTCAGCCAAGGCAACATGGTGAGACCTCTCAAAAGAAAAAAGGGGCGGGGTTTATTGTTCCAGTTGTTGGCTTGACAGTGACACCCCAATAGCATTGAGCACCTAGATCTTGATTTTTGAAGGAACCAGGTTGATTCCCGGGCCAGGACAGAGAAAATACCAGAGAACCTGGAACATGTCATGATGCTTGAAGTTAAGGAAATACTCAAAAGTTTGGGTGTTTATTGAAAAGAGAAAAGTCAAGTTAGAGAATCTTCTTTTTTGGTATTAGGGATTGAACCCAGGGCACTCTACCACTGAGCCACACCCGCAGCCCTTTTTCTTTTGAGACAGGGTCTGTGCTGAGTTGCTTAGAGCCCTGCTAAGTTGCTGAGGCTGCCTTGAACTTGCTATCCTTCTGCCTTAGCTTCCTGAGATGCAGGCACAGTGGCGGCACAAGGCAACTTGGAGAATTGTCTAATGGCCAAGTTAAAACAGAGAATAACAAAATGAGTATTGATAGTATTGAGTTTGTTTGTTTGTTTGTTTGTTTGTTTTGTGGTACTGGGGATTGAACCCAGGGGTTTTCTACCACTGAGCTATATCTCCAGTCCTTTTTATTTTGTTTTGAGACAGGGTCTTGCTAAGTTGCCCAGGCTGGCCTCAAACTTGTGATCCTGCTGCCTCAGCTTCCCAGAGTTGCTGGAATTAACAGGCGTGTACAACTGTGACTGGCAATAGTGGTCGAATTTTAATCCTCAAAGTAAGTATGAGTCTATATTAATACTAGCCGAATAGACAAATAAGAAGGGAGAAGGGATAACTCTTACAGAGGAATTTAATTAATAAACAGAAGGAAAGAAGGAAATAGAAAATCACCAGTAGGCAAATAGCACCATACTAAATGTTGCAGATGATATCTGCCTATATGGTAGTGGGTGAAAGTTAGTGGAGAATCAGGCTGTTTACATAGTCTCTAGTCTCTTGCCAAAGATAGTTATTAATTACAAAGGAAAAATAGTAACTCAGCAGTTGAGAAACTGTAGACCAAGTAATCAAGGTTTACATCACATAAAACATCTGGGCGTCATGAATCTGGTGGTGGGACACAGTGAGAAAGACGCAGCATTGCATCTGTGGTGTTTGTTGTTCTTGCCAAAAATGCATCACCTCTTTTGTCTTTCTCATCATGATAAATGTTAAACAAACCTACAGAAGGACACTCTCCAAACTGATTATACTCTTCCAAAGTGTCAAAGTCACAAAGATGAGGAAAAGTCACAAATGAGAACTAATGGAGGAACTGTCACATATTGGAGACTAAGGAGAAATAGCAACTAAGTGCAATGGGGGTCCCTGAAACAGAAAAAGAATGTTAATGAAACATGGACTATATTATTTTAATTGACTTGCACCAATGTTAATTTCTTGGTTTTAATAATTGTACTTTAATTATATAGTTGCTAAATGAAGGATATAAGGGGACTTTTTAATTTTTAAACTAAATTCTTGCAATTTTCCCATAAGTCTTAAAGTTAGTTCATACTAAAAAGTGTAATAAAAATATGTTCACCTGAAGTAGATATAAAAGGTGACTAGGGAAGGTAAGTAATAAATTGAGAGTCAGTTATGGCACCCACTGTTGGAAATCTTAGCAAACTCTTGAATTTTTTATGTATTGCTATTGCTTTTCCAAGGTCAGGCTAAACCAGAGAGATATGAATCAAAGGGTTGGGAGTGGGGGGAAGAAGGATAAGCAGGAAAAAAAAATTGCACTCAGAAAGTACGTGTAGTATCTGAACCGCTCCAGACATTCAGTCTCTATTAAAAACAGTTCCATAAGGAAGTAATGGGAGTTCTTTTTTGTTCCTGTTTTAAACTCCCTCTTAAACCCTCTTTTAAAAATCTGGAACAAGTTATCAGTTAGTGAAAGTACTGGAAAATGAGTAGAAAAACTGTGAAAAAATAGTACTGGGATATTATGACAGTGGATTTGGTGTAGAGAAGTGGACAAGACCTAGAAATTTGTTATAAACACAAATAGCTATTGCAAGTATTAAAATACCTATGCTTATACCAGGTCTGACTATTGAAATCTGTTTGGCTGGTATTTTAAATGGAAACTGTGGATAGAACCATGGACTTTTGATCTAGTAGGGCAGAGTAGGTGGAATGTGCCAGTAAACTTCTAAACTATGTGTTCTCTTTGCGCACATACCCCCAACCCCCACTATACAACACATACACACACCTGTTTTGTTTGTCAGTTCTTGCAGTGAGACAAGAACATTCTGCAGCTGTCCTCAATCCTAGGATCATATTTTTAAAATTAGCTTATCTCAACAGTGTTTGTGCTAAGTAGCACTAAATATTATCATCCACATACCTTCTCTCAGTGATCTCAAGACTTTGACAAATTGAAAGTAGTTGCTCAAAAAAAAGGTAGTTCTTCACAAAATAAAGTCTTCAGGACTATTTTTTTTTTTAAATAGAGACGAGAGAGAGAGAATTTTTTAACATTTATTTTTTAGTTCTCGGCGGACACAACATCTTTGTTGGTATGTGGTGCTGAGGATCGAACCCAGGCCACACGCATGCCAGGCGAGCGCGCTACCGCTTGAGCCACATCCCCAGCCCAGGACTATTTCTTTTTATAAAATATTTTCAACAAAGAATTATTTTAGAGTATATGAATTCAAAAGAGGGGCTTTTTTATTTTCATATTGCCTAATCATCTAAATTGAGAATTCATGAAATATGAAGCTCTTGAGATTTCACTTTGTGTATAAAACTTACCGGAGAAACTATTTCATACAAAAAGTAGACACTTAGGACTGTTGATTAGCCTTAGATTATGCTGTGAAAAAGAATATTTTAAGTGGAAATTTGAGAAGAATCAAAGCTTTTATTTTTTTAATGTGCTTTTGATTTTATGTATCGTATGAGGAATTTGGTCAAGGCTGAAGTCTAAGGGATATATTCCCTGAAAAATTGTCACCCTAGGGGCTGGGGCTGGGGCTCAGGGGTAGAGTGCTCGGCTGGCACATGAGAGGCACTGGGTTCGAACCTCAGCACCATATAAAAATAAATAAGTAAAATAAAGATATTATGTCCAAATATAGCTAAAATATATATATATATTAAAAAATTTGTCACCCTAATAATAAATAATCAGACTTAGTCTGAAACTTAATTATATTCGACCACTAAAAAGAATGAGCGAATTTTTGTCTATCAAAGACAAATTTGAGCTTGCTTACTAACAATTTGTTAAAGAAATAACAAAGAATGTTATTTATTATGTATAAAGCTGCTGTGGTTAGCTGATATAAATTTCAGTGAATTAAACAGAACTTCATTTTCTTTTTTTTTTTTTTAATAGTGATAATTGAGCCCAGAGGCACTTAAACTTGGCAGTCCTCCTGCCTTAGCCTCCAGAGTTGCTGGGATTGATTATAAGCGTGTGCCACCATGTCCAGCTAGAACTGCATTTTCTATTTTGGTGCTAAAGTACTGTTCCCCGCCCCCCCTAAATTTCCCCTAATACAATTTCAGGAAGAATCTTATATTTACTTTAGTTCTCACAGTCAAAAAAACTGATTGGTAGTTTCTTTTGTGCTGTACAGGACCTCTTTAAGCTTTGGTTTTTTACCCACTGTGTTTGGTCATTTAGTTTGTTTGAAAATAGAGGCATTCCAGCTTCTTTTGTGACCTTGCTAATGTTAGGTGATCTTTTTTTTATATCCCTCTAAAGTCCTTAGCTTTCACCTATAGCATTGATTCCACTCTGGATTCCCTGGACATAGAAGTCTTGAAAGATTGTTTTTTCTTATCTATAATAATTGGCATTGGGTCTGGCCCATGGTGAGTTCCCCCTTAAAGAATTGTGTTTAATCGTTAGTAGGGTAATGGTAGTTTTCAAGATATTTTCAGCATTTCTAAAAGCCCAATGATAGTAATACTTTTACCTTAAATCAACTGCTAATTTATTTATTTTTTAGTTGTAGTTGGACACAACTTTATTTTACTTATTTTTATGTGGTGCTGAGGATTGAACCCAGGGCCTCGCTCGTGCTAGGTGAGCACTCTACCACTGAGCCACAGCCCCAAATCAACTGCTTTTGACTTGCCTTAGTAGAATTGAAGAAGGAAGCAAATTCAGGGTATCTCAATATTTCCAACGTTATAGTATAGATATTTTGAATAGTATTTCTAGTTTAAAATGTTGAAAGTTCTAACTAAAGCTAATAACACTAGTTTTTTTAATTAGAACTTCTGATTGGCAAATCTACGAGGCTATGAGAGTGCAGATTGTTCGAATGTCTTTCCAAAATGAGGTGGGGGGAACAAAAGTTGCCCTTGGTAGTGAAATGATTAGGAACCATTTTAGATTCTTCTGGGAGTCCAAAAGCATGTACCATCTTTCTGGGAAAAAATGCATATAAATTTTTTTATATGCAATGTCAGAGGATTCAGAAAGCCCTGAAACCTATCCTGTTTATCTTTTTGTGTATGGGGGTGGAAAATCATGAGAGGTGATTTCTCCCATCTCCACCCTAATATACACACTACCAAACCGTGTCCTGGAAATTTGTGAACAGTTTGTGAAAGGACTTTCTAAAGTATTAACTGTCACTGTTTTAGAAAGGGAGTGTCTCATAGTGGTTAAGAGTAAAAAGACTCTGAATCAGGATGGTCAAATCTGGTTTCTCTAAAGCTATGCATGTGACGTCAGGCAAGTTGCTTAACTGTTTCGTAACTATGAAATGGGGATAATAATCCTCCTGTGGATTATCGTGGTGATTAAATTGTTAAAACACATAAAGTGCTTAGAAGAGAAAGTGGCTTTCCTCAGGTCTGCTGTTAGCTGTTGTTGACAATAGGAGTAGCTGATGGTGTGTTACTGTGAGTGGTTGAATACCTGGCCAGGTGAGGTGCTGGAGGCTGCAGATTGCCTGGAGGAAGGGTTTGTTTTTCTAATTGGTGCAGAGACACTGTATGAAATAGCAGTGTTCCTACACACAAATGCATTCCTTCATGGGGAATGCCAAAATAAACATTCTTTTCATACCAGCATTAGGTAGGCCTCTTTTACCTCATTTCTGTAGAAAAAATGGTGGTTACAATTTCAGGAGAAAAGCAAAGATCCATATTGATCTCTTAAAAGAGTATTGTTGTTCTTTTTAAATTATAAAATATTGAATAGAAATGCTGTAAGTTAGTAGGAATTGTGATATATTGAACATTTTTTTTCTTCCATCTAGTTATCTTTAAAATTCTAGGAATGTCTTCCTAGGTCCTTTCCTTTAATCCTCCAGTTAAAGATAATAGTTACCCTGGGTTTGATGCTTATTGTCTTTTCTTCTTAGCTTTACTGCATGTTTATCCTTAAATAATATATCAATTTTATGTTTTCCAAACTTTATGTAAGTAGAAAATTTATAGGAATGTGTGTATGTATATATTATTTTTCTTTTGCTACTTTCTTTTTTTTTTTAAGTTTTATCTCTGTATACACAGTATTCCATTATGTGGCGATACCTGGATTTATTTACCTATTGTACTCTTCATGAGCATTTTGGCTGTTAGTTTGGTGTTACATAGGGCTACTCAGTGTTTTTATTCATGTTTTTAAATGTGTATTCACAGGTTTCTCTAGGGTGTATGCCTAAGTGTGGAATTGCTGAGTTACGAGTAGTGCACGTCTTTAGCATTATTAGATAATGCTAAGTTCATCCAGAAGTGGTTTTACTCACTTATACACTAACATTAGAGTATAAGGGTTCAAATTGCTCTTCCTTGTCATTTACTTCTTTTAAGAAATATTTGTTGGACACTTCAAGCAGTGAATAAAAGGACTAAAAGCCCTCTTCTCAGGCAGTTTATATTTTAGTGGCCAAAAAAGCTAAAACGTGTAATATAGCAAGAAGTTAACATATTTTGTGGGGTCAAGTCAAGAAAGGGGAGTGGGTGCTTTCTCTCTCTGCTCTCAGAGCCATATGGGCAGTGAGAGTCTTAAGGGGATGAAGGACAGCCAGGAAGGCTGGGGCTTCATGTGATGGTTGACATGAATAGAGGTGCAGGTATGAGATTGGTTCTGACGCTTGCGAGCAAATAATGGTAGTAACCCTATGAGTGTTGGTGAGGTGCAGGGGTTTGGAAATTGTGCCAGAAGCATTTGACCCTTCTCTCAACTTATCCTAGTGGTAGTAAGGCTGAAAAGTGAGCAAGGAGGCTGGTAATGGGTGGCATTCTGAGCACTTGGAGATCTTTAGTTCCCCTTGATTCTTGCCTGTTGTGGTTTGAGGGACCAGGGCAAGTGTAGCTCATCTGAGACATCTGCAACACCAGCGTTTTGATTCAGGATTACTTGGAGTTCTGGTGATTGCTTGATTCTTGAAGTTGGATGTAACCCAGCTCTAGGTCTGTCTCTTAACTCCTATAGATGGAAATGGGGATTCCTGGGGGAGAGATGCTTTTACCTCGAATGATATGTGGCCTCCGATTGTCAGATTTGTCAATTTTGCCAGTCTGGTAGATGTAAAATAGTATCTTGCTATGGTTTTAATTGCATTTCCCTGATTTCACTCTAAAAATTCCAAATTCTATATCTGACTTAGTCATGAAACTTTGCTTTTATCATTTATGTTTAATGAGTTCCACAATTATGAGAATTTTATTTCCCATCTGTCTGTTCTATGACTATACACTCTATATTTAATCTAGCACCTGAAATTTTATTTTGATTGTTTCTGTCAACAGAGCCTCGGGGAAATCTATCATTCCCTGTACAGTCACTACCAAGGAAGTCCTTGAGTCAGAAACGCACCTGAGTCGGAGATCCTACCTTTCTTCCACTCTGCCTGAGTGCCTGACTCGGTAGACTCATCCACTCATTGTCATCTCACTTCAAAAAACAGGTCAATAAATCTATATTGACTCTACTACCTCTGGGTACCATTGAAACACGGGCCCCATTTCACATCACTGTAGGAGGCTCTTCGTTGCCTTTTCAACTTGCCATTTTAAAATCAGAATCATGACTCTTCTTGCAAGTTTGTAAGGAAAATGGTTGCCTACACTGAGGCTGTAAGTCCTGCTTTTCAGGCTAGTTCTTTATACAGTTTTACCACTTACACCCTCGCCAGTGTTCCATATTGTCCCTTGTTGCCTCAGAATTTACAAAAAGAACACTGGAGAAAGGGACAGTATATGATGTAATTTTGGTAATCTGGGGTACTGCCTAATGGCTGCGGTGTACCCTACTCCCCCCCTGTTTACATGTTACATTCAGTGGCATGAGGGAGCACAGAGGTGATGATAGCATCTGCACATTCCAACTGGTTGATGATGCATTTTCCAAGGTAAATCAGGTCTCTTGTTCAGGGCTGTGCCTTCACATACTTGTTTTCACAAACACAGTGTGCATTGACCTGCGAAGACAAGCATAGGCAATGAGACCTGCCCCACTGGTTTCTTTTTCAGCCTTCAAAAGGGTTGTATCCAGTTTCCTACGGTTAGCTATTAAGAATATTACCTAATAATTTTTTAAGCTTTCTCCTGTTCAGATTGAAGTCTGTGATGGAAAGCCTACATCATTAATGTCATCCCACACATCGTTAATGTTTAGGGAATACCATATACGGCATCCCTTTCACAGAAGAGAGATACTAGAGTTCTTAAAGTTTAACCAGGTTAAATATGATTATACAGACCTTATTATTCCAGAAGTGCAAAAGGAGTATAAAAAAGAAATCTAGTCCTAAAAACATTGTCTTATATAAATCCTAAATAATCCAAAACCTTTCTTAGAGCTCACATGAGCATGACTCCCAGAAGATAAATTTGATTGAACCCATACTATAGTCTCATCTACCCTGACTGATCCAAATAAGTTCTAAATGCATGTCTCTTATGTTCTTTCCTTTTTGTGGTGCTGGGATTGAACCCAGGGCCTCCTGCATGTTAGGCAAGTGCTCTACCACTGAGCCACACCCCCAGCCCTTCAGATGCATGTTTCTGATGATATTGTGAGCAACTGCAAAGCCCATATGAGTCGTCTGAAGTTTTATCATTTACAGGTGTGTGACGCATTCCCAGACCCTCCATCCAAGTCAGCATCAGCTACTTCTGTGACTGGGTCCAGATTAAGGTCCTCCCAAGACAGACTTCATTAGATCCACGCTTAAGAGGAATCTGCCAGGTTTTCCTACCCCCTCTGCAGCACTGTAAAGTGTCAAGGCCTGAAGACTTGGGTACGTGTATTACAACTGCAAGGGTGCCAGCACCAGCTACGCAGAGTAAGCCTCGTGTCTGTGTGACGCCACCACCGGCTGATAACGCACAAGAAAAAATAACTAATTGAGACTAGAGCCCTCTCTTTTCTTGTGAAGCTGGGATTTGAAAGAGCTGTTCTGAGATCTGCACTGCTAGTAAGTGACTGATAACATCATAGTCTGCATCGGTCCCTGAGGTCAGTGATTGAGCTGCAACTGAGTGAACACCAGACAACGAAATCTTGAAGAATTGCACTGAAGTGCCAGCCACATTGAACCTTCTGCAAGTAATGCTGGTTGAACTGAGAAATTGCTAAACAAACCTGTAACAGGACTGCTTATTTGGGTGTCTCTCTCTGTCAATTTGCCTCTTGCTGTTACATTGCTTCTTGTGTTGTCTTTTGAAGTCCAGATGTTCTCCGATAATTCACATTGCCCTGATTGTGGGCAGCAGTGGTTCCCTAGTTTAGAACTAGGCCATTGGTTGTACCAAACCGAACTTGTTGAAAATGAATGCTACCAAGTATTCTTAGACCGTATTAACAGAGCTGATTATTGCCCAGAATGCTATCCTGATAATCCTGCTAATAGAAGCCTTGTTCTTCCTTGGTCTTTCCCACTTGAGTGGGCTCCCCAAAATCTTACCAGGTGGACCTTTGAAAAAGCTTGCCATCCATTTCTTCTGGGTCCTCCACTGGTTAGAAAAAGGATACATGACTCCAGAGTAGCTGGTTTTAACCCTGCATTACAGTTAATCTTGACCAGAACAGATAAAACCTTAAACAAAAAACTTGGCCAAAATAAATAACTTCAATAATAGTAAAAATCATGGAGACTGTAGAGGGTTTTGTGCTAGTAGCCCAAGGAAGATGGAAATATAATTCTTTTTTCTTTTTCCTTTTTTTTTTTTTTTTTTGGGGGGTGTGCTGGGGATCAAACCTGGGGTCTCACCCATGCTAGGCAAGCACTACACCACTAAGCTATATCCCCAGCCTCATTTCTGAATCTGACCCAGGCACTACTTAGGGGAACTGCTTAAATTATTGGGTCTGCTTCTGTGGCCTAAGCATATTTTATTTAGCATATTTTAGTATTCTAACCAGATGGTTCATCTAGAACCAGACTAATGCATATAAATAATGTTTTGAAACTAGCTTGCCCCTCCTAAAAAGTTGTACAGCCTAATTATTGACATCCAACTAGGTATTCCTGGAGGGGAGGCCCCATACTATGTGCTCCATAATTGTATTTCTAATAGTAACTTTTGCGGGAAAGCATCATCACTGTAGCTGAATTCTAGATTCTTCCAATAAATTTTAATAAGAAACTACATTGTTCTAAATTGTCCCTCTTCTACATCTATCGGTGATAAAGAGATGTATGAGTGTGTGTGTATATAAAATTTGTTCATATATAACTATTTATTCCTCTTGCTCTGTTTGACCCCATCCTCATGTTAATAACTGGTCATGGCCAGAAAAATTACATTCTATTAGGCAACACTTACATAGTTTACACAAAAATATGTAAAAATGCTGCCTGTTTACATTTTTAACTTGGCTTTACATAACCAAAGACTACCCTGTCTTTGTAGTGACTGAAACTTAAAATGTCCTCCCTTGGAATTGGAAAAGTACCTGTATTGTGAGGTTTATGGCAAAAGGAATTACCAAGCTTGACTTTTCTTAGAAAGTCTTGCTGGCCATGTCTGGCCTTCTCTTATTCATGAAAATCATGGAACCAGAGTTGGGAGTTAGGCAACTTGGGAAAAGCTGTTGGAAACATTTCAGAAGCCACTGGACAGTTTTCAGATTAAGAAGCTGGGTAATCCAGTGCTTGTGTAGCAGCTCAGCAATGCTATTGAGGATCCAGATTCTTTCTGTCCTTACCTCTAGGATCCTTGTGTTTGATTTCTGTCCTCATGGTTTGTTTCCTCAATGAGTGTAATATGGTTTGTTGTTGCCCCAGACATTTTAATCCCACCAGACACTGGAAGCAGGGAGCAAAAGTCTTTCTCTCTTCAAGACTGTCTTGTTTGGGAGTAAAATCTTTCCACCAGATTCCTAGCAGATTTCTTCTTACATCTCACTAGAAGGTTAACCAGGGAGCCTGGGGAAATCTGGCAAAGGGGAATGGGGTTGGTATTGCCCCAGTGGGGCACATGGTCTCCACTGATACAATCAAGATTCTTTTAGGAAGGAAGAAGTGGGGGATGAATGGCTGTTGACACACAACAAATCATACTTGCTGCATGTTATGAAACCTAAAGTTATTTATTAGTCTGTGTGAAGAATGTATCCCAGAGACCCACTTCTGTGTTCTGCCTTATGTCTATCATGATGGTTCTCCCCAGTTACATTGCTGAATAAACTCTGTGGACTGCTAAACGGAGTGAAGACCACTTAGTTTATCATTAACCTGTGATTCAAAACTCCCTTCACTACTATAAAGCTCTTCCTAAAAAAGAGACAGGGCTTTTGAGGATAGTACTACGATAATGTTGCATCTGAATTTTTTCAGTTATTAGAGAATGGTTATGCTCCATTTCCACATGCTAGGAAATGTTGGGGACCACAAATCAAGTCAAGATGGCGCCTGGCAGTTTGCCAGGAGGAGTGGTTTGTGAGGCAACGCCACCAAGCCATTAAAATGGTAAGGATTCCTTATTGGCTGACTGCTGTATCTAGATGACGCTAATTGAGTCAAGCTGTGTGTAATCATTTAGGCATATATACCTCTGCTGTTCTGCAGTAAAGCGGTGCCTGCTACCTTAGGTGCCCGCTACCTTGAGTTCCCGCTTCAACCTTCAAGTTCCTTGTCACCTCCCGGTTATTTTGCCCAGCCAGACTGCGGCAAGGAAACAGTCTACATATGTGAAATTTTCAATATCAGCAAAATGGAGAAAAGGTCTGTGTTTTTGTTTTAACCAATTTTAAGTAGTGGAGAAACTCTGCAGCAGCACATCCAAGGTATTTACTTATTGGTTTAAAAGGATGGGAGCTGTGTGAGTAGTTTTTACACTAAAAGGTAATGATGTAGTTTGGTGTCCCTAATTCGGAGATCTGAAATATTCCAAAATCTCATGCATTTTTGAGTTATCTTGTCAGTGCTCAAAAATTTTTGATTTCTGGAGCATTTTGAATTTTGGGATTAAGGATACTTGACCAGGCCAGGCATGGTGGCGCATAATCTCAGCAGTTTGGGAGGTTTAGGCAGGATAATCCAAAAGTTTAAGGGCAGCCTCAGCAATTTAGCAAGGCCCTAAGCAACTTAGACCCTGTCTCAAAAAGAAAAAAGGCTGGGGATGTGGCTTGGTGGTAAAGCACCCCTGGGTTTAATCCCCAGTACAAAAAAAAAAAAAAAGAAATACTCAGTCCATAAAGTCTATGCAAATATTCCAAAAGCCTGAAGTCTGAAATGCTCTGGATTTTGGAGAAGGGATCGTCAACCTGTATTTATCATACTTTATACATGGAATATAGAAAGGTTTCATGTCAGACTGAAGGCCACTGGTGATATTTTAGGTCTTAACAGCCATATTTTTCTTTTTAATTAAGACTTCCCCAGGCATCCTCATGAACAGTTGTGTACTGCATTATAAGTATGTGGACAAGAGAGGGGAATTTTTTAAAAAAATCTTCATTTTAATATTAACAAGGGTACTTTGCCTTCAAACATGATGGCATTATCACACCTATTAGGGTTCACTCTCAAATCGACTTCATGTAGAAAAGCTCATAAAAGTGAGCAAAGGAGAAAATTTAGAAAGCCTTTTTTTGCTTCAGCTTAGGTCTTTTTGGAATGAATTCACAAGGCTTAAAATATTGTAGACTATTCTAGAATACCTTGTAGTTGATATGAATAATGACATTAAAACAAATAGGTTGCTAAAATTAATTCTAATAACCTGCTCTGGGGTCTGATATTTTCAATTGTGAGCCTTATAAATCTCTATTTGCATTGTGTGGGAGTTGATGGTATTACTTAGACATAATGGTAGCATTTTGAAAATGACCATTATACCTGTTTCCAGTTATTTAATGGCAGATTTGAGAGTGGAAACATACTGGGGCAGACTGGGGAAAATATACACCCACCAGAGCAGTGGCTTCTGAGGCAGTGCGTGTGATTGAAATAAAGACAATAAGTTATAGCAGGAGGCCTGGCCAAGCAGACAGGTAAAAAAGCAAGTCTGTGGCATCCGAAAAGTATCTGCATGTCGTGGCTTCTCATACCCACTTCATCTCCTAGGTCTCCACTGGCAACCCTTGAGACTCCGTGGAATTTTAAGGACATGGCTTAAAAACTGCTTTGTAAGGAGGAAAAATAATGACTTTGCTGCCAGCTGGGTTTGTGTTCTAATTCTGATGCGATCAAATGATGTTGGGCATGTTAACCATGCTGTATGGTTTCACCATCTGTGAAACAGGCAGTGTTATAATGCCTACTGCATACCATTGTGGGGTTTGAGTGTAATAACATAATCTGACCATACTTCACATAGTAAGGTCGAGGAGAAGGTCAAGACATCAAGGCAGAAATGACAACTATGGGATAGAGTAGAATCTTAGTTTTAGAACAGGGATTAAAGCCTGTTAGAACTTGCTCTGAATTATCAAAAATTTAATCTCCCAAGAAAAACAGGATTGTTCTGAGGTCTGAAGTTGAGCCTGTAGTCACAAGTCAAATGGTCTTCTGTGTAAAGGTGAAGAGGCCTGAAGGAACGGATGACCCAGGGCAGACAGATCCTTGTCACATTTTTCAGGCTCGTGGATAATCTTAATTATGGGTATATGTCATTGCCACATGATTTACTATGTCATCTGAGCTTTTCAACAACAAATAAGCAGAGCAAAGTTGAGAGAGATGTCTAGATTCACCCAGGTCACATATGCTAGGGTCACATTCACACTTAGATCTAATATTGTAGGACCTGGGTGCTTTGTTTACCAGTTTGAGATTTTCAAACTGTCTTAGTCGAAACTTTGTGTGCTACAGCCAGGCTCTTTTTGTTCGAAAATTCTGACTCTGCTCTTAATGGTCATGTGTTCTTGGGTAAGGTTCTTAATCTTCTGCATCTCGGTTTCCTCATCCAAACAGTAGGAGGAATATTAATTGTCCCAACTATATGAGATTGTTGTGAAGATTAAAGGGTCATTAATGTGCTTTGCTGCCTGGCACAAAGAGGGTGCTCAATAAATGTTAGCTATTACAATTGTGCATGCTTTATTTATTGTTTGTTTCCTCAGCAGGATTAGAAATTGCTTGAGGGTCAAGATATCGGTTTTCATCCTGAGATCCTAAAGTTACATAATTTACTAAACTAAGAGTGGTTAAAAATTTAGAAATACATAAACTTACTGGATCCTCACTGCTATGCCCTTGTCACAGTTGCACTCATTTAAACCACCATCCTGGCTGGAACGACTAATTTCTTTTGCTCTACAGCTGCTAAACTTTTAATTTCCTTGTGCTTGTCCTTAAACTTCACACCTGGCCCCCTTCCCCCAGTCCTCTCCCAGGTCTCCATCTTCTGCCCTTCTTTTCTCTGGCCCCTGTGGCAGCGCCAGAGGTTTGTAGGATGGAGTGAGGGAGGGTAGGTCCTGCTGCTCTGCCCGTCCTGATTTCCGCACAGGCAGCATTTGCTTGGCTTCTTTTTACATAATTGTTAGACTTCTAGGTTTCCTCTTCGTTGAACTGCTTGTCCATCTCTTTTGCCCACTTTTTCATAACATATTTGTCTTTCATTGACTTGGGAGTTTTTGTGTATTCTGGGTGTTAATCCTTGACTAGTCATATATGCTGCAGATATTTTTCTAGTCAGCAACTTACCTTTTAATTTTCGTATTTTTTCTTGTCTAGTAATTAAACTTTTATCATGTGATCACATTTGTCAAATTCTTCTTATGGTTTGTGTATTTTATATTTTGTTTAAGAAACTGTTGAAGTTAGAAAGATATTGACATCTTCTGAAAGTTTCACAGTTTTGCTTTTTACATTTAGGTCTTTAATCTGAAATTGATTTTTGTGTGAGGTCAAAATCTAATTTTTTCCCCATTTGACTTGTCAGTTGTGCCTCAACTGTTTATTCATTAATCTATTTTTTTGTGTCACTTAGCCAACTTCCTTTACACAGACTCACACACATACGTCCACGTATTTTTTTGACTATTCTGCATGTTCCAGTGGTCTGTTCTTGGCCCAGGACCTCATTGTTTCTGTTAAATGTGTCATTAAAGATTGCCCCTTCTTTAGGATTTTCTTAATTCTTCTCGATCCTCTGCCACTTGCCGTTTTCAAACTTTAGGATCAGTTTGTCTATTCTGTTAGAAACCAACCACAATCAGAAAGCTTTCTTGAGATTGTGTTTCACATTGTGTTGAATTTATAGATTCCATTTGGAGAAAATTGGCACCAATGGTTTGCATTGTTACTGTCTATGCACAACTTATTTTTCTATTTAATTTATCTCTCCCTGAAGTTCTCCCACATCTGTTGTTAGATTTCTTACTGTGTACTTTTTAGTTTCTGTTTTTAGGTACCTTATGCTCATTGTGAATAGCATCTTTACTTTCTAAAATTTTTTTCTACCGGTACATAGAATTTTACTCTAAATATTCTTGGTTTGGGCTGGCAGGAAGAAAATTTTCTTTAAACAAAATTGAAAAGGATTGGGTACTTTTTATTTTCTTCAATGAACTAAGAGAGGAGGAAAACTCTGCTTATAAAAGGGGATAGCACAATTAAATTAAATGCAAAGCAATTCCAGGATCTTAAAGAAGAATGGGGTGATTAGGAAGCCTCCAAATCTGACATGTTCATAAGTGTTCACATCAGTGGAAAGAAGGGCCTGTCCCTCATTCCTCCCTTCCAGTTTATACACCACACCACTCTTGATTCATATATTCATTCATTTTTTTCTCATTTTAAAAATGAAATACAGAATTCTTACTATACACTGGGCACCGTGTTAGGCATTTGGAATACAAAATTTTAAAGATTTTAGTTTGTGAAACTAAATTTTACAACAGTACTGTGAGAAAAACAAAAGAAAGCCCATTTGAGAGGCTAACCAACTAGCTATCAAAAAATGTAACTGGGGGCTGGGGATGTGGCTCAAGCGGTAGCGCGCTCACCTGGCATGCGTGCGGCCCGGGTTCGATCCTCAGCACCACATACTAACAAAGATGTTGTGTCCGCCGAGAACTAAAAAATAAATATTAAAAATTCTCTCTCTCTCTCTCTCTCTCTCTCCTCTCTCACTCTCTCTTAAAAAAAATGTAACGGTACAAAGCTCTTTCACATGTGTTTTTGCATTTATACAACAATGCTTTGTCTCATTTTTTTTTAAACAGGTAATGAAGGTTAAGTAACTTACTGACCAATTTGTTTTTTCTTATTTTTTTATTTTTAAAATCTTTTTTTTTTTGGTGCTAAGAATCAAACCCAGTGCTTCACATGTGCTAGGCAAGCTCTCCACTGAGCCCCAACCACAGCCCAATCAATTTGTTTTTGACAATAAGACAACTTTAAAATGATCTAAGTTTTTATTGCTTACAAACTGCCTCTGATTTTGGTCTTTTTGTATAAAGCTCATAATATTTTACCTGTATTTTCTGAAAATGACATAGGAAGGCATTGTAGGAAGGGTTCATCTTTGTATTTTACAAAAGAGTGCTGGGAAGAAGCTCTAGGAGGGTGGTGATGAAATTCCAGATGCGTGCTCCCTGGGACCATAGGCAGTCATTGAATTGGGTGGCACCATGTATTCCTACATGTTAATAAGTGGGAGCATCTGACAGGTGAGCTTTTGCACAGTGAAGGGTCGTCCAAGCCATACGGAAGTCTGCAGTGGCCACAGACCCGCTCTTGGGAGTCGTTAGCATTTCAGGTTCAGAGCTGTGGTCTTTCGGGCTCTGCTCCCTTGGTATGACTGTTCATACCCTTGCCATAGCCCTGGGATGTATTGGGAGACCGTGACGTCTGTGCCCGGTTAATAGTCGGGGGCCTCTTTCTGTGGTCTAGGATTTGGAGGGTAATGCTCATGAAAGCCAGAAGCGCCTTTTCTTCACAAGGAACATTTCAGAGAGGAAATACTGTGTAGACCAAAGAGGTGTAAAAAATACAGCTGAAACTGGCATTTCGCCTTTGTATGGCTGAAAAGTCATTTAATGTTTTTCATTTTATTGTAGTCATGGTATATATGCCTTGTCTCCTGGGTCTGCAGGAAGCATAAGTCTGTTGGGACTTGGGATGAGAAGAAAACAAGATGTCTTCACAAGGAAACCCAGACACTAAAAAAAGTATCCTAAGCTCTGAAGAGATAGAACACAAAATGACCGACAGTGGACTTAGGGATCCTCCAGAGGGTAAGACTAGTTGGGATGGCACTGAGCTTATGCTGTAGGCGACTAGGGCTGTGCCCAGAGAAAATCTGATGATTAAAACCTGAAGTTCTGGGGCTGGGGCTGGAGCTGGGGCTCAGTGGTACAGCACTTGCCTGGCATGTGTGAGGCACATAGAAATAAAATAAAGGTATTGTGTCCACCTACAACTAAAAAATATATATTAAAAAAAGAAGACCCTGAAGTTTTAAAGTAAAAAGACTAACTCAGTAGATTCATTTGTTATGATTATGCTCTTTTGTTCCTATTTACTGAATTTTAACACATAGCAGACCCTCACTATAATATGAGGAAGAGAAATATTTTAGGCACTTCGATAGTAGGGACTTACAATAATGGCCAAATGCATACATCTTTTAAAAAGATGGTAGGCAGATCTTCAGAGTTATAAAATCAAAAAACCTGTAATATGCTATATTTAGAGGGCATCATTCAGTTATAGGTAAGGATGAGACTTAGGGTCTTCTTCCTACTTACAGAAATGAGATATAAAATAGCCAAAATATGAAATAGACTTTTCAGAAGAAAGAGGACGTGTTTATTTTAAATCTTTTATTAAGGAAGCTTTTTCAAGGTATAAAAGTAGAACAATATGAACCCACCCCCACCCCCCAGCATCCTCAGCGTCCAGCTCCACCTTTGACCAGCACAGCGCTGGTCTTACCTGCCCTGGATTATTTAAAAGCCAAGATAAATATGACTTCATTTGTAAATGTTTAGGTTTATATCTCTTAAAGATGGATTTTTAAAAAATATATAACTAAAATGTCATCATCACATCTGAAAGATGAAGTTATTGTTCCTTAATATCATTACATAGCCTGTTGGAATTCAAATTTTCCAAGTTGTCTCATAATTTTTTTTTTCTACAGTTGAGTTTGTTTTCGTTCTAGTTGGGCCACAACTGCATTTTACTGATATGTCTCCTCGGCTGCTTTTTTCCTGAGCTTTATCATAGATTATGTCTAACATAGATAAAAGCAGAGGGCTGAAGTGAGCCTCCCTGTAAACAGCTTGGTCTGCCCTGAGCACGGGGAACACTCTCAAGTCTGTGCTCCCTCGTCCCTGCTTCCCTCAGCATCTGACTGAGAAATTCTAGACATCTGTACTAAAATATGCCCCTCTAAAAGATAAGGATTCTTTTCTTTAAAAATACAACCCAGGCCAGACGCTGTGATGCACGCCTGTAATCCCAGCAGTTTGGGAGGCGGGGGCAGGAGGATCACGAGTTCAAAGTCAGCCTCAGCAAATGTGAGGCACTGAGCAACTCAGTAAATAAAATACAAAATAGGGCTGGGGACGTGGTTCAGATGTGGTTCCCGAGTTCGATCCCCAGTACCCCCCACCACAAAAAAAAACATAATCCAATAACTTTTTGTTGTTCTAAATATTTTTTTATTTGTTGATGGACCTGTATTTTATTTATTTATATATGGTGCTGAGAATTGAATCCAGTGCCTCATACATGCTAGGCAAGCACTCTGCCACTGAGCTACAACCCCAGCCCCCCAATACCTTTATCACACCTAAAAAGATAATTTCTTAATATCATCAAATATCTGGCAGTCAGATTTTTCTGATTGTTTCATAGGTGGTTTCTTTAATGATTGGTTTATTCAAAACTAGACCTAAACATTTTGGCCTGCACATTGTGTTTGTTTTTTTTTAAGAGAGATTACCCCTCCTTTTTTCCCCTTTTCTGGCCATTTATTTTTATTGTTGCTGATGACATCCTTATAAACTAGTAATTAGCTCTAGAAGCTTAATCAAACATAAGTCCAGTTTAGCAAGAATGCTCCGGGGGGGGGGGGGGGGATGGTGCACTCTCCATTGCCTGTAGTGGGAGGTTAATGATGGGAAGGTTGGTCAGTGGGTTCAGCAGTTGTCAATTTGACTCATCCATTATAAAATTCCCCATCAGCCTTTTGCATGATGGTTTGAACTTCCAGTGATAATCACTGCCTTTCATTAGAGGAGATATTTAATATACTCAAATATTAGTTTTGTCATTCAAAATTGTTTTACATTAGTATTAGCTGTTAGATTTATTAACATGATAATGAGTTTGTTTTAATCACCATTAGTGGGGTCAGAGACAAATACTCTTTAGGAAGGGTACTTTCTAACTAGGAAAATCTATATAAATATCAATCAGGGACCTTGTTAAAATACAAAAAATATGGGGGAAGTTTTTTTCCAATAAAAATTAAATTTTTATCTCACTAGACTCTCAGAAGGTTTTGGAAAATGATCCATCAATAAATTCTCAGGCACAGGAGACCACAGTGACAGCAAGTGCCATTGAAGAAGAAGAAGCTCAGACCCCTCACCCTGCCTCTGGTCTTAACGAAGACCACCAAGAGGTAGAGGCAAAAGGTCTAGAAAGTGCAGATACAGATGATAAATCAGAAAGTCCAGATGAAACAAATATTGGGAGCCATCCAGAGGATAAAACAGAGCACGAGAACAGCCCCAGTTCTGAGGCTAGCGCTCAAGGGCACCACTTCCCTTCAGAAGGGCTGGGTGAAAATCCCCAGGATCCAGATCCCAGCTGCTCTCCAAGCCAGGAGGTAGGAAGAGCGCCAACAGGCCTGGGAAGTGCTTCTGAGGAGCCACCTGCTGAAGACTTTCCAGAAGCCCTGAGTCCTGGTCATTCCAGCGCAGGGCCGGAGGGCCAGGATTCACTGAGGAGGCGACGACCTGCCCCAGGTGAGGGGACCCACTTAACCCTACCCTGTCTGGTATTGCCCTGTTACCAAGGACAATTTCAGGATTATGCAGGTTCACTATGAGTAGAAAAGAAAACATTGTTTTAAAAATGCAGTTGGTGTGTGGGAAAGAACCTGACAGAGTGGAATGAGCTAATCTATAATCTTGGTGGCATAAAAGAAATTTTTTCAAAGTTTAGAAATTCAGTGTCAGGTGAAAGGTCATAAAGGCATACACACTCTTATTAGTGTACTGTCTAAAAATAATATTGTTCCTCCCCTTCCCTCCAGAGGCTGAAAGTCATGAGCCAGAAACACAAATATTGGAAGAAAAGGAAGAGATTGCACAGGATACCACCATAAGAAAGATTACTAAAAAGAATTTTTGGAACTATGGTGAGAACAAACCTGGTTTTATTGTAGTGTTGAACACACACTCATAAATCCTCAGTGAACATATCTAGAAAACCAGCACAGTTAAACGGTTTTAATATCATGTTAATATCTTTCTAAAGAATGTTTGATAGCAAGTCATAGCAAGTCATAGTAAAATAGAACAAGAAAGTTTGAGGATTTTTTCCCCCTTAGGGGTACTGGCTGATGTTTTGCTGAGCTTAAACAAAATGGAAATCCCCACTGTAGGAAGGCTTTTCATAAACAAGAAACTAAACCCGCCTTCCAGTCAGAGTACTAACTTGTTTGCTGTAGGTGGTAAGCATTTTGAGAAAGTGGAAGAAAATACTAATAGCTCATTTCTAAAAACATTAGTGACAACAAAAGATAAATATAATCCACTTTTACCTATTAACAAAAATGCCATATCTTAAAAAATAAGAGATAAAAGGTATTTCTGGTAGACTTTAATTGTTAAGTTTAGAAGATTCAGGCGGAAGGAACCTACTCCTCCCTGTGAGAGCTGAGCACTCTGCCTCATTTCAGTCACCACAGGCTTTGCATCTGACTCTGCTCTCTCTCGTTTTCTCCTTCTTTGACAGGCTTCTTTCTTGGCTGCCTGGTTATCGTGGCTTTTGTGTTAAGTTCCGTTAGTAGCTACTATTCCTCCCCAGTCCAGCAAGTGCCTCCAAATCCAGCGTTAGAGGCCTTCTTGGCTCAGTTCAGCCAATTGAAGGACAAATTCCCGGGCCAGAGTCCCTTCCTGTGGCAGCGAGGACGTAAGTTTCTCCAGAAGCACCTGAATTCTTCGAACCCCACTGAGCCAGCCACCATCATATTCACAGCAGCTCGAGAGGGAAGAGAAACCCTTAAGTGCCTGAGCCACCATGTTGCTGATGCCTATACCTCTTCCCAGAAAGTCTCTGCCATTACGATTGATGGGGCGGACAGGGCCATGAACGACAGCGATACGGTCAAGCTGTGGGTTGACTTGGAGCTGAGCTATGGATTTGAGAACGGCCAGAAGGCTGCCGTGGTCCACCACTTTGAATCCCTCCCTGCAGGCTCCACCTTGATCTTCTACAAGTATTGTGATCATGAGAACGCTGCCTTTAAAGATGTGGCCCTGGTCCTGACCGTGCTACTGGAGGAGGAAACATTAGAGGCCACTGTAGGCCCAAGGGAAACCGAAGAAAAAGTGAGGGATTTACTCTGGGCCAAATTTACCAACTCTAACACTCCCAGCTCCTTCAACCACATGGACTCTGACAAACTGAGTGGGCTATGGAGCCGCATTTCACACCTAGTGCTGCCCGTCCAGCCCGTGAGGAACATAGAGGAACAGGGCTGCCTTCTGTCAAGCTAAGCAGGGAGCTGGTAACGGAAGGCCCCGGTTTGCAGAAGAGCTACAGACTGCCCTTCGGTGGAGAGAGGGGGAGGGAGGTGGAGAGAGGGAGGGAACAGCCTGAAAAAACACGAACGAGCCTAGTTTAGAAAACAGCTTTCACCTTTTTACTTTCTGTAAATTTTTTCTAATCTAAGCTTTGACAAAGCTAAAATTGACCTTTTCAAGTAAATCAGGTTTGAGATATAGCATGATATAGAAATCTGAGGGATTTTTAAAATCCCAAAATATAACAGAATCATTGCACAGAAAGATATTATTCTCAGAGTAACTACAGAGTGACATTTGTTTTCTTGAGGGAGACGAAAGAGGCTTTTTAGACGTGGACTGAATCAGAGTTTGAAGCAGTGATCATTTTTAGAAACTTTTCAGTCATGTTAAATATTTTTAAAACTTGCTTTAATAACCAAGTTGAGGGATGATATTTTATACTAGTTTGTACTTTTGACTAGTATGGAAAAAAAGAAATAAGAATTCAAACCACCAGATCCCTAAATACTCACTTTATGTAAAGCACTACACCTTTGTTCCGTTAATGAGCTGAGGTCAAGCAAGCTATATTCAAAAATGTTCTTAAATATTGGAATCAATGGGAAATTGCTTACAATCATTGGAAGTGAAGACATTCCAATTGGCTGTGTCTTTACGTCAGCTTTCCCTAATGATTTAGAGCAGTGATTCTTAACACTGTGTCTACCAGGATCCCTACGCTTTTTATCAGGGCAGTTCTGCTTTTGACAGTTTTATATGTTGGGGATCTCTGTATGATTTCATTGGAACAGTTTCACTATAATGAAGTTTGAAAATCAATAAGTGAAAAAACACCTTAGAATATAGGAAATAAGTAGAAAAAAAAAAGATTAAAACTTGTGAGCAGGCAGAAGATGAAAAATAGGTTTATTGTATACTTGTACTATTTATGAAAGAGAAAGACCTACAAATGAGGATTAGAATGTATAAGCTAGAATTTACTAACATGTTTCTGATGCTTTTGTTCATTCTGTTAATCATTTCTGTCTCCCTAAATGGAATTTTGTCATTGTTTAGGATGAGAGTCTGAGTACCATTTTCAGAAGAACAGATTTTAGTAACCAAGTTAATGGTAGTCTTTATATGGGCACATTGGCATAACTTCACCAAAGTTTCTTGGCTGTGCTGTGATGGAGCATTGTATACTGCAGCTCATTTTTAGACAGCTAGTTAGAAGCACCATTAGGGTAAAAATCAGAGAAAATGTGGGCTAGGAGTGTAGCTTGGTGGTAGAGTGCTTGCCTAGCATGTATGAGGCCTTGGGTTTGATCCCCAAAACTGCAAAATAGAAATGCAAGAGATGTTATACTTGGTGAGGAGAGGCAGAAATGGTAGAGTCTCAGAGGTTTTAATGACCAATATCAATTGCTGAATGATGATCTGTGATTGTGAGACAAACTGAGAACAATGTGTATGGAGACAGAAGTTGTTGATCAGCATTTGAGCTCTTGAAAGCGGAACACTAGTAGAATGTAGACCTAACAAAAGGTCTGTTCCATTACATGGACTATCACCACAGCCCTGGAATGTTTTAACTAGACTTTGGCTTCTCTTTGTGAAAGCATACACATGTGCATGTAGTTAAGAATTCTTGTGACTGAAGAATGGAAGGATTTTAGGAAACACTAAAAAGATGTAAGGATCTGTGTTGGTACCAAAAAGATTACAAAGACATGGGGAAAAGTTTATTTGAATATCTGCCAGAGGAAAAAAATGTGTTTTGAGCAAGGCTTTAAGTGTGCTCAGTTGAGTGCAGGGACATCCCCAAAGGAGTACTGACTTGAAGGAATCCTCAACAGATTTGAGAAAAGACCTGAACACAAAGTTAAACCATAGTGAATGTAATATCAGGGTCAGTCCAATATAAAATCAGGAAATAGAAGAAAACTCTATATGCCATAAGTTGAATTTTTCCAGTATTTTTAGATCTTCAATGCTAGTATTACATCACACACAACCATTGGTGCCTTGTAGAATTGTTATGTTGGCCTGCTGACCTGTGCTACCTCAGATCTATAGAGGAACCAGTTTGAAGTACAGACCTAGTTTCTGTCAGTGATTCACATCACACTTGAAACAGAGGGAACTGTTTCTTCACTCGGTTGAATATGGATTTTCATCATTTGCTCTCAGTATAATTTAGGAGAATTGCTAAAAGTTGCTCAATTCCTTGTTTACTGTTAAGCATACTTTTCCTTCCATGTATAACAAAAGCTAAAGTGCAATTGACTGAGATTTGTCAGTTTTCTGTCCATTATTTCAAAAATCATTTTTAGACAAAGCAGATAATCTCATGAATAAAATGATTGTTTTTACAGCATAAAACTATATTTTTTAAATATGCAAATAATTAAAATCTATTATATATCGTACTCTATTAGTTTCTATTCCATTATTTTTTACATTTTTCATTTTTCAGACTTTTGTGTATTTAGTTGTTCATCTTTTATTGTTGTGGCAATTTGCTTATTTGACTCTGAAAAATGATTTGTGGGCACATGATACCACACATGACACCTGAACATCATTAATTATTGTCACAGAATAACTTCCATGACATTATGTGTTAATGTAAAACACTTCTTGTAGGAGCAAGTGTCATTGGACTTGGGTTTTTCCCCTCCTTAGGATGAAATTTAGTTTTTCTAGTTAATTTCAGAGATTGAAAGGCAAGTTCCAAGGGATTCATACTGCTAAAGGTAGTAGTGCTATTTGTTTCTTTTTTCTACTTTTAAAATGGATGAATAAAGTAATTGTAGCATGTTTCATTTGGAAGCCTCCACGCTTGGTTGGTGAGGCTTGGTGTGTCCTTGGCCCACCAACCCCTGGGCCAATGGCCCAACTGAACAGTGCTAGCTGCCAAGGAGGCTTTGATCTAGCTCTTGTTTGATCTGTACTTCTGTTTGTTAAGACAGGAAGCATATTGAGCACTGGTGTTAGAATATAACAAAGACAGCTTATAAAAGTGAGAAAATTCAGCAAAATGCTCTTCACCAGTTGTTTGCTAATCTCTGGCCCAGATTTTTAAATACCATTGAATTTTGCTTTTGTGTATTTAAAAAATTAATGGGCATTGAGAATCATTAATGTCAGACTTGACATTTCCCTTTTCCTTATATAACCATGATTACTTCTGCATTTATTTCCTGTAGACATTGAGTGTGCCTTATTCAAATCAGTTTTCTGGTTCTTATAAAAAATAAATCTTAATTTTTTTCTCAGCTGACTGATTTCTTCTTTTATTTTTCTTCTTTTGGGGGAATGGTACTAGAATTTGAACCCAGGGGTGCTTAACTACTGAGCTAAATCCTCAGCCCCTTTTATTTTTTTTAATTTTGATACAGGGCTCACTAAGTTGCTTCAGGCCTCAATAGGTTGCCAAGGCTGGTCTCAAACTTGTGATCCTCCTTCTTCAGCTTGGGATTATAGGATTGTACCACCCCATGCCTGGCTTAGATGACTATTTTTTTTCCAAGTTGTAGATGGACACAATACTTTTATTTTCTTTTCTTTATTTTTATGTGATGCTGAGAATCAAACCCAGTGCCTCACACATGGTAGGCAAGTGCTGTACTGCTGAGCTACAGTCGCAGCCCCTGATTCTTGATTAAAGTTTCCAAGATAGCAAGTTTATAGAAATGCAAATGGTGTAATGAAGGGAAAGAAAACTGCCTTCAATTGGCAATTAGGTGAAGAGCCAAAGATTCTTGGGAGGTACTCATGGCCATCAGTGAAGAGGTGTAGTGCAGATGTTGCCTATCATCTCCTCATGTCTTCTGATCACATTCTTTGCGAACAGTTCCTGCTCAACAAGGCTTTCCTGACAGAGGGAAAAGAGTGAAGTAATACGTGCAAGCCCGGGAGTTGCTACTAACCTGGGGTGTCCTGATTAGGAATGCAGTTCTTAAGCAAGGGCTTCCATGGTCTTATATGTGGGGAGTGTGGAGGTGGGTGTAAAGAATTCCAGTCTCCAGGGCCTTGGGCTGGGGCTCAGTGGTAGAGCACTTGTCTAGCATATGTGAGGCACTGGGTTCGATTCTCAGCACCACATATAAAACAAAAAGGTCCATCAATATCTAATTAAAAAAAAAAAATTCCAGTCTTCAAATGGTGCCAAAACAGAATTAGCAGAAACACTTGGGTCCATACCCATTAGATCCTCACCATTCTTTCAAAGTTACACTCCACTGTCTATATGCAAATAAAACCAAAGGATTGGTTGACACATTTTTCAGACTAGTTTCCTACCAAATATGAATTGAATTATAAAAATCTGGAAGATTTATTTTTGCAGTTTAGAAAAATAGCAACTCTCAGGACTTGGCATATCTTAAACTATAAGCTTTCAGTGAACTGGGCTAGTCAAGTAAGCCAGAGGGGAAGAACAAGGATTCCCTAATACCCATTCCAAATATGCACAGTTGGTTAGCAGCAGCATGTTTTTCTTAATGCATAAACTCACCACTACAGGATATTACAGTCTATACATGCGCTACACAGGCCTCAATGCTGTAAAAAGTGATAAGGAAGGGAAGGATTATGAATTATTCAATTACTGTAATAATTTTAATTTTATACAAGATGCAATAGGAATGACGTCAAATCTGGAGTTGTACTGTGTGTCACTGGTGCAGAAGCAGCACCATCAAACTAATAAAAGAACTTAGCTCCTGGACCAAGATCTTAGCTGCTTTAAGCCAAGGAGGCAGATCCCTGTGTGTGTGTGTGTGCGCCTGGACTGAGGAACATTCCACATGCTATATGATTTTAGGGCCAACAGAAGCCCCAGGAACACAACTAAAAATCAAACTGTACTTTTGACCCATAGCCTGATGCTTTTTAGGATCTGTAATTTCTTTTCTTTTTTTTTTTTTTTTTTAGGATCTGTAATTTTTTAACATACAAGTCAACAATTTAGATGAGCCATCAATACGACAGTGCTTTTCATTGTTGAATTTCTAGAGATGCCATTGGAAGTCCTCACTTGGGAGTGAGGCACACCTAACTCCAAACACAATAATAATAGTAAAAGAAACCCAGGCTCTAAAACAAGAGGTACATTTTTGAGGATCAGAAACAATTTAACACTCAAAAGTGGCGAGTGGGTATGAAGCTGCAGACCTTCCATACCTCCCACATCTGAACTGCTGCACACGAGGTTGGGTCCATTATCAAGACTGCTGGTTGGCAAGCCCTACGGTGGTGGTGGAGGTATCTACAAATATTTGGTAATTGTTTTGTCTCAAGCAGCCTTTTAAAATGTTTGAACGCCTCTTGTGAAGTTAGGCTGCAGGTCAGTTTCACAGTTTCCTATTTGCCGTGTTTGTTTTTGACTGAAGAGGGCCATTTGAATGAGCCCCTGCCACCTTCCTGCAGATGGGCAGCAATCCCTTCACACAATGGGGGACTCTGATTGCTTACCAAACACATTTCTGAACAGTGTGGACATATACTGGGTGCTCATGATAGTTACTAATTCGTCATATTGATTCTACTCTCAGTGACATTGCACAACATTCTTCTATCAGTTTTCATTCTCTGTTTCTTCAGATTTTCCACTTGTTGGTTTCAACCCGAGATCTGGCCTCTCAGGTAGAAAAGCAGAGGCATGGATGAATTCATTGTCTACCATGCTGTCAAAACCATTGATTATTGTTTCCACATGACCAAATGTCCCTTCATATTAGCTAGTAAGTTATGCTGTACTTTAAAAAAATTTTTAGATGTTGATGGACCTTTATTTTATTCATTTATTTATATGTGGTACTGAGAATTAAACCCACACACTCAGTGCCTCAGTCGTGCTAGGCAAGCGCTCAACCACTGAGCACAACCCCAGCCTATATCGTACTTCTTTCCTTCACATTGTGTATCACTGATTACATCTGATTCATGATCTGCTTCATAGATGTGCTTGTACATGATTTGGGCTTATTTTTCCTTCTCATGAAACTTTTGAGGTGGCAAAGCTGACCATTTTACTTTTTGAGTTTTTAAATTAAAAACCTTTTGGGGCTGGGGATGTGGCTCAAGCGGTAGCGCGCTTGCCTGGCATGCACGGGGCCCTGGGTTCAATCCTCAGCACCACATAAAAATAAAATAAAGATGTTGTGTCCACCGAAAACTAAAAAATAAATATTAAAAATTCTCTCTCTCTTTAAAAAAAATTATTAAATTAAAAACCTTTTTTTCCCCCAGTACTGAGGATTGAACCCAGAGTTCCTCTGCCACTGAACTACATCCCCAGCCCTTTTTATTTTGACACAGGGTCTCATTAAGTTGCCCAGGCTCCTTGAACTTGGGATCCTTTTGCCTCAGCCTCCTGAGTAGCTGGGATGATAGGTGTGCCAGATGTCCAGCCTGACATTTTACTTTTAATACATGTTTACAAAATGTGAAAAAATCCTAATAGAACTTAAAAGATGGTTTAAATGGGGAGAAAAAACCACTAAGAATGTAGCCATTAGAGATGAGCAAATTTAGGCAAAACTGCTCATTCTACTAACACTATTCAAGACCTGAGCTAGGTGCAAAATATCATGCCAGGCACTGGAGAAAAACAGACAAAAATACCAGTCCTGTCCTTGAGGAGATGATTAAAGTGTAGGGTGGAAAAATCACACACATTTTCACAGATGAAATCCTAAACACTTCAGGCATTTACTTTCCCTGGACTAAAATAAAAACACAGTGGAAGCCAGGTGTAGGAGATGAACTCAGATTTTCTAAGACTGGCCATGGTTGGAGACGGTGAGTCCTTCTGTCTGCCAGGTGTGGAATAATTACTTTAGGAAACTGCTGTTAACCTCAGCATTTCTTCCCCACCAGACTTTGTCCTCAGTTTAGAGAGAAAAAGAGTGAAATTACTAAGAATGGGCCTTAGATCGCTATTTATCAGTTGGTGAAGACAGTGAAATTCAACTAGAGATGAGCACAACATGAAGAGGATGGGCAGGTGACAGGCTCATAATCTTGAGAAGTGGAAAAGATAATGAGGTCAATTAGGGAAGCAAAGGAAGAAAGAAGACGCTCCAGACTGGACCCTGGCTGTTAGCATCACAGCGTCCTAGGGCTAGAAGGACCGTTTGAGGTCATCCTGTCTACTTAGCGACATGGAACCACAGAAGCTGTCTGACAGGAAAAGCAATGTGCCCAGTTTTGCAGATAATGCCATAGTCCAAGATTTCATCACAGAGGAAAGCCATCCTGGCAGAGCTTGCCCACTGGGTCAGCACAGCCATTACTAAGTCAATCAGCTTCAAAGTTCCAAGGCAGAGCTCTGCTTGGGTGTAAGGAGACCTCTGTCTTCAGTTTCTCAAGCAGACCCAATGCCCTTTAGATGACACAGCTGAAGGGAACGAAGGCCTTCTTAACTCCCTGAACTTGAATCTTGTTCTCACTTGAAATTATTGTACTGTTCTATTTCTTCCTCTCCCCTTCTGAATACATCTACCTCTTTAAAAATGTTAAGAATGGCTTGATCTGCCTCACCCCTATCAGGATGGCTACTATCAAAAATCAGAAAATAACAAGTGTTAGGATGTGGAGTCATGGGACCCCTGGGGCAGTGGATGTGACTGTAAAATGGCAAAACTGCTGTGGAAAACAGAATGGTGATTCTTCAAAGTTTCAACAATTACCACAGGCCCCAGGAATTCCACCTCTGGGTATACACTCAGAAGAGGTCAAAACAGGATCACAGAGTTATCTCTACACCCATGTTCTCAGCAGTATTATTCATAGTTGCTAAAATGCGAAAACAACCCAAGTGTCCCTCACGGATGAGGTTCATAGATAAGCAAAACGTGGTACAGTACCTGCGATACATGAGGGACTGTCAGCTTGAAAGGAGGGAAACTCATGTATGCTACATCATGGATGAATCCCGAGGGCCTTATGCTAAGTGGATTAGGCCAGTCACAAAAAGACAGATACTGTATGATTGCACTTTTATGACGTACTTAGAATCGTCAAGATCATCAAGATAGAAAGTAGAATGGTAGTTGCCAGGGCCCAAGGAGGAGAAGATGTGCACTGTTGTTTACAGAGGGCGCAGAGTTCCAGTTTTACAAGATGAAATGAGTTCTGGACATGGGTGTTGGTCATAGTTGCACAGCCTTATGAATGGATTGAATTCACTGAACTGTATACTTAAAAATGGTTAATTTTATGTGTATTTTACTACAATAGCAACAAAAATTAGGGGGACCCCCCAAAAAACATCCCAGTCTAATGAAAGGGAGAAGGGCTTCTCCCTCCTGGGGCAGCATTGGGCCGCCTGCAAACTGTGCCCAAGGTGCTGTGCTGGATGCCAGGGCTGACATGGTGGTGACTCCAGCCCTTGTGGGATGGGCCTGCCTGCAGTGGAAGATGAGGGGGTGACAAGGACCAGTAATCCAGCCCAGAATGTCAGAGAGGTGTTTGGTGGAGATCAGTGGTTTTGCTCATTCAGAAAAGGGAATGATTACTTCCAAGTGCTGCATGGGCGTAAATCATACAATCACGAAGGTCTGAAGGAGAGGTAGGACTTGGGTAGGTGCCAATAGGTTTGTGGGGTCAGAATTGACAGTGGAAAGTCATGCCGGTGGGTGAGTATGGTAGAGAAAATTCATAGTGATTTGTAACTGGCGGGGGGCCGGGGTAGGTGCACGGACCCGATTTGAATACTAGATGTGCACAAATTTCATTGAATCCCTGCAGGTTTGTAGACCTTATGATCATTTAAACGGGTCAGTCTGCGGGGGGCTCAGGGTGGAAAGTCTGGAGGTGCAGGGAGTGGGCTCCTGGTTTTTCTCTTCCCCCACTCCTGGGGCCTGTGCTTCACTCTGTCAGTCTAGGGACCATTTATGTCCAGGGCAAGCATTCCTAGGTGGTGGTGGGAGGGCTTTAGTGGACGGTTTCGCCTGGGTACCCATAAGTGGCCTGCCTGAAGCCTCCGCCGTCCATCCCATAGTCTAGAACGTCAATGTGTTAACAGATTGGAGAAAGGAGGCCAGGTGGGCCAAGCTGGGCAGGGGAGAGGAGATGCCACCCACCGCTGTGCCTAGGCGAGCTTCACAGCCTCCCAGCGAGGGCTCCTCCCCTTCCCTGCGCCTCTCAGTGCTGAGGCACGTAGCTCTCCCAGCCTCCACCCTGTTGATATCCTTCCTTTTCACTTTAAATCATGCTGCCCATCCCGCCTGTCCCCAGGACAGGCCATTCAGCTGCATTCCAACTCCTTTACCTTTGGAGCAGCTGAAGCCACTTCTCGCTGGGCGGAGTTCACCCTGGGAGCAGAAGCGCGGCCCTCAGCTTTTCAGGCTCACTGAGCTCCGTCCTCCCAGCAGGGCGCGCGGGATGAGCCTGCCTTAAAACTGTCTTAATGCAAAATAGCACATACCTGCTAAAGGTAAGCCCAAACACGAGTGGCTCCAGAGGGTCCGCTAGGGGCCATGAAGGGGCTTTGGGAAGATCGCGGAGGTGGCTTCGCGACCTTGTGAATGAATTCATGCCATGGAACCGTACCCTTCGAAATGGTCAAAAGCCACACATTTTCTATTGCAGTGTTTCCTTTAACCACGACAAAAGTATTTTTAGACATCATACCGTAGGAACCTGTCCTGCCGACTCTGTTTTGCACGCTGATCTTCAGCGCTTTGTCTTGTTGGGAGAAAACGGCAGGGCAATTGGAGCATGGCAGCCCCCTGCCTGTTGAAAGCCACCGGAGAGGCCCCAGGGCAGCAAGTCCCAGCTCCGGGACTGGAGGGTGGAGTCTGGCAGCACCCTAGACACTCGCTGTGGGCCCGGCGGCGCTCCAGCTCCTGGGCGTCTCTCCCGGCGGGGGCGCAGCTTTCCCGCGCATGCGCCTGCGGGAGACCGCCAGGGCGCGCCTGGCACCCTCAGTCGCGGTTTTCGTTTAAGTTTACTTAGGGGGAAAAAAAAACTTTTAAAATGTAGAGTGACCAAAAAACAAACAAACAAACAAACAAAAAACTCTTTTAGAAATGTAGAGTGACAAAAAGAAATCAAACTAACATAACAAGGCATAATGTGAAAAGCTTCGTTTCTGCCCCCTTGTCATTCCCTGTTCCCCAATAGGAAATATTACCACGTCGTCATCATGTGGATTCTTCCCATTTTTCTTTATCTTAGGCACATTTCCTATTACGACCTTTGCGTTATTTTAAATTCTCAGTTCCTTTTTCTTTGGGGCTCCTTCTCCTTTGTCACCAGCTCCAGACTCCTCTTCAGGAGGCGGGAGGTAAAGGTGGAGGCCTGGTGAGACCTCAGTAGCTGGAGGCCTGGGGCTTGAAGAGTGGGGCCTTCTGGTCATTCCGGAGCCCTGCGGTTTGGGGCTGGAGCTCAGGGGACTTTCCGACGGGGAAGCAGTCTCTGGTGTAATTTCCCAGTTTTTCCTTAGACCCAGAACAGAGCCTTCCAGGCAGTGCTCCCGTTTTAGGAGTGAGGATGCAATTCCCATGCAGTGGGAAGCTGCCAGGTCAAGGGGCCAGGGGTTGGGTGGGAGCATGGCAGACCTGGTGGGTGCAGGAGGGTCTGCAGTGAGCCCTGAGCTCTTCCATGTGCTCAGGACTGAGTGAACTGGTGTCTTATGGTCAGACTTGGAGGGGAAGACAGTCTCAGATGCTCAGGACGATTTAACCAATCCAAGCCTCTGGCCATCATTGGATTGATGCCCAGGTTAAATCATCCTGGGCATCTGAAATGATGAACTTGAAATTGTCCATCCACTGGGAGTCTTCAGGGAGGCCCATCTCCCTACCCCTCTCCCACTAGGCTGTGGCTGAGGTCCCCATATTGAGGCCCCATGGAGCTGGGACTTGCTTCTGTGGGGACTCTCTGGTGGCTTTCAACAGGCAAGGGATTGCGATGCTCCAACTGCTGGGGCAGTTGGTGATAGGACAGAAAGGAAGTATGGAGATCAAGTGGTTCCCCGAGGCTTGGGCAGGACTGGCCACACTAGGGAGCCAGGTGCACCAGGGACCATGGAGGGGAGTTTTCAAAAGGAGGGGTGACTTCTGCCTAGGTTGGGGCAGGGACCCTGGTTGGAAGTTCATCTCCTAAGCTCCAGGAAGAGTCCAGGGCTGCCCACCAAAGGAGTTAAGAAGCAGAAAGTGTCATCTTTGAGGATATTCATGACAAGTATGTTTATCCTGAATGTATTTGAATATGTTCATCAAACAACCTTTTCACAAATTTGGAGGACGTTGAGTTTTTTATAGCCTGTATGTAGTTGCTCTCAGTGATCTTGACCTTTAGCATCAGGAATAAGATAACTTCCTGCCTTCCCCTGCCTTCCTCTCACTCCCTATCTAGGACTCTGCCCGACAGGGACGAATTAGAGACTCAGCTCCACAGGTCGAGTTTTGGGCTCCTTACGTTACTGACACTGTGACGGGTCCAGTAGACATAGATGGTTTGGAAAAGACCTCTCCCTTTGGTTGGGTCCCTGTGTTTGGGGAAGGATTCAGGGGACTTTGTGAGGAGGATCAGGCCTCTGTTTGAGCTTGCATTGTTTAGTCCAGAACAAAAAGTCTGGTGACAATATGACGAGGAATGTGCTCACAGGGTTTATTTTTTCCTGTCTAAAAAGAGCCCACTTCTGCCCTTCAGAGCAGGCCCAGGGCAAAGGCAAGCACACGGGAGCTGCCCTGGTGAGCCCTTCTTCCACTGGTGCCCACCACAGCCCAGGAGGGAGACGGAGACAGAAGTGTGCAGGTGGTTAGTGGCGCTTGGTGGCACCACGGTAGGATGGCCGCCCATCCTCCTCCGCCGTGCAAGTGGAGGGTGGCTTGAGGGTCTGGTGTAGAAGTTGGCCCCAAAGCCTTATTCCCATATTCCATCTGCTAGCACTGGTCAAGGTGCCTTAACTCATTGAGGAGTTGAAGTCAATCTGTGGATGCAACGTCCCCCCTGCAACCAAGAATTACCTAGAAAACTGGCCTGAATATGTCAGATGACCAGGGCCACCGCAGGGCTGCAGGTTGGCTTCACCATTTTGGAGGCTGAATAGAGAAAGAGAACCTTGATTTCACATCTTAGGAAGTTTATGTCCGTTGGAAGGAGGGGCTTACCGGATCACAGGGTGGTTAGTCAGGGGAGTGGAGTTGCCTGTGGCCCCGGGGTTAGCCTTAGAGCTGCAGCGACGTTTCCTTCTCTGTGGAGCCTGGCAGGACGTGAGGTAGGAGGGAGGATTCAGGGCAGAGGAAGCCGGTCCCTTACAGCCAGCTCTGGCAGCCATTGGCACATGGCAGGGCCAGTCCTCCAGGAGGCTCTCCTTTGGTTTCCTAACTCTGAAGGCACAGGGTATTCTGCGTGGGTGCATGGGTGCATGGGTGTACGAGTGCATTCCCTTCCTTTCCTACCAGGTATCTGCCTCCCACCCTCTCCCCTAAGACGGTTGGAGACCCGGCCCGTTCTTGTAGCAGGGAAGCCAGAGAGTATAGCAGGTTCTAAGTGAAGCCCAGCAGAGCCAGGAATAGGCTCACGGGAATCCAGGCTCACAGGAAAGGGCTAGAGGTCCTCTCTGTCCCCAGGCTGACAGGCACGTGGCTCACTCAGAGTCACCGAAGAGTCATTGGGGAGGGAGAGGTCCAAACGGAGAGGGAGGCAGAAGTGCACAGGGTATTAGTCCCAGCAGTGCCTGGCTTGGGCAAGGAGAGGGGTTCAGTAAAGGCGTGAGCGTGAGTAAAGGTGGAACAAGAGAGTGGAGCCCAGAGGAGCCTCCCACCCCGAAGCCTGAGCAAGCCCCACGTGGGCCCTGCTGCCCCTCTCGTGCAGATACAAGTCTGTCTACAAATCCTACACATGGGAACGGTGACCTCGGGCGCCAGGCACCAGTTCACTAAATTTCACAACAGTGGACTCGGTAGACTTTAGGATCTCTATTTTCCAGATGAGGAAACCGACACAGGAAAGTTCAAAACATGGCCTGAAGTCCCGGGGTGAGTGGTGGAGCCAGGAAGATTCACACTGAACTTTCACTCAAATTCCAGCCTCTACCACCACCCTTAGATTGCTGCATCTGCCAGAGAGAAAAGAGACGATGGCCTTGTGACCCAGGATCCCCTCCATTCCCTCTCTCGGCTGTCCCCACACAATGCCCACCGGCTGGTGATGCCACCTGGAGGGTGCTGTGTGCTGGGCTGGAGGATGGGGTATTCCATGAGCACCCTGCTCTCCGGGAGGGCACCCAGAAACGCACGTGCATGCAGTATGTTCTGGGAGATCACGAACTCCCTGGTTCTCCACAGAGGGAGCAGACAGGTGACAGAGGAATGGTGGTCACTGGAATGGGGACTGGGGTAGAGAGGGTACAGACATCAGGGGAGGGTGGGGAGCAGCTTAAAGGTGACATGGGGATGGGACGGGTGCCATGGTAAGATTTGCCTCAAGGTGTGGTTTCTGTTCCCAGAGGACTATGGTGACAGAGCTGCCCCTGAGGGTCAGGGGGGCGGCTGCTTCCTTTCTGATCACACAGCACTCTGGGGGGAGTCCTGGTTCTGCCCCTCCTAGCTGCTGTGCCGTCCTGGAAGTGCCCAGCATTGGACATCATGGTTTGGGGATTCCTCTCCTGCATGGCACTCGGGTGCAGAACACTGGGTGAGAGTGTTTATGGTGGAAGCACTTTCTCCTAGAGTCCCTGCTGAAACCCAGGGTCAGGGGGACAGCATAGGGTTGAGGACCCAGGTTGGCTTGATGTGACTTACAGGGCTGGTGGTCTCGAGAGGGCCAGAGCTCTGTTGGTCAGAGAGACCCAGGGCTATCAGGGCGCGGGGCCTGTGGCCTTCAGCACTGCTGAGGCCGAGAGAGGTCAAGGGATGCAGGGAGAAGCAGGGTCAGGGATGTGGCCCTGCCACCAAACCCCAGCCAAGCCAATGTGCCTGGGGTGGCCCTGCCTCACCAGGGTGCCAGGTGTGGGTGGGTGGGAGGTGTTGGCTGCTCTGTAGGGGCAGAGAAGGTGGCTTGAGGATGGGACGGGTGCCATGGTAAGATTTGCCTCAGGGCCTGGTTTCTGTTCCCCGAGGACTGTGGTGACAGAGCTGCAGCCAGCGTTCCCTGCGCTGGGGTAAAGTTGTGCTCCCGGTGCTCAGGAAGGCCTGCTGCAGGTGCGGATTGCTCAGGCCAGGGTGCCTGCTGCCACCTGGCTCTAGTTATGGCTGCCATGACCCCGAGGTGGGGCGAGAGCCTCTCTCACACAGATGCAGACACACTCTGGCTTCATACCCAGGTTCTCTATTTTTGCATACAAAGTTATTTCCCATCACTACTCTATAAGGCTCCTGTTTTGTCATCTCTGCCCCACACACTTGGCTGTGGCCAGTGAGGCTCAGCATCACAGGCAGAACCTCTCAGTCTTGGGTTGCAGCTAGCACAATCCCTCTCCCCCAAAGCAATCAATCCTCCCTGGATGTGAACTCCAGCAGAGCCCAGGAGGGGCTGCCTGAAGCAGATGAGGCCTCATGTGAGCAGTAGAGGAGAGGAAACGGACCTTCTGGCTGTTGAAATGGAGCGTTCCCTCTAAAATCCATGCCCAGTTGCCCCTTCCCCGGGAGAAGAACGGAGAACCCTGTGGAGTTTCTATTTCAAATTTCTCATTTATTTTGACATTCACTTGGTTGTGATTCCAAGTTATCAAAGATGCAAGACAAGAAATCTGCAGGAGTAGTGAAGTGGAGGCCGAGAAAGATGGCGGAGAAGACTGGGCCCCGCCTCCTTCTTTTCTGTTCAGGGTTCAGTTTGAAGAGTGTATAAATAGTGTCCCGTAGTAGACGCCACAGCTAACAGGACAGTGTGGCCGAGTGGGGTGAGCTTCCTCCTCCACGGGGCAGGCCTGTTACCGTCTGGGCCTGGAACATCTCCGCCGCGCTCCTGCGTGGAAGGCAGGCTCTCCAGCGCAGCAAGGTCCCGGGTGGGGCTTTTAGGCAATGATTGGGTCCTGGGGGCTCAGGACTCATCCGTGGATTAATGATTTGATAGATTGATAGTTTGAATGGGTTTTCTGGGAACTGGTGAGAACTATAGGCAGGTGGAGCGTGGCTGGAAGATGTAGGGCACTGGGATTGTGGCCTCGGGGGCTTCTTCTGTCCCTGGCCCCTTCTCTCTCCCCGGCTCTGCTTCCCTCTGCCACACCCTTCCACCATAAGCAATGGAGCCCACTGACCATGGACTGAGACCTCTGATGGAGCCCAAATAAGCTTTTCCTCCTCTAAGTTCTGATCAAGTATCATTGGTCACAATGACGAAAAGCTGACCAGCACAAGGCCCGGCAGCCACAGCGGGGCAAGCGAGCCTGAGCCTGGTTTGCAGCCTGTGCTCTGAGCAGTGAGGGCTGCATAGGGAGGGCAGTGACCTGCCTTCTAACACCCCGGATCTAGATTCGGACTTGGGTTAAGAACAGTTAGGTTGGGACAGCTGCCGGAGGAGACAATGCTGTGGGATGCTTTGTCCTCAGGGACCCCAACAGATCAGGGGCAAGAAGCGGGTGGTGGTTAGCTGGGTTGTGCTGATTCTTCCAAGGCAGGAGGTGCAACCATGGAGTTGTTATTTTTGGTGGGGAAGGCTGTGGCCCTGGGGTCATTGGCTGTGGAATTGAAGGGGCGCAAGGCACCGGGGCTGGTCCTCAGGAAGCAGGGAGGGCGGCCAAGCCCAGCAGCTCATCACAGGGTTACATTTGCCCAGGAAAGGGATCAACGCTGTTCCCCTGCACTGGGAGACGAATCTCCTTGACCCGCCTGGAGCTGCTTCCTGGTGCAGAAGCCTTGCTCCCACCTGAGGAGGTCACTCCGTGGGGGTCAAACATGTCTGTCTGACAGTTAGAATTCAACCAGCATCCCTGTACACAGGATCAGACAGCTGGGAGCATATCCATCCCCCATCAGGAGGAGGGCGAGAGGGAATAGCCAGGCTGCACCTGTTTTTAGGAAGTCCTCACTTCATACAGCACTAGGGGGCCCTTAGACTTCACCCTCGTCTTCCTGGAGAAAATAGAGTCTCAGAGAAGTGACTGGTCCTAGAGCCAATGAGTGACCAAAATGTGGCCAGAGCCCAGGTCTTCTGCTTCTCAACCCAGTGTGCTTGGATTCCAGGTTGAGACGTGAGGTGGGCGTCCCCCTTCCCACTCCCTCCACTGTACCTACCCGTGTCGAATACTAGGATTTCAGCAGAGAGGCCAGCCTCATCCCTGTGCCGCCATCTGCAACATTCAGCGACTCAGGAGTGGGCAGGGGTTAGCTATGCCCTCAGAAGCGGGGACAGCCACCTTTTACTGCAGAAGCTACTGGAAATTGCATCAGATATATGACTTAAAAAGCATAAGGCAGGGTTGTAAAAAGCAGGGTTGTAAGCAGGACTTGAACTTGGGACTAGAGTGAAACAGCAATAAATGTCCCACCAGCAGGAGACCGGAGAGTGGGGTGGCCAAGAAGGGTAGCAAGCACAAAAGTCAATTGCCAAGACACACCTGATCCTCAGAAGCCCTCTAGTGCTCGGGAGAGCTGTTGCTCCCTGTGGGACAAAATGATCTGGTGACACGGGTGGATGCCCAAGTGGAGTCCCTGGCTTCTGGAGGAGCTTGTGGGGGCAGCTTCAGTCACTGCAGCATTGCCCCACGGACTCCAGGCTCTTCCTGGACCTTCTGTCTGGTTGCCATAGGGACTGGCCCCCTAATCACCTCCTGGGGGCTGGGGCTGGGGCTCAGTGGTGGAGCGCTTGCTTGGCACATGTGAGGCACTGGGTTTGATCCTCAGCCACCCATAAAAATAAATAAAATAAAGGTATTGTGTTCATCTATAACTAAAAAACAATTTTAAAATATCACCTCTGTTCTTGCTGCTTTTCTTGCTCATTGGTGTCCCTGGACGCTTGTCCTGGGCAGCTATTACTGACTGTGACAAAGCCCTCAGTGGTGACTGCTGGTGGTGACTGGTGCGTGTGCACCTGGGGAAAGGAACGCACACCTCCCCACAGCACTGTGGCCATGCATGGCGCTAAGCGAGGTGGACCAGGGCCTGGGAGGACCAGAGGGATCTCAGAGCTAAGCTTCTAGAACTCTAGTAACAACTTGAAAAGCTTCTCCAGCAGGGGGCAGCTGGTTCCTAAGGCAGAGAAAGGATGCGGTGGGGGAGGGGATTGAACAGGGATATTCAATGCAGACCCTACATAACCTATGCCACGACCTTTAAGGTCAGCTCGGTGTTCCGTGGGGTGGCGGTGCAGAGGCAGGTGTGGGATGTTCAGTCATCAACAGGCCCAGCAGAGCCGCTCCAGGGACAGTACTAGCTCTGGCCCCCAAGGTAGAAAACTGGACTGTGAACGAGCTCCTGGCTGACCCCAGCATGCAGGCCTCACCTTCCCTGCCCTCCCCAACTTCTGGGTGTCCAGTCCTCACTTCCCTCCTTTTGCCCTCTGTCCCCCTTTCTTCTGGACATGGCCGCTTCATCTCCCACAGGCTCCAGAGGCCCCTAGAGCCGTGTTCCCTGGGGCTCCTTTGCCCAGCCAGCAGAGCCGGGGCTTGGGGATCCTGGAAGGGGTTGTGGTGATGCAGGGGGTGGTCAGAGGGGAGTCAGAGAGAAACTGGGGGAGCGGCAAGGCCAGCCTATCAGATGGGCCCCAACCTGTGAGCCACGGGGCGGGCAGGAGCCAGGCCTGCCCTGGTTCTCAAAGCACTCAGCAGCTCAACCTGGCGAGCCCTCCGCCGTGGAGCAAGAAAGGCCAAAGAAACGAGGAGTCTTCTTGGGGCTGTTGGAGGGCCACTGGCCGCCTCCTCTGCTCCTCCGGGTGGCAGCGTTGGTGTGTGTGCTGGCTGGGGTGGACGGGGTCACACGTCTGTACTAATAGCCCTTGGATTGGTGAAGGCCTCACGCCCAGAGCCTGGCCAGGTCACCGGGTAACTCTGGGGCGCTGCCAGTTTGAGGGATGGGGGTCCCCCCTCCTTGTAGCAAACGGGAGCAAAGGAGAGCCTCTCGCCTCCACCCCCGTTGGGCACCATGTCAGCTGTCCGTATGTAGAAGGGGGTGTGGTAAGGGGAGCAGGTGGTGCAGTGGCCGGCGGCCACCCCGCACGGCTGGCTGCAGGGCTCGCCGGTGAGAGGTGCCAGGCTGCCTCTGCCGTCCAGGGCTCGAGAGCTGCAGGCATTGCAGGTGGGGCCCCTGGGGTGGGCGGGAAGGCCATGCTCCTCCTCTTCGTCCTCCTCCTGGTCTGCATCTTCAGCTGTGCTCTTCTTGCAGCAGTAATACTGCGGGGAGGGGACAGAGATAGCTGAGAGGTGGTGCACGCCCGCCCCCGTGTACACCTTGCCTTTTCTCTCCCTGTTGCTTAGTGTAGTAACTCCAGGCTACGGTTGAGGAGGGCAGAGAGAAGGACACACATCTCAAGTGGAAGGCAGGGCTGAGGGCTTTCCAGTAGCAGCGCTCAGAGTATCCCCTGAAGGGTGGCCTTCCCACCTCTCCCGAAACCTCAGGTGAATGTGATGACCCAGTATCTCCTGGCCACTCCCTGGGTACCTGAAGGGTACAGAGGGTGGTGCGTGGCTCCCTTCCGACCACCCACAGCTCCCAGCCTCCTGGACTTAGGTCTCCTACACTCCATGGCTTTGGGCTTTGTTGGGCCCAAAGTGGGCTTCCAGTTTTCTGCCCCCATAATGAAGTGGTTTGCCGGTGGCCGGGCAGCCTCCGGCCACAGGCCCAGGGGACTGACCTGGAGCCTACAGTAGCACAGGACGGCGATGATGCAGAGGAGGATCACCGTAGCTAGGATTCCGCCAGTGATCACGACCGTTCCCGCGGTCATCCGCCCGATGCCCCATCCAACTCTGCAAAGACATGTGCAGAGGGTGAGACGCAGGGGACCTGAGGGCAGCAGAAGCTGGGAGGGCCTCAGCGCCCCAGGGCCTGAGATTGGCAGGGGTTGGGGCTGGGGCTGGGGCCAGCCTGAGCTGGAATAAAATGAGCTGGTTACGCAGGTGGGTGTCTGAGTAGAGGACTGGCCTCTAGAAGAGCTCGTGGGGACAGCTTCCATCACTGTAGCATCACCCCACGGACTCCAGGGAGGAGGCGGGTGCTAATTCTGCTCCCCGTTTCCAATGTCACAGGTTCTTATTGTTTCCTCCTCAGTCCTCTTGCCCCCATTCCTCTCTCCCTACCTCCTTCTTGACCTCCCTGGCCCCATGGTTCCAATACCGGCCTCTGTAGGGGGCTGAGGCTCTTGACACGGGAGGCCTTCATGGCTCACAGGGACAGTTTGGGATGGTCACTAACCTCCCTGTTCCATACAGGAGGAGCTGAGGCCCGATGGATCGGCTGGGATTCTGCCCAGTCCGTTTCCCCCAAGGACATGTCCTTACTGCTGCTCCCCTGGGTACAAACACTGATGGTCCCGGCTCTTCCCTTGCTCAAGCCCACATTCCTTTTGGGGGAACTCTCCTCGCCTTCAGTTGATGGTAAACAAGGCGAGGTGAGACCAGAGGGAGTGGGTGGGCCACGCCCAGGCTCCTGGAAGGCTGTGTCCAGGCTGGGAGACTGGTCCTGCCGATGGATGTACAGGGGGAGGCAAGCTCCAGTAAGGGGCTGCCCAGGCCTCCCAGGGAACTGGCCGGTGGGGTGTCTGGAGGATGGAAGAATGACTGTAAGCACTTACGTTCAGTAAAGGGAACGGTGACCTGCAAGACAAAAAAGGGACAGAGATGTTGGGAGAAGAGTGTCACCCATTGCAGAAGGCCCTGAGGGCGAGCTAGTCCCTCATCTCCACCTGCTCTCGTTCTCTCATCAGCAAGCCCACAGAGCCCAATGCAGGACTCCAGGTGAGTCTCCAACTGCCAGTAGATGTCCATTCCACTCGGAAATTCCCACTGTCACCTCAAACTCAATTAGGACAGGCTAAAGCCATCACTCTGCTCTTCACACAGGCACCCCACCTCTGAGCGTCGTCTCGGGGGTCCCACCAGGGCTTCTCTGAAGGGCGTGGCAGGCTGTTCCTTCCTCAAGTGGGGGCCAGACCTCACCAGCACGCTGCTCACCATGCTGGGCATCCTGTGTGTTCACCAGGAGGAAGAGGTACCTTTTCCTTCACCCAAAGACACCTCCTGTCCTCCACTCTGCTCTGGAGGGCTCCTTCCTCACAGTAGCACTGTTCTCAATTCACTTAGGGGTGGGGACCAGGCCTGGGCATCCTGGGGGAGCTGGCTGGAAACGTGGTCCCCCCTGAGGCCTAAGAGCCGGAGTCTGCCTCTTGACAAGGTCTCAAGGGGGTTCATTAGTTGATGGAGCCATAGGATGTGCTCCTAGTCACTCAGACTTTAAAATCCTTAGGATCTTCTTTGGCCTTTCCCGGTCTTCTGTTCTCCACTGCACCGAGTCAGGGCCCTGCATCTCAGGCCCGCACTGATGCCATGGCTTTCCTAACGGGTTTTCTTCTTCCCACCAGGCCCCCCTTCCCCTCTGTGGCTCCAGCGGCTTCCCTACATCACGCTGTCTGCAGTGTACATTTATCTGGGCACAAACTTTCGTGAGGAGCTTCAAGGCCTCTGCCCTCCCCTCCCTCCCGTGTGTCATTACCAATTCACCTTTCCCTCCAGTTCCCCCACGTGGCGCCTCGGCCCTGTCAGGTAGCCCCGGTTCCTAGGAAGCTTATAGCTTAGTGATGAAGACACTCAGCACATCCCATGACATGGAGTGAGACAGGCAGCCACGTCACAGTCCCGGGGCCTGGGGACACCAGAAGGGCAACTGTGAAGTGGGGAGGTGTGCCATGTTTGAATCCCACGAGCTGATGAGTGGGAGACAGGTGGACAGGGAAGAAAGAAGAGTCCAGAGGCGAGAAGCACCTGGACTTTGGGGTAGTAGGGTTCCAGAAGTGTAAGGGTAGGCTTGTATCTGGAGAGACTATAGGCAAGGCACAAAATTGGGACTTACCGTTGTGGAGATGAAGGGGGTTCCCTAGGGGCTTTCAGTGGAGAAGCGCATCATCTCCACCTGTTCAAATCCCACCCATCCTTCAAGGCTGCAGAAGCCTTCCTCATCTTCCCCATCCCTGCTCTCCCAGTTCTGGACTCCTCTGCAATGCCTTTTTCCATGTTCCTTCTTCAAATTCTGCCTCAGGGGGATGCTAGTGGACTTTTAGCGTGGGGATATCTTGACTCCTCCACTAAACTGCCAGTCCTCTGCACTCAGGGGTTGTGTCTTGGATTGCTTCCTATACCCCCAACCCCCCCAGCATCATGCATCCTGTGCAGAAGAGTGGGAAGATCATTTCACTGTGTAGCACGTCACAGGCCTGGCAGTTATGACTTCAATTTTCCACCAGGGGGCAGAAAATTGCAACTCTCAGCTTAATCCCATCTGCAAACTGTTCAAGATCAATTTGACTTTGCCCAGATGCATAGTGGGCCAGGCTTTGGGGATTCACTGAGGCATCTAGTGGGGGAAAGATGAACCTCTGGCCAGAGAGAATTTATGTGATTTCACGACATCATCACTTTATCCTGCCCTGTTTCCCTGCATGCTCAGCCGAGGGCTGCTGAGGAGCCCTGTAAGGTCATGACTCGTGACAGACCAGGACGCAGCAGACCCAGGTCATCATGCCGGGGATTCCTGACCCAGAGAAACTCAGATAATCAGTGTGTGTTGTTTTAAGCTGCTAGGTTTGTTGTAACTAATACACGTCCCTGAAGATCTCACAAAAACTCCACAATGCAGGAGGGGCAGCCTAGGTCACAGCACGGCAAGTGTCTGAGCCAGGATACCAGGGTCAGGCTGTGGGGTTTCTGTCAAGCCGGCAGCTTCTTGGGGAGCTTTGTGAGAAGGAGGAGGAGTCCCTGTGTCTCTGCCCAAGTCCTCGCAGGTCTGGGGCACAATGACTCCGTGGGGACCATGTCCAGGACCAAGACTTTCTGAAGCTCCCTCTCCATCCAGCTTCCTCCCCACTCAGGTCCCCAACACCTGTCTGTGGGGGTAGAGGGTTGGCTTGTGCCTTCACTTACGTGAAACAGCTGGAGCAGCGGTGGCTCAGTCACACAGGCTGCACCTGTACAAATAGTGGTTGGGGGTTCCTCATGGCCAAGGGTATCAGTCCCTGCCAGAGAAGAAAGAGGAAGGTCAGTGGAGGCTGGACATAGAGGCTGGGAGGACAGACAGGCTGGAGCACTAGGTCATGACCTGACCCTCGGTGGAAGTCTCCCAAGGGCTTTGCTTCTTGTCCCCCATGGTGGCCTTGGCCTTTGAGAACCTGGGGAGACTCATAAGGTGGTATCAGGTCCCATCGCCATTTCCTTCCCTCTGTGCTGCTGTCTGGACCCCTCACACCTTGGCCAGAAGCTGGAGGCCAGAGGATAGACATGGTGCCTCAAGGACTGGCATGCCTGTGGCCAGCAGGTGCCAGGAGCAGAGCTTTGGGAGCAGCTCCGGAGGCAGCCAGCCACCTGCAGAGCGGCCTCAGTCCTTCCCTTCCAGGCCTCCCAGTCCCGCACCCTGGCCTCCTTTCCCTAGGAGGCTCTCACTGCTGGGAACACAGGTCCCGTGTGCTTGGAGGTTACAGCAGGGCTCTTCCTACCCAGTCGTGAGTGACGTCAGAAGACCCAGGAGAGTGGGACAAGTCCTGAGCACTGGCGGTGTGCAAGCTGCACAGCGGAATGTAAGAACATCTGTTTCAGGATCCACAAACCCACCTCTGTCCCCCATAAAATGCAGGTGGGTCATTCATCTGGTGAAGAACTGGGGAGGAAGACTTTCCAGGCAGAGCTGCTGCTGAGTTGTGAATCCCTCCCTCCAACGAGGAAGGAGGACCAGGGCTGGCCCCGGGGTGACCGACATCCCACCCAGTGGGGCCAGTCGTCAGAAATCCCAGCGGAAGAGGCTGAAGGTGGTCCCCATATGCCTGGGGCTGAGCAAAAGCTGCCAGGACCCTGTGAATGGAGATGGGGTGTTTGCCTGGGTTAAGGGAACTATAGGAGAGAGGGGCACAACAGGGAATCTCAGGGGGCACCCCACCCCGCCCCATTCATAAGAGCAAGGGCCAGTTTTAAGGCCTTTCCAGCTCTCAGTATCAGAACCCCACGATTTCTATCCTGGCAGGTCTAAAACCAGTGCAGTTAGGGAGGGAAAGTGGGGGTGGGGTGGGGGTGGTGTCAGACAGCAGAGGGACCTGTGTCACCTCCTCCCCAGCTGCTTCCAGCCTGAAGCAGAGCCAGACCCAAAGAAGGGAGAAGACTGGAGGGTGCCGATTATTACTCAGGACTGGCGTTCTAGTCTCCAAGTTCAGACTGCATCTGTAACTTCAACTAGCTAGAAGAGAATCTACCACCCAGGAGTAAGAGAGCAGAGGGGCTGGCCAGGTTTCTCCCACCGAATACATTTTAAATTAAAGGAATACTTGGGGGGGAGTTGCTTTTGGGGCACAAACCATGTGTCATACTTGCTTACTGTACTAATGACTTATAGAAAAACAACTCATGAAATGTAAGGACTGTAAGAGGTCTGGCCCAATATCTTTATTTCTACATGAAGAAATCAAGTTCAAAGAGGTCAAGGGACTTGCTTAACAAGAGAGAGACGGAGCTAGAGAGGTCCGGGGACTAGACTCCTGAACCCAGGGCTGCTGTCACTCCTTCCAGAAGGTCTACACTTACTTCACCACGCGCTCCTAACGTAGGGTTTCTCAAGTGGGCTTGATAGTGACAATCACCTGAGCCACATGTTAAAAACAGACCCCAGCCAGGTGAAGTGGTGCAAGCTGTATTTCCAGCTCTGGAGGCTGAGGCAGGAGAATCGCAAGTTTGAGGCCAGGCGCAGCAACTTTAGCAAGACCCTAAGCAACTTAGTGAAGCCCTATCTTGCCCACAGCAAGACTGGCTTTGAATTCTGTGTCCTTTAGGCAAGTGGGCCAGAGGTCAGGAGGAGGAAGGGAGTCTAAGAAGAGTCAAGGGCACATCCGTCTGGGGATGGCACCTGTAACAAGGTCAGGATGGGAGGGCCCCAGAGGCATTCTGCCAGCAGAGGCTGGGAGGGACATTAAAAGCCACCGTGATAGAACGTCTTCCACTCTGCTCTCTCTGAAGGACCCTCAGTGACTCAGCGTCACTGGATTAGAGTCACAGAGTCACCTCACCTCCCAGCCTGGGCAGACATGGCAGGAAACGCAGCAGCCACTGCCCAGCACGGGTGATGAATAGGCACTGCCCTGCACCCCGTGGCCCCGGGGAACGTGGGTGATTGAGTGGGCCTCTGTGCCAGCCATCTCAGGGTCTTCTGACCCAATCAGACCTTCCAACCGCTTATCAACTCAAATTGACCGGCAGGTTAGCGCCCCAGAGAAGAGGAGCTGCGTTGCCCCTTGTCACCCGTCTTCTCGGACCTCGGTCCTCAGGCAAAGCCTTCAGAGGGGAGGAAAGAAAAGGGTCCTTTCCCTTTGATTGTGTTTCTGCCCACTTCCAAGCCCCGACTAGAGAATGAGAGTTGGAAGAGGTGGTGACCGCACAGGTCCCTTTGCCCCAGATAGGCAATCACAGCAGCTCCCAGGAGAGCGCTGTGTGAGAAGGAGCCTCTCTAGGAGAGATGGGGAACTCTTGCAAATCACCAAAGGCAAAAAACCCAAGGACGTGGATGTAATGATGGGCCAGGGGCAGGTGGTTTTCAGAAGGGGTGACCCTAAGGGCTAACAGGAGAATTAGGAAGAGGGGGAGCTACATGGCAGCTAGGTAAGATCCCAGGTGACTGTCTCCCCACAGACACTCCAAGTTGGATGCACAGTCATGCCTTCTAATATGGAAACAGTGACGACGCAGACTCCTACAGACCCCAAACTGGACACCATCCAGTGCTGAAGCAGTGGAAGTGACCAGTGCTAGAAAGTTCAGAGAGAATAAGCAGCCTGAGGAGAAGGTCCGGGAAGACGGGTACCACCAAAGCTGGAAGAGGGAGACTGGAACACACCTGATCCTTCAATGCCCAGACCCCATCGCACACCAGTAAACATCTGGAGCTTTCAGGAAACCATGATCCAACCTAATATTCAAAATGTAGTGCCCAGAGAGCCGGGCATGGTGGTGCATGCCTGTAACCCCAGCGACTTGGAAGGCTGAGGCAGGAGGATCATGAGTTCAAAGCCAGCCTCAGCAACTTAGCAAGACCCTGTTTCTAAATAAAATATAAAAAACAGGGCTGGGGATGTGGCTCAGTGGTCAAGTGCCCCTGGGTTCATTCAATCCCTAGTACCAAAAAAAAAAAGATAGTACCCAGAAACTGATCAACTAATAAACAGTTTGGGAGAACTCAGAGAATTTAAAACAGTTTTATTGTGTGAGTGTGGGGGTGGTTCCTGAGGACTGAACTCAGAGGAACTCGACCACTGGTGGCTGCCTATGGAAAGAGGGGAATGAATGTAGAGGTGAGAATAAAAGAGAAAAAGAAAATAAGAGAGGGGCTTTTCATGGACCAGTGGTGAAAGACGTGCTCTGATCTGAGGAGTGTAATTACTTCGTCTTTCTTCTGCATCTCAGATCCAACTCAAACCAAAAGAGAAGGAAGAGGCCCTCACTCCCCCAGGGAGCCCTCCAGGATGGACTCCACATTGCATGTTCTTCTTTGGCCTTCCTCAGGCCTGCTGCCCTGAGGTGCCTGTGTGGATTAATACACTGGTGTCCTGTGGGTACACTTCCTCCTTCACTAGCTTACAGGCCATTTGCAGGCTGAGATCTTGTGCCTTTACTAAGGTCCACTCTGGCTCTCTGGTGTTTTGCACATTTTGGATGCAGGAATGACTGGGTCTACTGGGAAAGCTGTTTTCCATGCAGAGTGCTGTTCCCAGAGAGCCTTCTAGTCTGCCCTGCTTAGCTGTGTGTAGCGGAAAGAGCACTGGGCTGCGAGGCCCATAATTTGGGCTGATTCTACCTTCCTCGCCCATTACCTGCATGACTTTGGGCAACTAATGATCTCTTTCTTTGCAAAAGGGGGATAAATAATATACCTTTTTTTATGGGATGAGGGTTACATGGGGAATGTGGGGAGGGTGTTAGTTAAAAGTTATGCCACTCTCTGGGAGGGGTGATGTTGCCCCAGGAGCCTCAGAGGCCCTGATGTCCTCTGTGCTTAGAGGCAGAGATGATTATGAAAACAGTGGCCCTTGAGACAGATTTTGGGCTTCTTCTGAGCAAATCCTACCTAGATCCTGCAGAACAGGTGACCCCAGATCTTAGCTGAGCTGTACCTGAGCTGATGCAGGGGAAAAGTGTCATCCCCTTTCATTCTGTCCTTGACCCGCTGCTCAGGTCAGAGTGCGTCCTAGGGATGGCATCAAGACTTTGACTAACACTCTAGCTGGGGCCTCTGAGCCTCGGCACACTCGGAACACACACTGCTGTTCCCTGTCACGAGCCGCCCGTGGGCTGTGTGTGGACTGTTGCGCCTCGTAGCCAAGTGAGGGGCGAGGTCCGGCAATGGAACTCCCTGTCAGGGACCGATCACCTGATGCAGGTGAGCCTCCCCCTAGGGCTCTGCCTAGGATCCCACACAGCACCTGAGAGGGGTGTGACCTGCCAAGATGTCAGTCAATCATGAAGCAAGACTCCACCCTTGAAACCTTATCCCTCTCTGATGTCCCTGCTGTAAAATAAACCAAACGCTGGCTCAGACCCTCTTTCCAGAGTGGAAGCTTGACCCTTAAGGTCAAAGAGCCGTCTGGCCCTCAGTTCCCAAATTCTTTCTGTGTTGTGGGATTTTCCATCGTGTCTCTCAGCCAGCACATTTCACGCCAGGGAAACCCCAAATCCATAGCTCATGCGGGACACGGGTGGGTGGTGTAAGATGGCAATTCTCTTTATTTACTCCTTGTTTACTAGTTACTGAGCGTGAAGGAAGGTGTGGAGCTCTTGGGGGCAGTTGCGGCTGGCCTCCGTGAAGCCTCTGCAGGGCCAGGCTGAACCCACGTCTTCCCTGACTGCGGTGACAAAGCTCAGGCTGCTCTGCACGTCCCCTCAGTGGAGGCTGCACTGGCCACAGAAGAAGAGTGGGCACAGGTGCGTGGGAGCCCTGCGCTGGCAGAGCCTGAGAACCAGCTCCGGTGGGGTTGGGAGGGGTGTGACCCTGTGAAGCCCCTGAGCACCCTGCTGTGTGACGACGCTGCCCAGTGAATTGTGAGCCCTGGATCGTGGTAGATATTCAGTACAGATTTGTCCAAAGGAGAAACTAGTCAGTCAAAGCACGCCAAGTTCTGGGAGTCCTGCCTGACACCACCCACCTGTCGCCTCTGCAAAGCACCTCAAGGGCACTTCAAGCTCCACCTCACTGCCACCTCTGACGCCCCTCTCCTGGCCTCTGTGGGCTCTCTTCCTGAAACCCAGCTTGGTCACAGTCTGTATGACACCCCCGGACCTGCGTAGGTGTCCTTTCAGATGAGTGTGGGCTGCTGTCTCTGCTGCTCTTCGGGTCCTGGGGACAGTTCTCCTCCCTGCCTTGGAGGAAGGGTTGAAGCAGCAAACCTGTGAAGGGCTCGGTTCCCTGGACTCAGCTTTGTTTCCCTTTCTCTTTTCCTAGGACGCTCACTGGAGCAGCTGACTGCCTCCCTGGGCCTCATCCGGTTTGGCCCCCAAGCGTGGACGTTTCTGATTTCTCTTATTTTATGGAAAACATTAAAGTTCAGAAGGTGATTTGGCCAAGGTCACAGGGCTATTTCAGGGAGACCCGGGACTCACTGTCCCCACTCTTTCCAGAACCAGTACAGCTATTGCCATGTGAGGAACACATGGGGCGGCCCATCTGTGTGCTGACCCCGCTCTCCTAGCCCATGTCCATGCTTTGCTGGCCTCACCCTGTGGCCTCAGTTGCTAACCTTTGGCAGGAGGGCTGGGGCCACCACAGCCGGGTGTTGTGGAACAGGGTTCCCATTTCATCGGGAAATGGTGTTGCTGCTGATGTTCAGGTTTCTCTGACTGTACTTGACATCTGCAGTTGTTTGGCAAGTGCTCAGGCAGCAGGCGTCCAGTGACTGCTACACAGGCTCCTTAGAACAGAACCTCCACCCGGCTCGCTTCTCCTCTGGGGCAAGGTGTCAGCAGACTGGAGAACCCAGCTGAGAACTCAGGCTGCCGAAGGGACAGAGCTTGACTTCTGCAGCTAGCTGAGTAAGGAGAGGCCTGGCATCAGGCTGAGATGGCCAGAGGAGCCAGCTCTAAGGACTGGTCACAAGCAGAGGGCCGTCGGACTCAGGCTTTCCAAGAGGGACAGGGTTTGAGGCAGGGGAGAGGACTGTACCCAAGGAAATTGAAACCAAGCCCAAGGTCATTCTCCCTGAAGGACATAACAAGTCCTGCCAGGAGGTTTGGGGACTGCACTCACAAGGTGTGGGGGCTGGGGAGCATTGCTGGTCCCCTCTCCTCGGCCTCCAGGGGTCTGACCAGGCCAGGCTGTGGGCTTGTCCACGGTGAAACAGGGCAGTGTCTGGGCTTAGAGGCCTTAAAAAAAATGCATCAGGATCTATTCAGAATCCTCAATCACTTCAAAGCAAACTTCAAAAACAGGTGTAAGTGTTCTGAGGCGGCTGTCGAGAATCCAGTGCTGGGTAAGCAGGTCAGGAGGCACAGGGCTTTTGTGAGAGCACAGGAGAGGCCCCTAGGAGAGGGCTCACGAAATAACATCCCAGGCAGCTCCACCTGGGGCAAGCCCAGCACAAGACAGAGGGGACCTGGGGACGGCCAGCCGAATCTGCCGGCAAAGGGTCCGACTGGCTCAGAACTAAATTCTCCTCTCAGCCATGTGACCAGAGCTTCCATTCCAACTCCCTTAGGGGACAGGGGGACATTCACCTCCAAATGTGCCTTAGATTCATGTGCTCAAGTCCACTGTACAGCACACATGAGGTTCCAAGTTCACCCCTCCTGGAAACTGTCTTATTGATTACTAGAGCCAATGTTCTGATGTGGAGAGGAAGCAAAACCGGGAAAAAAAAATCATCTTTATCTCAAATCTTTATGATTTTATTTTATTTTTTTTTAAATATTTAATTTTTAGGTTTTTTTTTTAAGGTGGACACAATATCTTTGTTTTATATTTATGTGGTGCAGAGAATCGAACCCAGTGCTTCACACATGCTAGGCAAGCGCGCTACCACTTGAGCCACATCCCCAGCCCGTGATTTTATTTTTTAATTGACAAACAAAAATTATCAATACTTATGGTGTATGACATGTTTTGATACATGAGTGCATCAGGAAAGGGTAACATGGATCACCTCACGTACGCAGGTACACTTACGACCTACGCTCAGCATATATTTTTAAGTATTATTGTTATGAACTATCGTCACCATGCTGTACATCTCTTGAAATTATTCTTCCTGTCTCAATCAATCTCATTTCTGCAGAGTCTCTGACTTCTCTGGCAGGAGGACAGTCCTGTGCTGGTTCCTACAGCCAGATCTTTGTCCCTTTGCACCCGGTGGCCAGGGTGGGGAGGCTTGTGCGATCCTAAACTGCAGCTTCTGACTCTTCCTATGGAAGGGAGACGAAGGTGGGAGTGCATTTCAACCCTGAGTCAGGCTGAAGGGCTGAAAACCACAGGTGGGTGCTCATCGGGGAAGCCCCCAGAACAGGATGAGCCAGGTAAGCCTGTGCCCTAGGGAACGGCTTTGGAGGGCTAGTGCGTGGGTCCTCCACTTCACGTGGCAGCTTAGGCTGAGGCACAGTGTCCATAGCCTTCCCCTCTTCTGCTTTCTGAAGTGTGTCCACTAGCTCATCTTCTGGACAAGGCAGACTTGGAGTGGAAGGTGAATCGGGGAGGCACCCTGCTGCTGGGGTTAATAGAAGTGAGAAGGGTTTGAACATTCGCAGACACTGAGGGAAGAGGAGGAGGACTCCAGGAGCTGGCATCTGAGGAACATCCGGGGGGCACTGCCAAGAGCAGAGGAGGGTACTAGTGTGCCAGAGATGGTGGGGGAGGTGGAGAAAGATTTCAAAAATCTTGGAGGAAGATTTCAAAAAGCCTTCTGGGAACTTGGTGGTGCCCGACCTGTAATCCCAGCTACACAGGAGGATTGCAAGTTCAAGACCAACCTGAGCAATTTAGTGAGACCCTGTCTCAAAAAAGCGGGGGGCGGGGGGTTACTGGGGGGAGTGCAGTGGTAGAGCGCTTACCTAGCATGTGCAAGGCCCTGGGATCAGATCCCCAGTACTGCCAAAAAAAGTTTCTTTATGCATTATGAACGAAATTCTTTGAGATCTTTTAAAAAATCTTCAATAAAGAATTTTAATTCCTTTTCAAATATGTTTTGCATATTGCAGTTTCTTTGAACGCAACACCATGAAGAAACTGGAGCCCCTCAGAGCAATGAATTTTTCCCTTCGTGGTTTTTAATTATAAAGCAGAATGATTTGTTTAAAGAAAGATAATCAGTAGGAATTACCAGCAGCTCTCAGAGACGGGAGGATGCCAATTTAAGTAACATTCAAAAGAGACTGTCGGGCGAGCATTAGGAACTTGCTAAATTTGCTAGAGTTTGTCTGTGTGGACTATCAGACTATCCGATGAATCCCGGAGGTCAAAGTACAGCTCCCATCAGTTATCAGAATTCTGTGACCGCAAAAGGATCAAGCAGCAAATAAGATGACGAATGGAGAGGAAGTGAAGGAGGACGGGGAGGCTAGGAAGGAAACGATAAAGGAGAAATACGCCTGTCGTGGGACCCGCAGGCGGGGAGGAAGGAAAATTAAATGTAAGCAGTTACCAGGTAGGAGTGGTCAGGGCAGGAAGTCACTCCCACAAGCAGAACAAGCCAAAGTGTAACGACACAAATTGAAAAGATACAAAGGAGACAGGGATCAATTATAGATATTAACATATTTATAATATTAATGATAAATACAAGTGATGATTATTCTTCAAATTGTCCCTACTGGCTAACCCCTCTGGGGCCAGCTGCCATTGAGTCCTGGGTCTGTGGACAAGACCATGGCACTAGTCCAGTTGGTGGGAGCAATAAACCCACAGAGCAGATCTGAGGACAATTTGACAGTATGTATCAGAAGTATCCATTTTGCCTCAACCAATTCTACTTCTGTTGTATTTTATTTCATTTTTTGTGGTACTGAGCATTGAACCCAGGGCTTCATCCATGCTGGGTCAGTGTTCTACCACTAAGCTATCTACCCAAACCTTTTTCATTTTGAGACAGGGTCATGTTAAGTTAGCCTCCAACTTGTGATCCTCCTGCCTCAGCCTCCTGATCAGCTGGGATCACAGTTGTGCACCACTGTGACCACTGCAATTTGACATGTAAGGAGTCTATCCTACGGAAATGTGCAAATAGGTGTACAAGAATGTGTCTGGCAGTAGAATCCATGCAGTCATACACTGCTTAAGTAGGAGGATGCAGCTGGGCTCTATGGCATGTGCCTGTAATCTTAGTGACTCTGGAGGCCGAGGCAGGAGGATCACAAGTTCAAGGCCAGCCTCAGCAATTTAGTGAAACCCTGTCTCAAAAAATTAAAAGGACTGGGGATGTAACTCAGCAATAAAGTGCCTCTGGGTGCAATCCCCATTGCCAAGAAAAAAAAAGGGAGGGGATATGTCCTAAGAAGACTTTGTTATCACGTGAACATCATAGAGCATACGTGCATAAAGCTAGCTGGCACAGGTCAGTCACTAGGTGTGGCCTCAGATGCAATTAGGAGATACCAAAAATAAGATGCTGATGGTGCAGACTTTACAGTGAGATTTAAAAAGTTATAGAAGGCCTGCATTCTAGTGATTAAAAGTCTAGTAAACCCACACTCCAGAAACACATCTGTCTCTATCTTGTTATGTACATATGTTCCACTGTGACCGTAGGCTACCGGGTCGTCAGGGATAGGAAATTTTCAGCTCCTCTGTGATCTGATGGGACCACCACCGAGGACCTGCTGCACTGTCAACTGAATCATCATTATGCACAGAATGATTGTAATTGCAAAAATTTGATAAATATTCATCAGCAGAGCAATAGTTAAATGAATTAAAGTTCTTCCATGGAACACCGTGCAGTTGTGAGAATGAGGCAGAGAAAGATTCCATGTACATTAAAAGTCGTGTGTACAAGACTAACTCCTCCTAACCTAAAATCACACTCATACATTGGGTGTGACCCGTGTTCCCATTTCAGGGGAACGTGGGCGTGGGTAATGGTGCACACTTGTGATCCCAGCAACTTGGGACGCTGAGTCAAGAGGACCTCAAGTTCAAGGCTAGCCTGGGCAACCTGGGGAGATCTTGTCTCAAGATAAAAAAAAAAAAGAGGGACTAGGGATGTAGCTCAGGGGAAGAGCACCACTGGGTTCAATCCCTAGTACCACAAAAATAAATAAGATAAATAAAGCAAGCCAGGAAATAGGCCAAAATAAGGAAAAGATTATAATCAGGTAACAGGTTCACTATAGTATTTATAATATAAATTCTAAATACTAATACTAAAAACTGGAAACACGCCAAAGCACAGGGTACGGTTATTATAACAAGGACTTTAATATAACAATGTGAAGTGGACAAGAATTCACACCAACTGACTCCCAGGTGAAGAGCTGAGGGCTGGTTGTGGAACAAAGGAGCGGACTCTGCGGCCCTTGGCTAGGTGGGGTGTGTGGAAATTCATCCGATTTGTCTCTGTTTTAACACTTTCTGCCAAGCTGTTTAATAGCTATTATAAACCCCGTTTTGCCCATGGACCCCCTTCAGAGCAGGTCCTCCTTCTCCTTCGGCACTTCCGTTCATTCTGATGGCCTCTCCCGTCCCCCTCTCACCCCGTCACCAAGTGTCGATCACGTGCTGTCTCTCTCCGGGTCATTGCTGGGGAAGGAGGCCAGGCTTGGAGTCGGAGGCCCAGGCTAGATCCGAGGTTCAGTGGCTTGGGACGGACTTACTTGGCCTTCTGCCATTCCCAGGCCTCATAACAGGGCCCCTCTCCCGCCTTATGCTGGGGCACCTCAGTGTGGAGGCCCCTCCCTGCAGCCTCTCGTGCCCCCCAGAATCCACTCATGCAGTGTCTGAACCCTTTACCAGATGCAAACTCCTCTGATTCAGGGGTCTGTACCCCAAGGGCCCATGGATTAAGGGTTTGGTCCCCAGCTTGGTGCTTTGGGGAAATGATAGAAACTTTAAGAGGGGGCCTAGTGGGAGGCCTTAGGTCATTGGGGGTGCACCCTGGAATTGGGCATTGGGACCCCTGCTCCCGCCTCTTCCTCCATTGCTTCCCAGTCACCATGAGGAGAGCAGTTCGCACCATCACATGCTTCCCTCCCTGATATACTGCCTTGCCACAGGCCCACAGGCAATGGGGCCAGTTGATTATGGACTGAAATCTCTGAAACTGTCAGCCAAAGTAAACCTCTCTTCTTTTTAGGTTTATTCTCTCAGGTATTTTGTTGCAGTAATGGAAACCTAAGATGTCTTATTTATGTTTGTGTTTTTCAGAGCATTAAGCAAAGAGCTCTGTACATAGTGGGTACTCATATTTGTTAAGTCAAAAATCACACACATAGAAGTACTATGGGAGTCTTTCACAAAGCAAAGGACTGCTGATTTTTAAAAATGAGTATTATTGGGGATGGGGTAGTAGCTCAGCAGTAAAGTATTTGCCTAGTATATTCGAGGCCCTGGTGATCCTTAGCACCACGTAAAATAATAAAATAAAGGTATTGTGTCCAACTACAACCAAAAAATAAATATACATAAAAATAAAAATGAGTAGTATTATAATGACTGTGACCTAGTTTCACCTCACCATTAGGAATCCTCAAAATGGGCCTATCCCCAACCTGAAACAGAAATGACTAGCATGCTAGTCTAAAACCCAGATTCTGGGGAGCCCCTAGTTCTCTGTGGATTCAGCCTATAATCTGTATTTTAAGTAGGGTGATTATTTAACTTACTGACTGAATGAGGAGTAGAGAGGCCTATTAATAATCATGCTGGACAACACTCCTGGACCAGGAGAGGTGCCTTAACTTCAGGGTTTCTTTGGGGAGTGGCGTGTGAGACCTGCTTGGCAGAGGGATCCAGGTTCCCTCTCTTGCTCCCCAAACATCAAAGTCAAGACCGGGCCCCCCATGGAGGGCCGAGCAGCAGCCACAACGCTGCCACTAGGCTGTGCAGAAGCAGAGGTGGCCAGGCAAGGCAGCCAGGGTCTGACCAGGTCTCAAGCAGTGGTCTGCTGCCACCTTAGATGCCAGCCGTGGCCACTGTGAATGAAGCCGTAAGGGACTCCTCTGGTGTCCCCCCCAGTTATCCTTCAAGGACCTGGCTCTCCTCACTCACAGACGGGTCCTAGGCCTAACAGTGAGAAGGAGCAGCCCTGTGAAGTCAGGCCTCGGGGCCAGCAGCCGCCACCCAGCTGGGGTGGTGCCCTGCCATCTGACCAGGTGCCCAGAGCATCATTCAAGACATGCCACTCCTGTGGCTGGGCCTTGTTTCCTTCCAGGGGAACGTTGGTCACTTTGCTTTTCCTCTTAATTTACAATCATGGAAATCACCCAGGTCCATCGAAGCCAATGCTGGGACCTTTGAACCAAAGCGAGCTATGAAATGAAAACCAAAATATGAGCCCTGGACTAGCTCCTCACGATCCCCTGAGAATCACTGAGACATCGTCTAGAGCCGGAGTTTCATGGTCCCCCAGTGGCATGAAGCCAGCAGCTCACAGGACTCTGCATCAGCACATACAGCTCCCTGCTCTTGTTTCTGTGCCCACTGCTTCTCCTTGGTCACACACACACACTTTGTGTCCATGAGACAAGCCCACACGTTCTCACATGGATGGATGATAAACTTTCTGATTTGTAGCATACTTTACAAACTCTAGGAATTTGGGCAAGTATGACCTATATTAATGGGCGAGTGTGTGTGTGTGTGTGTGTGTGTGTGTGTGTGTGTGTCTGCCTGCCTGCCTGCCTGGTGGGTGATATTGGGGATTAAACTCAGGAACTCAAGCAGGCTAGGTGGGTGCTCTATCACTGGGCTACATCCCCAGCCCTAAATAATGGATTAATTATGGCTAAAGAACAATCATGGAAACCTATGTGACATCGGTAGACAGATGCATACTCCCAGCCACTGGGACACACAGAGACGGACCATAACCAGGATGCGCCAGGACTTGGAGCCTCACTGCCAATCAGTGAGCAAGGAGCAAGCAACCCAGAGATGCTGATCCTGTTTAAAAGCTTTTGGAGAAAGGATGGGAGGGGACATTCTATTTAACTTTGTTAAACTAAAAACCCATCATTTGAAAACGGATCAGCCTTATTCTGTGTTTCTGTTTCATAAGGCTGCATGACTTCATGCTTTCCTTTTTCTCCATGAATTAATATTCCTATCCCAACTACCTTTACCTCTCTCTCAAATATTCTTACTCCATTTTAATATGAGCTTTGTGGGGTGATGGGGATCATCATTGATCCATTTTATTGATAAAGTAGGCACAGAGAGAACAGGGGAGCATACAAGGAGTATGTGGCCACTCAGACTGGTTCTCAGGTCTCCTGTGTCAAACATCAACCCACTTCTGCCATAGATAAAAGTGAGAGAGCACCAAATAACAATAAAATCAAGCCATTCTTTTTTTTTTTTTTTTTTTTTGGTGGGGGGAGGTACCAGGGATTGAACTCAGGGGCACTCAACCACTAAGCCACATCCCCAGCCCTATTTTGTATTTTATTTAGAGACAGGGTCTCACTGAGTTGCTTAGTGCCTCACTGCTGCTAAAGCTGACTTTGAACTTGAGATTCTCCTGCCTCAGCTTCCTGAGCCGCTGGGATTACAGGTGTGCACCTGGCTTCAAGCCATTCTTTATTGGCATTAATTGTGTCCCTCAGCACTGAGCCTGAGCCTTCTGCTTAAGAAGAATGAGAAATGTCTACCAGAGGTTTATTACTCATGACCACCTTCTGAAGCAGAAATTATCATTTCCACTTTACAGATGAGGAACCTGAAGGTCAGAGAGATGAAGACACTAGTCCAAAGCCCCACATTCAGTAAGTGGCATCGGGATTTGTACCTGGCCCACACGAGGTTGAGTCTCATTAACCTCTGGGCTCCATTGCCCTCCTGAGGGAGGCTGACGGTTCTGTAATAGGAAGATGATTTTGACTCAGAGGAACACTATTTAGCAGTGAAGAAGAAGAAGGTGCAGAGACAGGAGGCAGTGAGACCAGCGACGAATCATAACTGGAGGTGGCTGGACATTCTGTGGCAACTTGAGCTTGGCTGGGCTGTTAGCGTAAATGACTTCTAATTCCTTCTATTCAAGGTCTTGCTCTGAACACTGAAAAAGGATGCAGAGGCCATAGACCATATGTCTAAAAACCTAAAAATCAAGCTAGGAACTGTTAAATAAAAAATGTTCCATCCTCCTGCCTCAGTAAGTACGCTTTTATCAGATCTGGAAAAGCAGGTGCAATTGTAGAATTCCAAGGCTCCTCAGGGCTCTTGCTGAAATGTGGCGATGTGGGGACAGTGGGCCCAGTCTCCAGCCTGCAACCTGTCCCCTTCTCTTTTTACCCTAGACTGGGTCCTGGGCCCGAGGGGCCTCCTGTGCATGCAGTATGGACACCGCAGCCTGAAGGTCCAGGTTCCATCCAGTACCCCCACAGAACTGGCCCTCAGCTACCTGTGCAGGCTGTGCCGCAGGGGTGGGCACACCTGAGCAAGCTCAGAGCAGGGGAGGGAGGCAGGGCCAGGGAGTGGCCTAGGAGGGAGGACACAGACACACCCTCTTGACCCCAGACTTGTTCTCCACCTGGACAGGGCTGTAGCTGAGAGAGGCCAGGGCACGGCCTCACTTGCCTGAGTCTAACACATCTAACCATGAGGTTAGACTCCGTAGGGATTCCCTTTCTCTTGCATGTTTATGTTATCTAGAGCTAATACACCAGTTGAAGACAAAATCCTCTGTCTGGACAAGATGTCTAGGCTGGAGGATTCTGAGCGGGGCTTTAGGGGAGCTTTGCTGGGCTGTTAGGCTTCGGGGGCAGTGACCCAAGAGGGAACATTGCAGAAGAAGCGCAGACAAAATACTGGCAGGAGCTCTAATTTAGCTCCTTTGTGTCTGCTCACTTCTCGCCGGCTGCTTGATGCTTGGGCTTTAAGGATTTCCCTCCTCTTTCCCAGTTTCTTCCACTTCACTCTCCTTTTTCTCCCATGTTCCAAAGGCCACATCTTCTGGGTGGAACTTTCCTACAGAAAACACACTAATGTGAACCCCAACCTCAGTGATTGCCGACAGCCACCAGCCAGAGCAGTGCAAGGGTGAATTTGGTCTCTTCCGGGTGATGGTAGGCAGCTTCAGAGGCCAGGTCTGTCCTGTGCACCAAGCCAACTTTCCCTTGGCCAGCCTGTTTCTACAGGTGTTCTGGGTTAAGAGAGTGGGTTCTGGAGGCCGTCAGACCCGGGTTGGCTCCATGACTTCTCAGCTGTGTGACCTGGATAAATCACTGAGCCATTTTGGCCCTCAGAATCCCACTCTAAAATCTCGGAGAGAGACAAGAATGTTAATTACACTGCAGGGCCATTAAGAGACGGGTGAGAAAAATCCACAAGAAGCACTTAGACTTGTAATGAAAGCTTACAGCAGTTGCTCAAAAAGACGTCAGCAGGTAGCACTCACATGTCCCACTCCTGATGCATTCTTTTGGCTTCCGGGCTTGAAACCTGGGCACTATCTTTGAGCCTCTTCCTCCTGCTACCAGCTGAGTTGAGAGTTGTCCTGCTTCAAATGGTCCCAATCTACCCTCTTCCTTTCCATCTCTTCTCTATGCTGTATTCAATTTTCTAACGGTTCATGATCCTTCCCCTTCTAAACATTCTGGGATTCACCCATAAAACACGGACTTGCTAGGCACAATGGTGCACACCTGTAATCCCAGCAGTTTGGGAAGCTGAGGCAGGAGGATCACGAGTTCAAAGCCAGCCTCAGCAACTTAGTGAGCTCCTAAGCAACTTAGCAAGATCCTGTCTCAAAATGGAAAATAAATGGGCTGTGGATGTGGCTCAGTGGTTGAATGCTCTTGGGTTCAATCCCTGGTGCCAAAACAGAAAAACTCCAGAGAGAATCACTTGTTCATCCCTTCAAAACCTAGCCCGAGTCCTTCTTTTCTGCCATTATTTTCCAACATCCAAAATATGAGTCTTCAACTCAAGTTGCTCTACGTGTGAATTTTGGCAATCAGATATCTAGGTTCAAGTCCAGACTCTGACAGTTATTGTTTCGGGATCTGGGATGGGACTCTTAACTGCTTTCAAATTTCTGTGTTCTCATTCTGCAACCCAGGGGTAGTAGTATTTCAATATTGAATGACTTTGCCTCCCTTTTAGGCTGGCTGTGTGGATTAACTAGGACAATGTCACGGCACTCTGCAAATATTGAGTGTTTAATCACTGTACCTCTGGTCCTGGCCACATTTGTCCTTGCCTTTTAAGGAACCCCTCCAGGTGCATTTAATAATGCTCTAATAATGCTCTAAAATGAAGAAAACAAGAAGAAAGAATGTGAGAAGAAGAGGAGAGAAATAAATCTGATACCTCTGCTCTCTTGGAAATGAACTTGAAGATTTTAAGGTTAAGTAACCTTAAATTTTACTTATTTCAAGCTGTGGATTGGATGGTTCTCCAGAACCATTTTCAGGTTCGCAGAAGGCTTCTGGTGGCAGACACATCCACAAGGAGGCCGTGCTATGATCTGCACCAAATCCCATCTCCCAATCAGGTGTATCTGGCCTCAGTCCAGCGGAGATCTACATTGGTTCTTGCAGGCTTGGCACGTATAGAGGGCAGCGGGGCCAGTGCAGGAGCAGGCGTTGGCCAGGGCAGGCTTTCCCTGAGGCTCAGGTCAAGATGCTTCCTTGGGAGGAAGTAAATGGGCTCTGGATGGTTAACATACAATCTGGGAGTCACAGTTTTATTTCAGACCAGAGGGATATCATTTGGATTAAGCAAATCTATGCACAGGTGAGTGGGCGGTGGGAAAGAGGATTATTCACTTTCAAAATGGCTCCACTTGGCTGGAGGGTTTTTATCGCCCCCCCCCCCCCCCATTGATCATAGGCTGGGGCAGGGAAACAGATGCAAAAGTGGAGTGCTCCGAGATTGAAGGTCAAACCTGCTGCTGATTACACAGGGAAAGTGATTAGGTGGTGGTTGTCGAGATTGCTTTTATGGTGGAATCCTGAGAACCACATCGCTCATATCTGCAGAGAAATTTACAGCGTAGAAATCTCATCTATTAACTTGCCTCCAGCAATCCCTGAGCTGGAGGACATCAGGGACAGCAGTTCCCAAGTCTGGCTGGCATCAGTGCCACATGGGGGTTTTTCTCTTCCCTCTTTTTTTTTTTTTTTTGCAGCACTGGGGGATTGAACTCAGGGCCTTGTGCATGTTAGGCAAGTGCTCTACCACTGAACTTCTAGGGAGCTTTGTAACCACCTAGTACCCCAGATCTCATTCAGACCCCTGGAGTCTGGATCCCCACAGGTCGGAAACTGGTTAAATGCATCCCCTGGGAAGCTCCAGAACAAAGCCTGGCACTCTGGGGAGCTGTGGAGTGAAAGTCTAGACCTTGCACTCACGCCCCAGGCTACTCCTTGTGCAATGCTCCTGTGGAGTGTTTCCTGATCTCACACCAGCCTGCAGCCTGCACAAAGCGCTGTGACTTCTGTGAGCACTGCTCTGAGTTGTGTAGTCATTTGATTACAGACCTATTTACCTGCACAAGACCGTGGGGCAGGGAGCCTTTGGGGCAGGGGCTGTATCTTGCTCATTTCTGTATTCCTGGATCCCTGGTGACCAGTGTGTGGTAAGGGTTCTAAAAACACCAGCTGAATGAACACAAGCATGCTGGTACCTTGACCTGTGATTTATGTCAAATTTAGATCAAGCAAGTCTCAAAATAGATGTGTTTAGGTTGAGCTCTCCTTGCTCAAATGGCCCAGCTAAACAGCTTACTCTATTTACTATAAATTAAGAGGAGCCTTGGGCTAAAGAGCTTCCTTAGGAACTAAAGTACTGTTTTGGGTTTGATACCAATTGTTCCATGACCACTTTAGTGTTTTTGAAATAACCTCATTTCAAACGTAATTAATAATAGTCCTCTGTAAGTCAGGGTTTGCTAATGGACTTGATCTAATTCATCCTCCACCTCGCCAGTGGTAGGGAAAATCTCGCTCCCTCTTCCTGGCATCAGGCCTGCTGTCTGGGCGCTGGCTGAGCTGGCACATGGAGCAGTGTGGCCCTCCAACCCCTGCCCTCCCATCAGCTCCCTCCACTGCCAGACCCTTAGGAAAGGACCATGGTTCATGGACCTGAAACTCACAGAAGCACACAAGGATGAGGCTAGAAACTCTGGGCTCAGAAATGGCAGGGGCCAGAGGTGTTATAGGTCATGTTGGAATCACTCAGGGGCCTGAAGTCTGAATTTAAATCCTAGCTCTCCTTGTGACCTCAGGAAGTTTATTCAATCTCTGAACCTTAATATTTTCATTTGTAAATGAGGATAATTTGTATCTTCCTTATTAGGTTGTCCTGAGGAGTAAATGATGCGATTATGTTAAAGGGCTCAGGCACGGTAGCTGGTATCCCTGGAGACTGAGCCCAGGGCTTTGGTGGGAAGCCCTAGAGCCGGGCTGGGCCCCAGGGCCCACCTGCATACTATGTTAGAATCCCCTTCAGGTTGGTGTGAGCCTGTCAGGCCTGCAACCCAGGTAGGTGGCTGGCTCTGAAGCGCCCTTCTTCCTCTGGGCTGAAAAGGATTCTTTGCCCACCTGTGCCTGGCTCTGGTATACCCTGGGGCTGTCACTGCCAGCCTCCTGGGGATCAGGGAGTTCAGAAGGGCCCAGCAGAGGAAGGCATGAACTCCAACTCAGGTTCTTGGGTGGCTCTAGGAGCCTGGAAATGTGTTCAGGTACTAATTAACTAGATTAAAACAACACTAGGACCATTCTAATACAGCCAACTGGTGGACGTTAAAAAATATGCTTAATAGTTTTTGGCAAGGGTGTGGAGAAATGGGCACAAGCACCCACGAGTAGAGATGCGACCTCTCCAGAGGGCAATTTGTCCACGTGAACCAGTCCTAAAGAGGAAGGGCTCATCAATTCCACCTCAAGTATTTACTCTAAGGAAGCAATCGGGTCTGTGCGAAAACCTCCAGTCAGCCACTGCGGCATCGTGTTATGGAAGCAATCGAGACACTTAACAACAGAGAGACTTAATCACCACACAAGTGGAATACCACGGAAAAAATTACACAAACACCGCTGAGCAAGCAGGCTATAAAGCAGTATTACTGTGACACTCTTTAAACGCCCCCTTTGTTTTTAATTTTTTTAGGTAAAGAAAAACAAGTATATTCATATACGGCCTAGAGGAAAAAATCTGAAGTAATACATCCTGACGTGTTAATAGTTTCTGGCCCTTTTTTTTTTTTTTTTTTGGTACTAGGGATTGAACCCAGGGGTGCTCAACCACTGAGCCACATCCCCAGCCCATTTTTTTTAACTTTTTTTTTTTTTTTGAGGCAGGGTCTCGCTAAATTGCTGAGGCTAGATTTGAACTTGAACTTGTGATTCTCCTGCCTCAGCCTCCTGAGCTGCTGGGATTATAGGTGCATACCAATGTGCCCAGCCTTTTTTTTTTTTTTTTAAGGGAGTTTTAAAGGGGTGAGATTATGGGTTATTGTTTCCCTGTTTTGCCTTTCAGGGTTTTCCAAGATTTTGCCTTAAACTCATGTAGCTTTATATACATGGTGAAGAAATAATTGTTGTGAAAAGAAATATCAAAACAAACCCAAACCCAAACCCAACCCAAAGTCCAGGTGAGGTGGCCTAAGGCACTGGTCCTGCCAGAGGCTCAGAATCCCCAGGTTCACCCAAGAGGGCAGGGTGCAAAATGAAACCCAGGGAATGCCTTTTTGATCCTGGGCTGGATGTTCTCTCATTTTATCAAAGCAAAACCTCAGCGGGAAGCTGCTGGTCAGGGTGGAGAGATGGCGCTTCACAGACTTCCACTCACAGCTTAGAGACAGTCGCCTGTATTTATAGTCTGCGCAGTGACCTTTCAAGCTGATTGCAATTTATGGCTTCTTAATTGGTTTTCTTGAAACAAGCAGTGGTAACTTATAAACCCAGAAAGGGAGGAGCAGATCTCATCCGGGTGAGCGTTGGGGGAGGGCGGGATGCGGCCTGTTCCCTCCACGCTGCCTTCCTGACACACTGAATTACTGTGCCTTTAATTGATCCGTGAATCACAGCGAGGAGATGGAGAAGCTGGGCTCTAAATGAGTAATCGCTTGATGTTCTATATTTATTTGTCCTCCCACAGTGACGTCGGTGGCCAATTTCTAAGGTTGGGCAGCTTTTCTTTGACATTTGGGGCCACCTGCCTGGTAGCCAGGCAACGGAAGGGTCCGGTTTGTCTGATGGCCTTGAAGGGACAGAGATGGGGAGGATTGAAGCCACTTGTTAAGTCCGTAAATAAAATAATCACAAGGAAAGGAAGGAATACCCCAAGTCCTCAGCATCCAGCTTGTGTGTGCTGAGATGTGTCACAATCGTGGGCTGCCTTCTTGAGAGCCATGAGGCGCAGTGTTCTTTATCTGGCATGTGACAGGAATTCAGCAGTCGTTAGTCTATTGGTCCCTCTGATGTTGTGCTTCCTTGAGTCCCTCAAGGGAAGATGCCCCATGCCACATTTCTGTGGGTCGGGGTCGTAGGCAGTTAGGTTAGAAGGATACCTGCCCTGGGCCAGGTGTTAATTATGAACTTAGCTTGTCTTCACCACAAATTCTTTAATGCAAAATTGTCTTCATTTTCAGATGAGGCAACAGTTTCAGAGGGATTAACTCGCCGTCGCTCACCCCACTAAGAAGCAACAGTTCAGATGTCAATGTAGGCAGTGGGTCCCACATTCTGATCTCCTGGATCAATGCTCTCAAAATGAGGCAGTCTGGCTCCTGGTGGGACGCAGGTAAGTGTAGCTGTGGCCTATCATTCTTGGAGAAGACAGGAGGTTCTGGAGGGCACAAGTTTCTGTAGGTGAAAGGCACATCTGTCTTCAAATAGACCCAACTGTGCCCAACCTTGAACCACCCTAGCCTTTCAGGAATCCTGCAGCCTCGTCCAACCTTTGCCTCTGCTCAGAAGGAGTGGATTTTTGTAGAAAAGGTCTAAAAGACTGTGAAGCTTCTGGCAGTCCTGTGTAGGGGCTCACACAGATTTAGGACCGGATTCTGGATTTGCTACTTAATATCTAGGTGACCTTGGGCAAGCTTTTAAACCCGTCTGTGCTCCACTTTTACAGGATTATCTTTTCCTGTTCCTTCTACTATTTCAACAGAATGTTGGGGTGAGTAAGAAAGATAAATATAGTATAGTTTCAAGTGTGCAAATATTGGCAAACCATTTTCCCTAAGGGTCTTACAAAACGTCACTGCCACCTGGCAACACAGGGGTTGGATCAGTCTGATAACCTAAGGCTCCTGCTTGGACGGATCATCAAGCTCAATACACAGTTGCTAACAATAGTGCCCAGAGCAGTCTGGTCCCTGCCTTCTTTAGTTGATAACTAGGCTATCTGTGCAGTTTGGTATCCTGCTTTTGGAACAAATGGTTTTCAAGTGGTTCAGGATACAAATAGCTGGAGTTCACAAGAATGCACTCCTGGGCTGAGGGCAAAGGGCCCACAGTGAGTGCGGTGTGGCCAGACAGCACCTGCTAGGGGTGGGACACTCACTGCAGCTTTGACATTGCCTCTAAGGGGGGTTAATGGTTTCCTTCTTTGCAAAACGAAGACGCAGCCTCAGGACTTTTAAGAACTGCTCTGGCTTTTACTCTCAGGAGGCTGTCTGTTGGGGTGAGCCTAGAACTGTGGGCTCTGGAAAGAGGAGGAGATGGCAGCAGCTGCAGGGTCCCTGGGAAGGAATAAGGGTAAAAGAAACTGTTCAGAAGCCTGGAAATTGGCCTTTGAGAATCCAGATCCCCATGAGCAAAGCCTTAGCAGCAGCAGAGGACAGTCCCGCAGTGCACCCATCCCGCGTACACGCCCAACACATTGCCAGCCCCCCCCCCATGTGTCCTAACTGACCAAGTGCTCCTGGACCCCCACCCTGTCTCTTTCCCAGGACCCCCCATGAGTGCCGTCCTCATCCCCTCTACATTTGCTAATTCAATGAGTCCCAGGTCTGTTGAATTAAGCCCACTGCTGCCCCGCCAGGATCCTGTAACGGCCCTAATTGGAAAAACAGGCTCGGCCTCTGCCCATCAAAGCTGATTATATCCTGAGCAGAGGGGCCTGGGCCTTGCTGGGATGCAGGCTCCACTGGCTGGTGAGCTCATCCTGCCCATTCCCTGGGGCTGTCTGCCGGCTGCGCGGGAGTCAGCCCAGGAGAGGCGCCTTCTCCACATCAAAGAGCAGCAGCTGGCTTCCCAGGCTTCTCCTCTGACGGCATAAATGAATTTGCGCTCATCCCAGGGAACTGGAAACAACTCATGCTCAAGGCAAGAAGTCATTTTTTTTTTCCTGTTCTGCACTTGCTTTCCCTCTCCATAATCCCAGAGGAATCTCTCAAACTGGAGGTAAGGATTTACTCCAAGAAAAAGTACACATTTGCCTCAGGGAGTGGTCCTGAGAGATCACAATCCAACTGTGTGCTAATTCCCAGGTGCCTGCTCTTTCAAATCCCTCTCAGGGCTCAGAGCAATCAGCTAACCCCGTGAGAGTTCACTGAGCATCTATTATGTGCTATCTGTGGCTACATGCAGGAAGAGGAAAGTAAGTATAAGCATGTGTTCCAAGAAATCACTGGCTTTTTAAAAAGTAATTTGAGATAAAATTCATTGAACATACAATTATAACCATCATAAAGTGTAACTTCAGTGGTGTTTGGATATTCATAAAGTCATGCACCATTACTACTTATTCTAGGATATTTTCATCACCCTAAAGAAACCCTTTCAGCAGATACTCCCCATCCCTCACCCAGGTTCTGGCAACCACAGGTCTCCTTTCTCAGCCCACTGGTTTTAAGAGCCATCCTGAGTATCTTTTTCTCCCCTCATCTCAACGTTTTGCACACTGGGTACCAAAAGGCCTTTGCCTGAAGCACAGGGGGTACCTTGACTCCTCCAAGCTCTCAAATGCTGTAGTCCCTTGGTTCTTGCCACACGTTATGATTGGTAAGGGGCCTCTGTTCTCGGTCCTTTGGTGTATCTGGGAATAGAGCTCTAGTTTAGCTAATATAACTAACAGAGTGTTAGAAGTTAAACCAAAGCCAAAAGCCTCAGTTGTTTTGGCATGAAGAACGAAGCATTTCAGCAAATGTGAGAAACCACGAAGATGATCCCTGCAAACTGTCTTGGGCAGGTACCTGTATAGGACTCTCCAGAATCACCTGGAGGCCTTGCAGAAGTGCAGGTTGCTGGCCCAGCCTCTGGGAGCACATGCATGGCTCAGCAAGGATGAACACTCACCTAACACAGATCTCCTAACACAGATCTCCTAACACAGACCACCTTACAAAGCACCTGGCTTTGTTTACACTTCACTTCTTTTTTTCAATTATAGGTGGACACAATATCTTTATTTACTTTTATGTGGTGCTGAGGATCGAACCCAGGGCCTCACAGGTGCTAAGCGAGCGTTCTACCGCTGAGCCACAATCCCAGTCCCTACATTTCACTTCTTAAAGCTAAGATTAAAAGTTGAAATCTGTTCTTGATGATAGTCATTGGTCAATAGCATTGCTGGTATTTCCAGAAATAGGTTTTACATTCAAACTTTCCATTCCACTCTTGGGAGCCAAGATCCACAAATTCTTAATGTGCTTGCAACAGGGCGTAATCAAATAGTAAATAATTTCCTTTGTGAAGGGAAGTGAGACTGTGTGCAGATTATTTCCCCCTCTGGTTACAGTTGCTTTTGAGATCTTTACATGTAACACAAATATACATTTGCACAGATCTGTGTCTTTTGGCTCATCCGGCCCAGTTCAGCCCATTCTCCTTTGAACATGTGTCATGGCTAGTATCAGTGTCCAGTACCTTATGTCTTGTACTCCAGACACAGAGCCAAGAGTCAGACTTAGGGTCACGGCCAGGGCATTCTGAGCATGTACTTTTTGTGAAAGTGATCACATGTTTTCTGAAAAGAAGTGGTAACATAACGGTAACCACACACACAAATATATATACATATGACACTTTTAGATTGTATAGTATCTTCATGTAATATAAAGCTCGAGGCAAACCTACCATATAAACTGGGCTGGTGTTACAAATCTATTTCACACAGAAATACGCTCAGACTCCACCTATTGGGGTGATTTGTCCAAGATCCTCCTGCTAGGGATACAGTGGGACCTCTGCCCAAGGCCATGGCTGCCTACCACCACTTAATCATCCACGTGGGCTCCCCGAGTTCCAATTCCACTTGTCATCATGGAGACCTTGAGGTCTCTGCTTGAAAACAACATAAATCTCGTTATCTGTAAGATGGCAGAAGCCGAAGCTGGCAGATAAGCAGGAAATTCAAATGCATACCAGTAATCAATTTTTAATCCCAAATGTCCAGAAAACCAGAACGTGTTCCCCGGAACATGTCAGCCTATTCATCTGACCTAACATCATCTAGTCCCCTGCCTGGGTTGCTCTGAGACCCACTAACCAGGTCCCAGCAGGGCTTTGAGCCCTTTGGGAGGAAGTAGCTCTCTGTCTGCTAAGAGCTAGCCATGGTCACCCACCCTGCTGGTTCTCATTAATGTAGCAGGGGAGGCTCTTGGGCTCTCCGGGGCTCTCCACAAAATAAACATGTGACCCTGACGCTCTGGTCCACCCATCATAGCTTCCCCACAACCTCTGAGCCTGGCCTCTGACTCCGAATTCCTCTTCCCAAGGCTCGAGGCCCACTCCTTTCTTCCTACTCTGTTACCAGTACCCTGGTGCAGTCTTCCTACCTCCTGAGACCACTGCCAGTATAACTGGTCAGCTATTTATTTTGATGTAACTTTTATTGCCTCTCTTTCTAGTACTATAAATGAGTAAAGTTAAAAGCATAAGGAAAATAACCAACCAGATTCTTAATACCCAGGATAACCACTTAATATTTTGTCATTTCTTCAATACTTGAGTGTATATGGAGAGCATTAGGTTTTATAACTTTGTAAAACACAACTATGTTGTTCCTCTGCTTAAACCTTTTAAAGGTTCCTCCAGCCTCTAAGATAAAACCTGAACGTCTCTGCCTTCCTGAGTCAGCCTTACTTGCTCCTTGGAGACCTCTGTCCCAAGCCCTGTGACACTAGCTTGGAGGCCACCTCAAGCTTGTGTTGGCTGGTTATACCTGTGTTTGAGGAACGATGTCGTTAGGTGTTGGGGCCTGTCCCTGCCTCTCTGTGATCTGCTTGGTACCTACCCCATGTATGTTGGCCGCACACCCCTCTAAGCCTTTGGGTTAATGGCCTGTGTGGGTAGCCACACAGGTCCCCATGCCTCTCCCGCACCTGCCTTAGCCTCTGCTCCAGCGATTTGCTCTGCCTAGAAAGCTGCTGTCCCTCCTGCCACCGCTTGTCAGAAAACCCACATCAAATCCTCTTTTCCAGACCCAAAAATGGACTCAGGCTTATTTTGTTCCCTTCTTCTCTGCTCGACTGAAGATCAGCCCAACTCATTTTCTGAGGGAACTTGAACTATGACCTGAGTGTCATGTCCTCAACCATAAGACAACATAGGCTTTGACATCTTCACCCATTTAGTTGATATTTGTTGAATATTGAGTGTCCACCTTCTGACAAGCACTGGGCCACCCTACAGCTGGGGACAGGCAGGGCTCCTCTGAAAGCAGTCACATGTGTTCTGGGAATTGCAGGGTTTTTCCACTGGACACTTGGGTCTGGGGGCGCAGAAGGTCCTCCTGAGCATGAGGGAGTCACTAGTAAGCTGAGATCAGCAGGAGCCTGCTCTGGAAAGTGGACACGGGCAGCCCGGCCATGACTTCTGCTGGGACAGAGAGCGAGTCAGCACATCCAACCCCCTGGGGACCCAGGAGGCTCCAGATTGCTGGCACCAGCTCGGCCCCCAACCAGGGCTGATTCCTTCCTCGGGAGTTTTCCCACTCAAGCCGCTGCCGCTCTCCCCACTCCTTCCCCAAGTCCCCTTCTCACGACACTGGGGGTCATTCTCAGCTTTGGGGGGCTACCGATGCTCTTTGGAATCCGAGAAAGCCACAGACACTCCTCTAAGGAAAACACCTCCCACACACAGGCTTGAAGTTTGGGGAATTCGCAGGACCCTAAAGCCCGTCCCTGCCTCTCTCCCTGCCCTGCACGGGGGCGGGGGGGGGGGGGGGTCCAGGAGTCCTGGGCTGGAAGCAGCAGGCTGGATGACGGGAACAGTGACTCTGCTGGCTGACCTGCCCTGCCATGTGCTTGCCCTCCTGGGGACAGCCGTCACTTAAGAGCAGAGTGCTCTACCTGGCGGCTCCCGGGTGCTCTTCGGGGGCCTTTTAAATACTCTGGTCCCTCCTCCTCATCTCTTCAGAGACACACTCAGTTGCCACCTAGGTGTCCCTGTCCACCTCGAGGTTCCACTGGGGCCCCCATGAGTTCCTCCTTCACCATCCCTTCTCAGTGCTTCCCTCTGCCCCTCTGGCACCTGAGAGTCGGACAGCTGTTGGGAAGGGCTCTGGCAGGACTCTGATGGAGAGGAAGCTCCTGACAGAGGGTTAATTCCTTCCCTGGGACACAGTCAAGTTCAGCAGAGCTGCCGGGGCGGGCGAGAGGGCAGCTGCTGCTGGTCATCCCTTCAGGTAAGGAGCTCCAGGAAGAGGCCAGGTGGAACCTTCCAGGTGGCTCAGAATCAGGCCCAGCAATGCTCACTGGAGTCTCCGTCGCACCTCGTGGGCCTAAAAGCCCCTCTTTGCTCACTGCTCCACCAGTTAGACAAAGGCCATTTTTGTTCTCTGTGAGCGGGTGACACGGGGTGACACACCTTAGAACACCTGTGCGTTCCCAGAACAGAGGCTCCTGAAGGCTAGAAAAAGGTCTCTCTTCAGGACCACCCCGGGGAGCTGCCCGGGGGCCAAACCCCTGGAGGTTGGTGCTTCAGTGGTGACTCATACCAACAGGGCCGGGGTGCTTGGAGGTGGGGACCAGGCTCCGGAGCTTGTCCAGCTCACAGCAGGAACAGGTTACGGCAGAGACCAGCTGCTTCTAACACCTCCCCTTCTTCCTAAGTACTAGGACCTTGATGTTGATTTTGTTTCCTCATTTTTTCATTTTGAGATAATTGTAGATTTACAAGCAGAAGCAGTACAAGAAATCCTGCTGAGGGATCCCATATGTCCTTCACCCAAGGGCAGCCTCTTATAAAACTAGAGGACAGTATCACACCCAGAAATTGACACGGATACCGTCCAGTGACATTCAGATTTTACCAGTGTCACATGAACAAGAGTGTACCTAGTTGGACAGTTGTATAGCATGTATAGTGTGCAATTTTATCACATGTGTAGATCCATGTGACCACAAGGATAGTCAAAATACAGAACAGTGCCATCACAAGTCCCTCATGTCCCCTCTCTCCCTCCCACCTTCCCAACCCCTGACGATCACTGACTTCTTATTCATTTTATAATTTTGACATTTCAAGAATGTTATCAAAATTAAATCATACACTATCTTACCTTTTGAGAAATGACTTTTAATTGGCAAATTGCCACACAGAACAAACAACACCTTTATTTCCCAGCTTTCCTGGAATCTGCTGTGGCCCTATGACCAAATTCTGACCAACTGGATTCAGCGGGACCACTATTGGATTCTCCTGGGAAGGCAGCTTAAAGGAAGCTGATTTTGTTAGAAGAGGCCCCCTTTCCTCCTGGTCCATATTAGGATATAATGGCTAGAGTTCCAGCAGCCTTCTTGAACCTTGAATGGTTATTATTAACCTGATTGTAGAGCCAGGTAGCAGGTTGAGGCAAAGCTAGGACCTGGGGTTAATAATGCCATCATAGAGCTGCTATCTTAGCTCTGGATGGCCCACAAGCCAGACTTCTTTTAAGTGCAAGAAAAATAATTTCTTTTTTTTTTTTTAAGAGAGAGAAAGAGAATTTTTTTAATGTTTATTTTTTAGTTTTCGGCAGACACAACATCTTTGTGTGTGGCACGCATGCCAGGCGAGCGCACTACCTCTTGAGCCACATCCCCAGCCCAAAAAATAATTTCTATTTTGTTTAAGCCACGTTTTTTTTTAAAACTTGTTATATCCAACTGAACTAGGTCCTACCTAAAAGAAGGTGTTTTAGGATTTTAGCAGAGGAGAAACTTGTCCAGAGCAAGATTTGGGGCAGCGGTTCTCAGACTCTAGTATGCATCTGAATTGCCCAATGCAGATTGCTGGGCACTATCCCAGAGCTTCTGAATTAGTAGGTCTGGGAGGGCCCAGGAGTGTGCATTTCCAACAAGGCCCCAGGTGATGATGAGGCTGCTGGTCCCGGGATGTTCTTGAGACTCACTTCTTTGGATGGATGGAGTTGGTGCAGAGTGTTCAATGGTCTTGGGGCATAAAGACTGGCAAAGAGGGTCCAAAGGAGGCAGAAGGTGACCAAATGACTTCTGCCAGTGTGGAGACCTAAACTAACAATGGGATGAATGTGAGACCCTTAGGAACCGCAGAGTGACAGGTCCTTGGGCTGACCAGGTGTGGGCAGAGGAGAGGAAGCAGCCACAGGTGGCTGGGGGCTTTTGACCTGGGTCAGAGAACAGAGAGAGTCTGCAGGGGCTGCTGCTTACAGGAGCAGACTGTGGCTGCAGACTGAGACCTGGACGCTGCGACAGTCAGGGGGTCATTTGGAGCAGCTGCGGGATGTAGTTGGTGTAGGCAAAAGACAGACTCTCGAAAAAACTTACATTGAGAGGAAGATGGAGACGTGCTAGGTGTTTAACTGGATGAATGACAGGATCAGAGGAATGACCAGGAAGGAGAAGGGTGAGGGTGATGAGGAGGCCAGGTATGTTGGTGTACACCTGTAATTCCAGCAACTTGGGAGGCTGAGGCAAGAAAATCAAAAGTTCAAGGCCAGGCTCGACAACTTATAAGACCCTGACTCAAAATAAAAAGTAATTTTTACTTAAAAAAAAAAGGACTGGGGATGTGGCTCAGTGACTAAGTACTCCTGGGTACAATACCCAGTACCTCCCCCCCCCAAAAAAAAAAAGGGAAGCGGCCAGGTAGAGGCAGCCAGGTAGGAGGTGTCACAATGGCTGGTGTATATGTGGGCAGATCGGAGGGATGAGTAGGGCAACTCAGACATGGCGTTGGTTGGGTGTGGGGAGGAGGGATGGGCAAGCGCTGAGCTGCAGACACAAACAAAGGAACACACACACTGACTCCATGCTATGGCCAAAACATCCCCACTAGGCAGCTGGTGACTGCTGACAGGAATGTCGTTCAGGAAGGAGGCCTGAGCCCAGCCTGGGGTGCTCCAGGGAGGAATCTGACAGCCACGCCCCGACATCTCTGCCACACCATCTGCTGCTGCATCCCCTCCTCTCACAGGGCTCTGTGTTGTCTGCTCAGGGTGGTAGTGATTAGTCTCCAGAACTTTAAATCAATAATAGTCAAAATTGCTCCTGTTTCAGCCGTCATTTCCTGAACTCCTGGCCTCCTGCAGAGAGGGAGGCAAGTGTGGCCCCATATAAATGCAAAAGTTAAAAAAAAATTTTAAGATCAAAGACTTTATTTTTAGGGTTGAGGATGTAGCTCAATGGAAGAGCACTGGCCTCGCATGTTTGAGTCCTTGAGTTCAATTCCCAGCACTGATAAAACCTAAGCTTTTATTTTAGAAAATTTCAAACATATAGAAGTAGAGAGAATGGTATAGCAAGTCTCCAGCCTTGTTTCATCTGTACCTTCCACTGATAATTCTGAAACATACCCTAGATATGCATTTAATTTGCAAACATTTCAGTGTGCATAGCTAAAAGTATTTTTAAAACATGTAACATGATATCATTAATATGCATAAATAAATTAACTGCAATTTCCTAATATGAAAAAAGTCCCATGTCTATACACAGAAGACATCTGACCACACCAAAGCCAAAGCTGGATGTTCACAGGCACTCGGTCATTAGTACTAGCCTGGCTGCCATCACCTGCCTCTGCAGCCTATAAAAATCTCAGAGGCCTATCTTAGCTCACCCTAGGTATGACCAGAGCCTCTAAATACTGATGCAGAAGACAATGATAAAATCTTGAACAGACTGACATCTTACTGGCTATGTGGTCTGGGCAAGTCACTTTGTTTATGAGTGACCATTTGCAGGTTAAAAAAACTTGTTGAGGAAACACCCCAAATGCCTAACAACAAACCAATGGATAAAGAAAATGTGGCACATAAATACAATAGAACATTATGTAGCCTTTAAAAAGAAGAAAATCTTGTCATGTAATATGACATGGATGAAACTCAAGGACATTGTGCTATGTGAAATAAACCATTCACAGAAGGACAAATCCTGCATGAATCCACTAATATCAAGTATGTAAAGCAGGCAAAATCATAGAAACAGAATGTAGCAAGATGTTTACCAGGGACTGGGGGAAGAGGAGAGGGGAGATTAGTGTTTAGTGGGTATAGAGTTTCTATTTTTGTAAGATGAAACAAATCTAGAGATCTGTTGTATAACAACATGAGCACACCCAACACGACTGAATTTGATGTTGCCTGTGTTTTTTTCCACAACAGATTAGACAAACTTACTTCTGAGGTCCGTTCTGTCCGTAAGAATTGGAGGTCGTGATGGGGTTCTGCAATGCTCCCGTGTTTTATCTGTGTTGGGGGACAGGATCACTCTCCTCCAGCAGAGCCAGGCAGGGTTTGAGGACAATGTGTTTGGAACCTTTTCAAAACCCTCAGGAAGGTGGCTGCGCCTCCGCAGGCTGCAGATAGGGGGCGCCAGGAGGCCCCGCAGGGTGGGAGTCGGGGCTGGAGTCGGGAACAAAGGCAAGAGGAAGCCTTTATCAAGGGCCGGCTGTCCTCGGGGAACGCTCTGGGAAGAAAGGAGAAGGCTCCCAGTGGGCCGAGAGCAGCCATGCGGGGGGATCTGAAGCGACAGATACAAATGTGTAGCACATCCTGCGGGGCCGGCGGGAGATTAAAGTGCCCGCGTTGGAAAGACGAGGCCCTGGCCCTCTTGCCAAGGCACCGGGTCTGCAAGTGCTTTCAGCGCTCATTATCATAAGGCCATTTTTCAAATTAGCACGAGCCAGGCCTACGGGAGTCCAGGCAGCGGTGGCCACAACTGGACTGCAGCCCTGTCCTAACGGGAGCAGACGCCCCGCGCCGGAGGGTGATATCACCTTGGTGCTGTGAGGGAGAGGGATGGCAGTCAGGGCTCCTGACCCAGGACTCGAGGTACTAAAAGGCACTTCACATGAGAGTCCTGCCTGTGCTTGGTTGCAGGACTCAGACGTTTGGGAAAGATTGGGGCGCCCATCAACTCGGAGGTGGGAGAGCCATGCTCCCCTCAGAGGTGGCTGAGGCAAAGACACTCTGAGGGAGTTTTGAGTGGGGAGACCAGACACCAGATTAGGGGGTGTCTGCCTCCTCTGGCCAGCAGTTGAGAACCTTTTTTTAGTCCCACTCACTTCCTGGGCACTGTTGGGCACAACCCCCTTTGGGTACCATTAAGAGAACAAAATCCAGAGAAGGATCTGATTTAAGCAGTGGTCTCTGATATTTAAAAGAAGCAAAACGTCGCCAAAGCTCCTTCCTTAATGGGTGTCATTAGCTACCTGTGCACCCCTTCCCACAGATGGCCTGGAGCTCTGGTGCCCTGTGGCTCCTCTTGTCCCTGAGCAGCTCTCCTGGGACCCTGAGCATACTTAGCAGTGTGGCCTCCAGCAGGATCCTCTACAATCCAGGAACTCCAGTTGGGCACAAACATCCCAGGCTTTTGCACCAGCCAACACACCTGTGCTCTCATAGTGTGGTCCCCAGAAGAAACAGCGTCACCTGGGAGCCTATTAGAAATGCAGAATCCTGGGTCCCATCCCAGACCTGCTGAATCAGAAGCCACGTGTAATCTTCACGTGGCTTCTGATTCAACGAGATGCCCAGGTGATCGGTGTGCACAGACTTCAAGTTGGAGAGGAACTGCAATTAGACAGCCACTCCACCCCCTGCCACCAGGGAAGTGGAATGGCAGCCACTCTCAGGCATGTCAAACCAACCTCTACCAGCAGCAGCTGTCACCACAACAGGGAAGGGAGGAAAGCGGGTGGAGGTGGACACACAAGAGGCTGCTACAATGTGTGGAGTGCATTTAAGTTTGAGGCACTGAGATGAAATCTCAGGAGGCGTTGGGTCCACCCTGAGGTCCCATGATCCTTTGCAGCCCATTAAGAAGCAGACAGTGACAAAATAATCATAGCTAACGTTTATTGAATCCTTCCTATAAGACAGGCACTATTTTAAGTAAAAGTGCTTTTCATGTATTGATTTATATAATTTGCATAGAGGCCTCTTGAGATACAGATGATCGTTGTCCTCATTTTACAGTTGAGGTCACTGAGGCACTGGGAGGTCATGTGACTCCCCCCATTTACATGATGTGTGCCAGAGCCTGGATTGGCATCCTACCCTGTGCCCAGTGACCATGCGCTGACCCTTGGGAGACCATTTCCAGAAGGGACTGGGGAAACATTCTCCCCACCCTGGGGCTTTCTTTTTTTTTTAATATTTATTTTTTAGTTCTCGGTGGACACAACATCTTTATTTGTATGTGGTGCTGAGGATTGAACCCAGCACCCCGCGCATGCCAGGCGAGCACGCTACCGCTTGAGCCACATCCCCAGACCTGGGGCTTTCTTCTCAAGCACTGACATTCCTCTAAATGTGACCAGCCACCTTGGTTTGTCTAGGACTATAGGATTCCCTGGATATGAGACTTTCAGTGCTAACATTGGGAAAGTCTTGGGCAAGGTGGTTGCCCTGTGGGCACCTTGCCTCCCAGGGAAGAGTATCTGAAGAAATATAGAAATAAAGGAAATTAAATTTAATAGGAAATCCTTGAGATTGCAGAATTTGCACTGCTGGGACGCTAAATGAGAGTTCCAGTAAACTGTCTCTGCTGGAGGATCCCCAAAGCCTGTCCGGAGGACTTTAAATAAGCCCCGTTCTTCCTTTATGGCTTGGTTTCTATACTCCTTAAAATGGGCATACTCTTCTCTGCTTGCTCTCTTCTTTCCTGCCTCTGCCAGATGTAAGAATCCGCAGAAACCTGTTGCTGGTATGTGCAACAGCACAACATCCTTGTAGTGTTTCCCTGTCAAGGTCACCTCACCCCGCAGGGGTCTGCACTCCAGCTCTCCTCTGCAGGTGCTGACAGCCGGTTCTGTGAAGCCTGTTTCTTTTGAGCCCTGGGAAGACCCTTTGATTGGTTCAGGTTTCTGTTTAGCTGAGAGCCATTATGATTTCCTAAATAAAACACAAAGGGCTGGCTCAGAGTGTGTGCATGTGTGCATGCATGTGTCTCTCTGTGTGTGTGATCTCCTAGAAATATTTTTAAAAGCAGTTCCCCAATCCCAGCTGGATGGGGCTGGCAAGGAAGCCCCAGGATAACTATGACAGAGTCCCCCAGAGGTTCCACACTCCGCCACACGTCCTGGGCCGAGGGAAGGTGGTAGCTGGCAGCTGTGGCAGGAATCCAGGGATTAGGATTTCCCCTGTGGGTCTTGGGGGGAGGAAGTCTAGTCCTGAGTTTTCATATCTATAAAGTGGGACTTGCTACAGCCTGTCACCAGAGGCTACATGCCTCCTCAGGAGAAGATGCTGTTCTCCCAAGGGTCCTGTGCCCTTTCTCAGAAGTCAGCTCCTTCACGTCTTTCCTGATGAACCTCATTAGATTTGTGATGGATGGATTACAGAGGAGAGTAGGACAAAGCAGAGCCCTTGCAAACTGCCCTCCTTTTCCAGAAGGAAAGCAGCCAGGACAGTGTTCTGCAGCCTCTTCGCCCACAGGCTTTTCACCATTATTTCAGTGGCTTTGTTGAGTAACCCTGAAGTCAGTGTATATTTTCTTTCCAAGTAAGCTGTTGTAGACCAGAATACACCACCCCAAAATATGCTTCTTTGGCATAAGGAATATTTGGAGCTAATGATTTTGAGAAATAGCAGACACAGGAGTAGCTCTGAAAACAGGGGAGAAGTGACCTCCTCACCCGAAAAGAGAATCTCCACCATGAGGGTGTCCCCTCTCTGCACCAGGAAAACAAGCCTGACTCATCAAAGCCAAGTCCCATCGATGGAGAAAGTTCCACCTTAAGCCCACTTAACAAGCCCACTGCCGCTTTTTCCACGGCTGGCCTCTTTTGTCCTCAACTGGAGGTGGTACTGAAGCCCGAGCTCTGAGCCACCTCTTTGGGATTCACTCATTTCCCCCCTGGGTATCCCCCAGGCACAGATCAAGTAGATGTATTAATAAACTTTTTGTTTCTTGCTTTGTTAGAGGAGATTACTTTGTCCTTTCCTATGCTTTCATCCCTGGAAGTCGAGAACTGTTGTGATGCTCCAAGTCTTTTCCTTCTGGGCTCCTGCAGTGGTCTGGACTCAGGGCTTTCCTTCCTGTTGCATGCTAATGCAGGGCTGGGAAAAGGACCTTGGAGTCTGCTTTGTGCCGCAAGGAAGATGACTAAGGAGCTAAGAGATGTGAACCAGCGCTTCCCTCAGTTTCTACTTGCTGACCCAATAACCAGCGTTGAGCCTTCCTGAAGCTGACAGCACACACATGGAGAAAAACAGCTCCTCACCCGAGCCCGGGCAAGGCTGTCAGTTTGATACAATCAAGAAAAAATAAAGTATCTCTCTCACAAGTGACCCAGGAGGCTTTGCCATTTGGGCCTCCCTGCTGTGTCCCTAGACCACGAGGGATGCAGGGAAACTGCTTGGACCTCGTAAGGCCTCAGTGACCAATAGCAATGAGAACAGCCGACATCCAGCTCTGTGCCTGGGAACCTGACCAGGCCAGCACCTCGCCCCCAGACCAATAAGACTCACTGACCCACATGCCCAGCACGGTCCCTTTTGTCTCTAGCCCTAGCAAAAATGACTCCTGATGTCTACTCCTGGGCTTATCCTTGTAAATCTTGGGTAGGAAACAGAAAGAACTACCCAATCCTGCTGCATTCATTTGTAGCAACTATCTATGAGATAGGACTCTAATGTGATTAGCTCTCCCTGCCTTGATCTGATTACATGACCTTTTAAAATTATCTTTTCTTTTTTTCATTCATTCGTCCAAACATTCAACAAGAGCATCTGGCATCCACTTCCTGCTGGGTGCCTTCTAAGCCAAAATCAATAGGGCATTTTCCAAGCTTTAAAGTTCCCTGCCTGTAAGTAGCCTCCATTAATTAGGGAAATGGAGGGCTGGGTGCTGTTCAGAAGCAGCCATGTTAATACCCAAGCTCTGCTATTGATTAATTGTTCCTTCTGCTGAAATTATTCAGTTTCAACAGCTCTAAAATGGGAAGGCGTGAAGTTGTGAAGGGGTGAACTGTACATAAAACTGTACTTCATGCCTGGCCTAAAAAGGCACACTGTAATTGTCATTTTAAAGAAAGTGGCCCAGCCATCCAACACTCATCTCCAAACATCTCGTGATGGGGGTCAGAATCCTCTTTTGAGTTCATCTGGCTTCCTGGGACTGTGTGTGGAGTTTAATCCTCTGGTGAGCCGGCCCAATCTTTGTTGGGACTGATGGGCTGGGCCATTTTGAGAAAGTGATGGGCATCAAGGTCAGCTGCGGAGCGTAGCTTGTGGGAGGGCTGCAGCTGTAGCTTGTGGGAGGGCGGATACACACTGGCCAGTTAATAAACACACAGACATCAAGGCTACCGGCTGTCATAGTAACAAGACTTTATGCTTTCCTGGCTCCTGTCATCTTTGGGACTGAGAGCACTTAATGAATTAGTCTCTCTTGTGGTCCTCCTGGAGAAAACATATTGCTGTGTCTCCAGTGGGCAGTCACGGTAACCAGCCAGAGGTCAATGGCTCCTGTGAACATTGCCAACCCGATCCCCAGAGCGGCTTTGGGGGTGGTTTGTCTGTTATTACAAAAATAACAATTGTGTATTCGAAAATTTAAATTGCATAAATGGAAAGATAAAAATTGGCTGGGAGTGTAGTTCAGTAGCAGAGTGCTAGCTTAGCGTGCACGAGGCCCTGGGTTTGATACTCAGCACCATATGTACCTTATCATTCTGTCCACTGGGAGATAAGCACAGCCAGCATTTTGTTATGTTCTCATAGATACAACACACACATACTTAGTTTATATTCTGTTCCTGATGTTTTATAATTTAATAATATATCATGACTGTCTTTTCATATGAAGTTTGTTTCTACACCATTTAAATAGCTGGTAGTTTACTAAGGAAATCCTCTATTATTAAACATTTCAGTTGGCTTTGCTGTGGTTTGGATGTGATCTGACGTGTCCTCAATGGTTCCTGAGTTGGAAGTCTGGTCCCCAGGGTGGGAGTGTTGAGAGGTGGTGTGGAATCTTTCAGAGGGGCCTAATTAGATCATGGAGGGCACTGCCCTGGAAAGGAATTGATGTCACTCTTGAGGGACCCTGGGTAGTCCTCAAGGGAGGGCTGCTGTAAGAGAGCAAGCGTGGCCCCTTGCAGGTCTCTTACTGGCTTCCTGACTTGCCGCAGAATCTCTCCCTTTCACACGTGTTCCAGCCATTCACCATGATGAGACGCAGCCAGAGGGACCCTTGCCAGAGCTGGCACCATGCTGTTTGGATTTTCAGCCTCCAGAACTGTTAAATAAACTCTTAGAAGCACTCAGCCTTCGGTATTTTGTTGTGGCAATGGAAAGTGGACTAATACAAAATTAATTACTTTAACTGTGAGAACAAACTTGTGTTTTCTCCTTTTAGGATTTAGGCAGCAGGATGAGTAAGGGCATCAGCTCGGAAGAGCACAGCAGGTTTGTAAAAATAAATGCTGCTCACTGTGCCCAGTGCTGGTGGGTCTGGAGCCCGGTTGTGGAGAACCTGGAGGAACTTCGAGAGGTCACAAGCAGCTGAAGACCTTGGAGAGAGCCCCCTGGTAGCGCCTGGAGGAGACAGACTGAGTGCTGGAGATGCCACTCTTCTTTGACTCCTGCCAACCCCACCAGCCTCCTCTCTCCTGACCCTGCCACACCATTGGGCTGTGCTAGGTCAGGTGTGCCCCGTCTCCTCTACCTCACTTGTTAGGTAGTTTTTAAAAATCAATTCAGGTGTCACCTCCTCAAGTTTTTCCTGACTCTCACTCTTCCCAGGCTGGATTAACTTCTCTTCCTTAGATTTTAACACCTCATGTTTACAAAATCTCATCTCTAACACTCTCATCTCCAGACATCTCATGATGGGGGTCAGTACCCTCTTTTGAGTTCATTTGGCTTCCTAGGACAGTGGGTGGAGTTTAATCCTCTGGTGAGCTGGCCCAATCTTTGTTGGGACTGATGGGCTGAGCTATTCTGGGAAGGTGATGGGCACCCTCCACTCTGCTACCATTTTGTGTCTATCCCTCTCCTAGATTTTGAGCTACTGGGATCACTGTCTTACACACTGGGCATACAATGGACAGCCAATAAATATCACTGAATAGAGTAAAGGTGGTCCCAGAACTAGTACTGCCAATCATTGGGTATGACCGAGATGTATGAGGCAACAGGAACAGGTGAGGCAGATCTCAAATCCATCCCCAGCTCAGTCTTCACTACCTCTCTCCTGGCTGCCCTTGGTCTCTTCCCTGGACCACTATCCTCATTGTCCAACTGGTCACCACTCAGCAGATGGATGATCTTAAAACATTAATCTGCATCCACTGCCTTCCTTCTTAAACATCTGTATTACCCTTAGAATACATGGTTCACAGGGCCCTGCGTAACCCAGCCCTTGCCTACCTCCCCAGTCTCATTTTGTACCACTTTTCCCTTTGGTCCCCATCCCCAGCCAGTGAGCCTTATTTCTGTTCTTCAAACAGCTGAAACCCTTTCTTACCTAGGGAACATCTCTTGCCAGGAATGTTCAGTGCCTCATTCCTCACCCCTTAAGCTTCTGCATAGGCGTTAGTGCATCCATGAGGCCTTGCTTCATAGTTGAACCTAAACTAAGTATCCTATCATGGTGACCTGCTTGTTTCTTTTTCTTTCTTTGTTTTTGGTACAAGGTATTGAACCCAAGTACACTTAGCCACAGAGCCACATCCCCAGCCCTTTCTATATTTTTAATTTAGATACAGGGTCTCACTGAGTTGCTTAAGGCCTTGCTAAATTGCTGAGGCTGGCTTTGAACTTGCAATCCTTCTGAACTTACCCTTCTGAGCCACTGGGATTACAGGCATGCACCACCCCACCTAGTCCCTGCTTGTTTCTTTAGAGCATCTTTATATTATGTAATTGCATTTTAATTTTTGTGATTATATATTTAATAATAATTTTTATCCTCCCAATAGAGGAGAGTAATTTTGCTCCCCAAGGAGACAGTTGGCAATATTTGAACATAGTTTTGATTGTCACACTTGGTGGGGGGTATTCCTGGCATCTAGGGGTTACTGGAGAGCATCCTCCAATGCACAGGAAAGCCCAGCACCCCCAATAAAGAATTATCAGGCCCCAAAGGTCAACAGGATGGGCCCGAAAGCTCCAGCTCCAGACTCCAGTTCCACAGAGCCAGGGACCTTGCCTTCCTTTTTCAGCCCTGTGCCTCCGGCATCTGGCAAGCTGAGAGTGCTGGACATGTAGCTGAACGGAGAGCAGACAGACGACGCAGGGGTGTGGGCCAAACTCTTTAACAACCACTGGGGCGTATCACATCAGTCAGCACTGATGCCCACTGTGGAGCTGGAACCCACAGGAAGAGGTCCTGCTCGGCTGGTCGCTGGACTGTGGGGAAGTCTGGCCATCCTAAGGGAGTACTAAGGGCAATCCCAGGTGCGGGGAGTTGGAGGAAGACCAGGAAGCAGCCATTTGTCATCTGATAATACAGTATGTAAGGACCTAAGCAATCTGCATGGCCCTACCTGCCCAAAGTCAGTCCTGGACCAACAGGATGGACAGAGGCCAGGAATACGGGCGAGTAGCTGGTGAGTTGAAGGAAAGAAGGAACCTATTCCTGGTGTATGTGTGGACAGAGAAGCTCTGCCCTTCACATTTACTCACATCCACCTGAGAGAAGGTCCCGGTGTGGAGCGGCACTGGCCCACACAGGACAGGGCAGAGGAAAGGGCCATGGGTGGGGGTGGGGCGTGAGCTTTCTGTTGCTGATTCCCTTCTGCTGTTTTCTCCTGAACCATTAAAGGCCTATTTCTAAGAAGCTGCAGTTTTTCTTCTCAAATATTGTAGTAAAATATCTTAATTTAGATTCTAAAAGAAAATATCTTCATTTAACTTCTGGAAGATCCAGAAGATTTAGTTACCATTTGTCTGCCAGAAGGGAAACATTTGGGAAGATGATCTGGGCTGAAGGAAGCCTTAAATCCAAATAAACACTCTCTCCCCTGAGCGATCTGCAGGCTGAGCCAGACCTTGCTAACAGAGACAAAAACTTTTAAAAAGCTTCCAGAACAGCCAGGTGTGGTGGCGCATGCCAGTGGCTTAGGAGGCTGAAGCAGGAGGATCACAATTTCAAAGCCAGCCTCAGCAACTTAGTGAGATCCTGTCGCAAAATAAAATAAACACACACACACACACACACACACACACACAATGGGCTGGGGATGTGGCTCAATAGTTAAGCATCACTGGGTTCAATCCCCAGTACAAAAAAAAAAAAAAAAAAAAAAAAAGCTTCAAAAAGAGCTCTCACCCAGCCTACCATTCCCCATGTAACCTTTTCAACTCACAAGTCATCAAGAATCTAGTGATAGGGGCTGGGGTTGTAGCTCAGAGGTAGGGCACTTGCCCTACCATGTGTGAGGCACTGGGTTTGATCCTTAGCACTGCATAAAAATAAATAAAATAAAAGCAGTCTCTCCATGTACAACTACAAAACAAATTTAAAAAATAAAAGAATCCAATGATAATACCAACATCTCTAAGCCTATGTCACTTCCCCCACAGCATGAGATTGAATACCTAAGGTGTCTGAGGAGGTGACCATGAGATTCTGCCCAGCGGTTGGGCTAAATGGCTCTGGTGACTAGAGAGGATGCTGGCTTTTAGCAGCCACATACCCTTGAGATAGTCCCAAACACTGGTAGGACTTGTTTACATGGATTTTCTGCCACTGCCCTGAACTTAACACACTCCAAACATCCCTAGCATTTTGTGCAAAACATCTCCCGTCTGTCAGCACAATCATCATCGTTCAATGGCCTGGGCTCAGAACCTCGACGCCTGTCATCACAGTACTTCCACTCCTCTGGGGCTGCTCCCAACCGTGGCTCCTCTCAACCCCCCACCCCACACACACACACACACTCTCTGCACTCTTAGCAAACAGCACTGTCCACATCTGACGGAGACATACCCCATCCGGAGCCTAACCTAAAATCCTGGGCAGGATCACCCAACCCTCACCCTCTTCACCCTGTACCTAAAGGCTGAAAGGTTCCTCTTCTGGGTCAGTCCAGCTCCCACTTAGGGTCCAGATCCTACTTCCTCCTGCTCCTTTCCCCTCTTGGCTCTACTATTTTACTACATTGATATTATCAAGTTTCTCTGACTCTTAACAAACAGCCTATTGCTTCTCCTCACATGCCCCCCGACACTGCTGCTATCCCCAACTCTCTTCTTCGCAACAAAGCCATTAGTCTACACTCGCAATCTCCACACCTTCCCAACCACCCTGCAGGTACCGCCGCATCCCTCCACCCCAGCCCCAGCCGCTTCTCTGAGGTCTGTGGGCATGTGCTCCACTTTCTCACAACGTACCTGTTCTGAACGTGCTGAAATCTGGCTCCAACTCCTACCTGCCTCCCTGAAACTGCTCTGAGAAAGGTCTTCCGTGGCCACCAGTCACTCTGCCTCTCCCAAACATTCTACTGTCAGGTCCTGCCAAAGCTTCCCACTCCCTAACTTTTCTCCTCCTTAGTTGCTAGTGAGGCTGCCTCGTCCCTCCTGCCTCCATCTTGCCCTCATACGCACCAGCCGTTCCAGGTTTCTGTCCTTCTCCACTCACATGTATACGGTCATTCCCAAAAGCGAGGTCTCCGGGCGGAAGTCCCCTTGAGTTTCAGACTTGTACCACCGAGTGGCCCTTAGACACTGTGGTCCAAAGTATCACTGAGTAGCTCCTAGGCTCAGATGGTCCCAATCAGGCCTGTCATCTGACCTGCTCTGCCCCCCAAGGTACCTTTCCTTCTGTTTTCCTCCTCTTTACTCAATGGCACCGTCATCCACCGAGTCTCCAAGCTCAGTAACTTGTGAGTTGTCCCAGTTTCCTCCCTGTCTCTCTTCCTTGTCACCCATCACCAAGTTCAACCCATTTTATTTCCTAAGTGTTTCTAGATGAATGAGTCAGCCTTGCATTACTAAAGAGCCAAGAGGGGAAAGGAGCAGGAGGAGGTAGGATCTTTTACTAAAGCAAAAAACCTAAGATAATTAACCTGTAATTTATTTAGCTCATAGTTCTGGAGCTTCCAGTCCAAGGTCAGGCCTACCCATTGCTTTGGGCTTCTGGTGAGGGGCAGAGTATGAGGAAGAGCAAGAAGCTCACCTCATGGCCAGGAAGCAAAGAGGAAGAGAAAGGGAGTAGGGTCCACAATCCTCCTTGACCTAGGGTTTCACCACCTCCTAGGAGTGCCACCCTGGGAACCAAGCCTGGACCTTTGGGGACGTTTATCCACACCATAACGCAGAATACATCTTGCTCTATTCTTTATACCATTCTCTCCATTTGGCTTCACAGTAACTATTGACTAGAGTTGCAATACACTTCCTTTACCCACTGTGCCTAACTCTGCCCATTAGGCAGACAAGGATTTAGTGTCTCTTGATGGCCCGGATGTGCATGAATCCCCCAATGTGCCCAGAACAGCCTGGGCAGAGAGTAGATGCCCAAAAGAGAAATGAGCAGCAATGCCACCTATCCACTAAGAGAAGTCTGTATTGAACTGTCAGCATCCTGGGGTGAAGCTGTTCACCTCATTCCTTATCCATAGGGACAGGTAAGCAGGGGTCAGCAAGACCTTAGCAAAGAGGCTGGGAATGGTTTTCTGAGGGATCTTGGAAGGTGCTCCCCCAAGGACGTTGTCATGGATTGTGCTGTCACCACGAGACTCAGCTAACTCTGGAGATCTCTATGGGTGCCTATCTGTAAGGCTGTCTGTGGTACAGAGTAGTACTCACTGTCCCAGAATCTTGGAACTATGCCCTACCTATTTTGTGATGGTTGCTTCACCTTGGAAATAAGAAACAACAGTTCAAACCTTTCACGGATCTATTCTGTTTTGGGGTCTAAAGTATCCTATGTCCATCATCTTGCAGGAATTCTTATTCCTCAGGGGCCTGTGCTACTCAACTATGCTTCACTCTACCTTCTAACCCCTTGTTGATTTCTTCTCACTCACTCAGGAATTTAGTTGTTCCCCCTTCATTGAAAATTCAACCCAGAAAGTTCCAACACATACAAAGAGAACCTCTCACAGCCTAGCCTCAGACTTCATTACCTGCCAGTGGCTTTTACTCCAATTCACTCGCCCATCACCATTGGCCACATGTTGGACCCATTTCACTGGAACCATCCTCTGGAGAGTCATCACCTAGACTAGCATCACAGTCTCCTGACAGTCAATCCAATCATAGTGACTCTTGGTTATGACCTCTGTCTCCCATCACCGTCCTACTGAACTCCTCCAACCAAACCACTGACCACAGAGTGATCTTCTAAGATGTAAACCGGAAGGTGTTTTGTCTTTGTTCACAAATCTGCATTGGCTCCACATCTCTTACGGGTCACGACAAGGTCCTCAGTCCCGCAGGCAGCATGCCAGGCTGCTGTCCAGCCTCTCGTCACCATAGCCTGGCATTTCATGTTCTGACATTACTGGATTCCATGCAGTCCCCAGTTTCCTTACCATCTCCTGAGCCTGGACCTCCCTCTGCCTGAAAAGATGTTCATCTAATGTCCCAGCTCAAACACCACCCATTCTAGGAAGCTTTCTCTGCCTATTCTGGGCATAACTAGGTGCTCCTTTTCTAGGCTCCTCAGTACTTTGTGACATGGCCATTCCAACATCTACCTTGTCAGATTCAAGGCACAAAGGCAGGAACCCTCCCTTTTCACCTCTGTGGTCTCAGCCCTGGGTGTAGGCCTGGCTCAAAGTTGGCTTCAAGAGACATCATGAAAGGAGTAAAGGAATGAGTTCCAAAGGCGCCCTGTCCTCTGAACACGGCCAAGTCAGAAGAGACTGGCCTCTTGAATTAATTGAACCTCTTCTCTCTTTACCCTGGCTCAGTGCCCTACCCATATGATTAAATCCCCTAATAGAATCGGCCTTGGCTAAGCACCACACACAAATCCCTCAGCATTAAGTGGCGGAAAGGCTTCCAAGTGCTTAGAGAAGAAGGAAACGGGCTTCGGAGATGTTCATCTGCTGCTGAGCGCCTGGGAGAACTGGTGGATGTTTTATGTTAAAACCAGTCATGTGCTCGGCACTCACTAGCCCTTGGCACTGGGGATAAACGTTCAAATAACATTTGCTGATCACTTTCTACGTGTCAGTCACTGTTCTCTGGGGGAGGAATTATAATTATCACTCTTGTTTTACAGATAAAAAAATGGGCCCAAGGTCACACAGCTAGTGAGTGCTCCAATATCATGCTACTCTAGTTTCCTCACCCTTTCTCCTCCTAATCTTTCCTCTTAGTCTTCATTACACCCATTCTAGAATAAATGTCCTCCTCCATCCCACCTCATCTTCTATCCACTTTCAACTTCCTTCTCTTTGTCAGAAGTCAACAGCCTCACTTTCCCCCACCATGAGCTGTATCCCTCTTCTCTGCACCCTGGATGAAGGGTGATGTTCACCCAATTCCACTGCACAGTGAAAGAAGGCTCTTTCCCACCAGCAGTATGATGCTATCCTCCCATCTTTGCAGGAATATCACAGTATCAATTATCTTTCTTTCCCTTTATAATTTTCCACTAAATTGGATCCTTTCCATTAGCTTTAAAAAATTTGGTAGGAATGCCTAACATGAGACCAACAATCTTAACAGATTTTTAAGTGTATAACACAGTATCATCCACAGGCACAATGTTGCAAGGCAGATCTTTAAAACGTATTTGTCTTGCATAACTGAAACTTTATCCCCATTGATTACCAATTCCCTATTCCCCCTTCTCCTAGTCCCAGGCAATCACCATCCTATTTTCTGCTTCTATGAGTTAGGCTGTTTTAAATCCCTCATGTAAGTGGAATCCTGTAGCATTTGACCCTTTGTGACTGGCTTATTTCAGTTAGCAAAATGTCCTACCAGTTCCTCCATGCTATTGCAAATAGCAGGATTTCCTCCTTTCCTAATGTGGAACAACATTGCACTTGATTAATACACTACATTTTCTTTATGTATTCACCCATCAGTAAATATTTGGGTTGCTTCCATATTTTGGCTATTGTGGCTAATGCAGCAATGAACATGGGGGTGCAGATGTCTATTTGAGATACTGATTTCAGGGGCTTCCAACACAAGAACCTTTGGGGGGTACATTTAAACCATATCAAAACCAGAGCAGAGTTCCTTATATACTTTAAAAATATACATCTTATCAGATAAAATAGTTTGTAAATATTTTTTCCCAGTCTGTAGGGTTTTTTCTACTTTATTTCCTTTGCTGTGCAAATGCTTTTTAGTTTGATATAGTCCCCTTATCTGTTTTGCTTTTGTGTCCTGTGCTTTTCATATCCATAAGATCATTGCCAAGACTAACATCATGAAGTGCTTCCTCTAATATTCTTTTGGAAGTTTTAGGCCTTACTTTTAAGTCTGGGCATTTTGAGTTCATTTTTGTACGTGGTGTAAGATGAGGGTCCAATTTCATTCTTTTGCATGTGGATATAATTTTCCCAACACAACTTATTGAACAGACATTCCTTTTCACATGGTGTATTCTTGGCAATCTTGTTGAAGATTAGTTGACCATATAACATGGATTTATTTCTGGGCTCTTTATTTGTTCTGTCTTTATGTCATTCCATATTGCTTTTTTTTTTTTTTTTTTTTTTGGTACTGGGGATTGAACTCAGGAGCACTCAACCACTGAGCCACATTTCCAGCCCTCTTTTATATTTTATTTAGAGACAGGGTCTCACTGAGTTGCTTAGTGCCTCACCATTGCTGAAGCTGACTTTGAACTCGCAATCCTCCTGCCTCAGCCTCCCCAGCTTCTGGGATTACAAGTATGCACCATTGTGCCCAGCTCCATACTGTTTTAATTAGTGTAATTAGTAATACATTTTGATTTAAGGATGCCTGATGCCTCCAGCTTTGTTCTTCAAGATTGCTTTGGCTATTTATGGTTCATTGTTGTTCCATTTGAATTTTAGAATTGTATTTTGTATTTCTGCAAAAAAGTGCCCCTAGGATTTTGATAGGGATTTGCATTAAATCTGCATATTTCTTTGGAGAGTATGGACATTTTAACTTAAGTCCTCCAATCTATGAACACAGGATGTCTTCCCATTTGTGATGTTTCAAATGTCTTTCATTAATGTTTTACAGTTTTCAGTGTGCAAGACTTTAACTTCCTTAGCTAAGTTTATTTTATTCCTAAAGTACTTTATGCTTTTTGGTGCTATTGTAAATGGGAAGTTTCCCTGATTTCCATATCAAATACTTTGTTATTGATATACAGAAATGCAACTGGTTTGGGTTAATTTTGTATCCCACATCTTAATGGAATTCATTTATTAATGTAACATTTCTGTAGAGTCTCTAGGGTTTTTTTGTATATACCATGTCATCTGCAAAAAGGGACCGTTTTAGTCCTTCCTTTCCTGGCTTTGAGGTTTACACTTTCTTTCCTATTTGGATGCCTTTTCTTTCTTTTTTCTTGCCTAATGGCTCTGGCTAGGACTTAGTATTGTGTTGAAGAGAAATGGAAAGAGTGGGCATCCTTGCCTTTTTCCTGGTCTAAGAGGAAAAGCATTCTTTTTTTTTTCCACCATTAATTATGTTTGTTGTGGGCTTTCCACTGGATTTTAAATGTGCTTAATTCTGATTAAAACAGAATAAAACCACCCACTCCCACACCTAAACCTCTGGAAAGACTAAGTTACATGTGAAGCCTCCACATTCTTACCTCCTACTTTCCCTTCCACCAGTTACATCTGGCCCTTCATGCCACTGGAGTTTTTGCTTAAACCACGGATGCTCTCCACATTTCTGAAGCAATGGGCCTTTTTAGGTCCTCGTCTTCATTGGCTTCTCAGCAGCACCTGTGCTGTCTCTTCTGTTCTAGAAACACTGTGCTCTTGGCTGTCATGACATTTGCACCTCTTGGTTTTCCTCCTCCTCTCAGGTTCATCTTTCTCAGTCTCCTTTGAGGATCACTCTCCTTCTGGTATTGAGGTTCGACACCAGGTCTTCATTTCTAAGCCTGTCCTCTCCCCTTACGCAGCCCCATCCCTGCTGAGGCTTCAATTACCCCTGGATGTTGGTGACTCACAGAGCCACAGCTCCTGCCCAGACCTCTCCTCTGAACTCCTGCCTGAATATGCACTTGCTCTCTTGCCCTTCCATCGAGATAGTTCAAAGTCTTCTCAAGGACATCATGGCTGAGATTTAACTCATGAGGTTTGCCTTAAAGCTGGTTCTTTGCCAGTGTTTCCTGTCTCAGAGCATGGCACCCCCATCCCCTGGTACAAAGCTGGAAGCTGAGGACGCATTCTCAACAATCTTCTCCATCTCTTCTCACATCAAACCATTGCTTCCTCTCCATTCTGCCTTCCAGAACCTCTCAAGTCTATTTTCCCCCATTACAAATGTCCCAGTCTAAAAACTGTCACCTTTTACCCAGCCTACTTCAAGAATTTGCCAACAGGTTTTCCCTGGATCATCTCCTCAAATACACTATCCGACTAAAACAGCAAGAATGATCTTTTTGAATAGACATTCTGACTATGTTACTTTCCTGCTTATTTATGGACTACCCAACAAAATCCTTAATGTGACTTAGATTCTGCATTTTCTGGTCCCTTCCGACCTCTTCTGCTCATCTGTTATGACTGCCCCTCTTACTCACCCAGATCCACTGGTCTTTAGCATCTCAGAATGCCACGTTTTCCCAAGCCATGGCCTTTGTCCATTCCTGGAACATTCTCTCTGAACTTCCAAGCCCCCCTCCCTCCTTAGCTCCTACTCATTCTCCAACTTTCAGCTCAATCCCCACTTCCTCCAGTTGATTTCTCAGCGCCTTCCTGAATGATCTATCAAACATTTTCAATGCCATGAGCCTCGCTATATAGCCTTTATCACAGTGTCACCTTACATTTATTTGGTGACAACTCTGTTTCCCCTGAGTAACTTTAAGATTCATGAGAGCTGGGGTGCTGACTGTCTTCCTCCCTCCCACCAACATCATATCCCCAGGGACACTCAATAAATACCTGTTAATATCTTAAAATGCAATGCTCACTTTTCAGCCTACCTATCTATTCTGGCCTCTCTGCTCAGCTATAACTGTCCTTGCTAAAGTCATCAACAACCTTCAAACTGCCAAGAGTGTGCTTCCTTGGAGCCCTGGTGTTCTACCAGCTGGTCTAAGGGTTTCCTGCACTAAAATAGACTCCTGGTAATCTTTCCCTAATTCATAGAGGGAGAAAAGTGAGCTGGCAGAATATTTGTAATTTAAAGCTTTTGTTTTGTAGTGTTTCCTTAACAGTGGGGATGTGTGGTTGAAGATGCTCTCTAATATATATATCAAATTGTATTTTCAGCCATGTTAATATGTTGCTATTTCATGGCTTCTCCAAAGAACACTTTGATTTCCACGGGTTTTGTAACACAAACAAGTTTTTGATACCCACTGGCCAAATGCAAAGAAATAATTCTAGTTATTCAGTTTGTTCTCTGAGTAGTATGATATGGTTTACTATGTTACTTATTAATTTTAGCAACAATGCTTATTGATCACATTGTGTCTTCCCACAGCCCTTTGTCCCCACTTCTACCCAGGCAATCATTCCTTCTACACTCTCTTCTGTGCACTGTGGGGTCCCTAGACCGTATGGGGACCATGGCTTCTCCTTTTCTCTCTGTCTTCATAGTCAGCCCAGCACTTGGGCCAGACACATGAATGGTGTTTGCTGAATGAACAGGCGAGTAAAATGGTGGTTACAACTTCATCCATTGCCAGCACTCTTGCTCCTGAGCTCTGTGGCCTCCACATATCTAAAATGCCACCAGTTGTCAACCTGATATGAACTTATAGTTTTATAGGTCTGTGGGCTTCACCTCTCATATCTAACGCATCATCAAGCCCTGTTGATCTTGCCACCAAAGATTTTTAGTCATTGACTCTTTTATGGAGATGGGAATGTGAACAGTTTTACCCTTTAACTACTTAAAAATGTCATGTGTTGGTCTGGGGACATATCTCAGTGGTAGACCACTTGCTTTGCATGAGAAAAGCCCTAACACCACCATAATAGAAGCAAGGCCATGTGCTGTCTGTGGCGGAAGTTGGGTAAGTGATGACGTTGTTACCATCAGCATATCTTCAGATACTCCGAACTCTGTCCTAGCTCTGAGCCTTTGCCCAAGCTGCTCTCTCAGCTCTGCCTTTTCTCCTGAGCTTGTCTATCACAATCATACCTAACTGGCGAGGCTCAGTTCAAAACCCAGCTCCTCAGCCTCCGAGTCGTGTTCGCCGCTCCACACCTGGTGGCTTGTTCCTTGTACCTCTACTTAGTGTGTCTTCCTCAGCCTGCTTGCTCCTCTCCCACAGTGCCTTGCAGGCAGCTGAAGCCTGGGGACCATGCCTTGTTCAACTCTGTCTTCCCAGTATCCTGAAAAATGATCTTTTCTGAATTCAAGTGGGTTAAACTGCTCGCCCACTACCAGTGTGCTAGGAAACACCTTTTTTTCCCCTTAAAGTTGACTTTCCATCCTTCCCTCCCTCCCTCCCCTCCCTCCTCTCTTCCCTCCCTCCCTCCTCCCCCCGCCCAATCTCCGCTTTCCCCTTTTCCTCTCACCCCTTCTGTCTTTTCTTCTTTCTCAGTAGTGGGCTGTCTGGCTTCCCCTCCTGGCTGGGTTATGGCAGTCTTGGCTGAGAATCCAGATCAGCTCCCCCACCAACCCCACAGGGCAACAGTAGCACATAATAAAAGCAGTTGCTTCGTGTGCTCTAGAAATTATTTGGGGGAAATTTCAAGCTGTTTCTCTCTGAGGCGGAATGGGAGTCAGAGGTGAGTCCTGGCCCAGGAGCTGCGAGCTGCGTGGGAGGAGACGGTGTGCAGAGTGGGGCTCTCTGCTCTCAGGCTGTTCTTTCCAAAAAGCATGCCCAGAGCTCTGGGGACCTGTGCTGACCTTTCTCTTGGGTGCAGATGCAGGGCTTCACAAGCCACCTTCACAGCCTTCCACAGGACTAGTATCTGGACCAAAGCAATGACAATCTCTCCCCCTCCCCCATTCCCCAGGGAAAATCACACACTCAAACTGAGCTCCAGCCCTGATGTACACACAGGGATAGAAGAGAAATCTAAACCAAGGACGATGACTGCTTTGTCCCTGAACTGTGCTTGTACAAACCTGTGTACACTGCAGACTCCACTTCATCTATCAAAGCATGTAAGGTGCAGCCACACGCTGTTGTAACCCAAATGGGCTCTATGCACACCCACGGGATGCTACTTACTGTATGGTTCTTGCAGGTTAAGGTGCAGAGAACAGGAAGTCAGTGGTCCAGAGCTGGGGCTCTCACACATCCAAGAGTTTACACAACACAGGAGAGGCAGAGTGCTCAGCAGAGTGACTGGAACGTGGAAAGTTCTCTATATAGGCTTTCCACCAAAGGATGCTAGAGGACCCAGCTTGTGGCTGGAAGAGTCTTTCTTCCACTGCTTCTGTTATTTAGAAACCTGCCCCACCTGAAGGAAAAGGCTGCATCTATTACCCACTGGCCATCCTGCATTCATGGCTTCCAGACTGGGTAATGAGTGAAAGGAAACTCTCGGAGACAGGGGAACTAATCTGGGCATCTGTACTAATGGGAGTAACCAAAGGGGAATTTAGGGACACACTGATTGATGAATTTTCTTACTCTTCAGGGACCATACAACCCTAGACTCCAGCATAATTTTCAAATCTTTTCTTTCCCCTGTTTCTTCCTCTGTTTTTTGAGAGCCAAATGCAACAGCAGAACTAGACCTCCTCCATATCTTCTGCCCTAGTGATGTCCAGGCACATAATCCTCTTGCTCACAATCCTATCCAGCTATTGACACCTTTCCCTGAATAGGGGAACAGTAGAGCAATGAAATAGTTTCTACTTATTCACACTTTTCTAGGCTAGATGAGCACCTCCTGTCTACCCAGCTCAGAGAGCCTGCCATCCAAAGACACCTCTTCTCTCAGTCTTCCATGAACAAGTCTGCAGGTTTCACAGGAACTCTGGATGACTCCAATCTTATGGTCCCTGTGTGGTCTCAAAATCCCAAGGGAACCTCTCAGGCAACATGAAGGAAGTACAGGGTGATACCCCACATGGTTCAGCTGGAGAAGTGTTGAAGGGAATGTGTCAGGTGCAGGGCAGAGTCAGCCACCTGACCAGCATGGGTGCGAGAATGGCTTCCCACAGCAGAGAAAGAGGATTTTTAAATGGTAGTATATTCACAGGGTTCAAAGTTTAGAAGGTACAAAAGGGTTTACAGGTTCACCCTCCCTGAAGGCAATGAATATTATTTGGTTTTGTGTCTACAGTTATCTTCCTCCTTCCTAACATGAAAAGTAACATAGTATGAACATTCTATACATCTTATTTTTCCCCCTAGCCATCCAACTGGAAAATGTTCCCCATCGGTTATATAGTAAACTTCCCAGTTCTTTTTCCTATGGATAAATAAGGTAGTATTTGACTATTTAGAAGTACCACGACATATTTAACAACTGTCTCTCTGATGAGCATATAGATTGTTCTTTCATGGCTCAGACAATGCTATAATGGGCAGTGTATCCTCATGCCCATCTGCAGGTATAACAGCAAATTAAATTTCTAAAAATGGAATCATGGGGCTGTGGCTGTGGCTCAGAGGTAGAGTGCTTGGCTACCATGTGTGAGGCACTGGGTTCAATCCTCAGCACCACATAAAATTAAAATGAAGATATTGTGTCCACCTATAACTAAAAAAAATATTTTTTTTTTAAAAATGGAATCACTGGATCATATGGCATAGGCATTTCTAATCTGGACAGGTGTTTCCAAAAGGCCCTCCAAACAAGTTACGCCATAAGAAAGTGTCTGTTTTTCTAAAACCCATCAAAAGTTCAGCAATCTTTTCATTGTTTGATAATTGAAAGGTAAGCATGAATGTCATTGTAGTTTGTTCTTTACATATCAAAGCAAAGGAAGAGCATCCAGTTTTCCCAGGCCAACATTTTCCCTTAAGTCTATTGGGGTCACAAATATCTCTTGGGTCTACAAATGACAGTCTTTACTCATGATGGTTCTGAATTTTCAGCTACTATATGTGTCTGTTTTTAATGGGAGGAGTATGGCCCCATAGAAGGAACAGGAACACTGAAACCACAGAGATTGGGGCTTTATGAACTTGACAAATTATTTGGCCTCCCCCAAACTCAGTGTTTTCACACAAAAAATGGGGATAATACCAATTTGGCAAAGCCGCACATCTGGACACATAAGGTACTTAACAATGATACTTAATCGATGATGGCAGCTTTCATTAGTGTTAACAATTACCAGGTCAGATTCAAACCTCGGGGCACTTTTCACAAATGACAGAACTTGAAATTGCCCAGTCATGACCAAATGGCTCTTTTCTTAAATGGCCATTCCGAGGATTCCCAACTCTTCCTCTGATCCAGCCTTCTTCCAATGTTTAAAACAGTTCACTAAAATCCCTCTGGGGCCTCTGGGTGAGGCGCTGGCTGTTCCTGGGCCAGGCTCTGTGGTTGCCAGATGATGTTTGCACACAGACTGAGACAGTGCTCACTTCCAATTACTGATGGACAAGCCAGAGATAAAACAGATCCTTGGGCAAAGCATGAGGGCCTTCTCTCAGCAGCACGCAGTCCATGTTGCCTTGCCCCTCCACAACACCATTTCTGGTGGGGTCACTGAAGGCAGATGACCAGTTTGGGCAGGAATGCCAGGGATGCCCACAAGGAGGGTTTCTATCCACACATGTGACCCTCCCACATCTTGGAGGACTTCAGAGGCTTTCCCATCTAGGCATGGCCCTGCCTCATTTCACCCCCCCAGGATGGTGGAAAATATAGCCATGCTCCTTAAGTAAGTGGGAAACCGTGAGGAGGAGGCAGCTGCTGATTTGCTTGATGTCACAGATGAACCATCATAGTCCTATTTAGTTTCTCTCCACATGCCAACCTGACCCCGTCTGGATATGGTGGTTTAGATCCTGTCCCGCAGGGGAGCTGAACCTCTGGAGAAAAGGCTGAGAAACTGCACCTGTTTTCCAAGAATGTACCTTTGTGCTTTCTTCCCCTTAGTCCACCTCTGCAAGTTTGAAGAAAGAAGGTGGGATGGGGATGTCTGTTGTCTCTGAGTTCTTCATTAGTACAAAAAGGAAGCCCCACTGAACCTCAGGCAAAGTGAACACTGAGATCTGAAGTCCCCCATCACTGTCTGTGGCACAGTATAAAACAGGTCTGGCTCAGACGCTGACAATGAGCAGGGCACAGGTCCCCGCTGCACAGACATCAATCCCTGACAGTTACACTGCAGTCACCCTAGAATCAGCCCCCTAGGGGGCTCTTGAGAACTACCCACCCCAACCCGCATTCTCCAGCTGGACCGATGGTGGGCTGAGCCAGGGTCAATAACCTTACAGACTGGAAAAGACCCGAGAATGTACCTCAACTGACCCGGGGCCTCAGCTAGCCGTTGTATCTCCACACCTCGGCCACATCAAACTTGCTAGGAAGCTCCAGCTTCCAGGGCTCTACAATTTTCATGCAGCAAAAAGGAACCCAATGGTGTGTCAGAAAAACACGGGTGGTGTGTACAGCCCAAGGGCGTTGGCCGACGGGAACAGATCTTACCCCTGCCCTTCCTTGCTGCCTTCTGACTCCCAGAGACACGAAGTCACCCTTCCAGAAGGTCTTCTAGAGTGCCGCCCCACGCTGGCCCAGTGTCAGGGACCCGAATCCCAGAATGCAGCCCTTATCCCGCCACTGCTTTCTGCTGGTCCCTGGTTTCTCTACTTGGGGTGCAGGAGGCCGGCTCCGGGGCTCCAGAGCAAGTTGACAGTAGGAGCGGGGTCGGTGCCCGGCTGTCCAGGACCCCGATTCGCCGGCAGAGAAACCTGTCCCCACCACGCTATGCCGCTTGGCGGCCTCCCTTGGGCCGCGGAAGCAGCCCGGCCCTCGTTATTTTGTAAAACTTCAGGAAAAATCACCAGCAAGCCGAGCCCGGATCGCAGGGCTGCGGGGAGTCGCGCACCAACCCCGACCCACAGACCGACGGCTCCCGACCCACTCCCCCAGGTCCCAGCCCCAGTGCCCGCGCCCAGGAGATCCCGCGGAGCGTCCACGGTGGTCGCGGGCGCCAGGGCGCAGCAACGCTCCCTGGGCCATCTGGTGGGGGTGGGGTCAGTGTGGGGACAAACGGCTTCGGTGCGGCCGGGGGACAGGGACCCAGCGAATCCGGCTCCGAAGAGGGGGCGCCACCATCCACCACCGTCCAGAGGCCGGGGACGCCCCCCGCCCGGGCGCGCCCCTCTTGCCAGCGGCCCGGAGAGGGGAGGGAGGGCCGAGCGCCCACCGGGCTCACGCGATCCGGCGGCCTCACGGGCACGGCCTCCTCAGAGGGAGGCGGCCTCGGAGCGCACTTACCTGGATGTCGAGGCGCCCTCGAAAGTGCTCCTCGGCCAGGCACATCCGCGTGCGGAGCCCGGCGCCCCGCGGGGAGCTCGGCCGCCCGGCGCCCCGCCCCGTCTCCTGCGCGCTGGAGGGCTCGCCCCGCTACCGCCGACCGCCGCTCCCGCGCTCGGCTCCCACGGGGTCTGCGCACGTCCTCACGGGCGCCGGCGGCTGGGGAGGCCCACGTGAGGCATCTCTGCCCTCGCCGGCGCTCCGAGTGCTAGCCCTGCACCGAGCCGAGGACCTCATCGCTCCTCCAGGTGCAGAGGCTGGGGGGTTGGGGGAGGGCAGGTGCGACCTGATTGGCGCTGGCCCGAGTCCTGGGAGAATCTCCAACGGCAGAGACGAATTGCACCCGGCGCAGGGCAGGGGCGTAGCAGGACAGCTGTGCCTTCCAAGCACTCTCCCCTCGGCTCCGCTGCCTTTGTGCCTAGGGCAGCCGGTACCGGGGACGTGGCGCGGTACAGTCGGAGTCCAGCACCGAAAATCCTGAGACAACGAGAATCTTAAGGACCAGAGTGTGTCGCTGTCCACTGGAAAGACTGACTGGAGATCCCGCGGAGCCCAAAGGCGCATCTGTTTTCCTATTTCCAGACTGCACTGGTCCCTGGAAGTCCAGTGACAGGGAAATGCCATTGAGGTGTATGGGGTGTTCGTGTTGGGGCAGAACCTGAGTCAGTGTGAGGTTAGTTGCAATGGCCAGATGGCAGGAAGAGGCAGGAAAGGAGAAGCAACGCCTCAACACGAGGAGAAAAGTTAGTGGTGCTCAGCAGTTCTCATCAAAGTTACCTCTTTGTTGTTTTAAATCTCTGTGCTGTACCCCAAGTACAAGTTCTGGTATCAGTAAATCCGAAGGTCTGTTGAGCCAACATAACTGGTTGAGATGGAGGGAAACTGACCCTTTTTAGCACTTCAAAGCATCTCAATCTGGAACTTCTACCTGTTGTCTCTTTTTTTTTTTCTCCTGAGCCTGCTGGGTCCAGTGTCGGTTGGACTGAAGACAGGGAGAGATGGGGACACTTAAGTCAGCTTAAATCTGAGCTGCCTCAGATGTTTTCCTCTTCACACCCAGGATGGTCCAGGGGATTGAAGTCATAGGTGATGGTGGTATCAATATGAAAACAAATCTCTGAAACAATGAAAAGCCATGGGCCCTCAGCCCATGTCCAACTCATAAAGAAGTGGGGTAAGAAATGTAGCACCCCAGCAAACTTCATTATTCCTAGCTCATTACTTAAAAACGGAAACAAAACACATCCAGGGCAAGCTGCCCACGGTCATTCCAGCAGGTCTGCCTGCTGCTTCAACACTCCACGTTCTCTTTTTTTCACAGGTTTTAATTATTGAGCTCAGATTTTTCACGTGCTGCCTTTTCTTGGCATAGTTGAATTTCACACCTACATTTCTCTCATCTCATCTTAAAGGAAAACAATGAAATTAAGGGCATGTGATTTTGTTATAAACTATTACAGAAAAGTGAAGGCACAACATAAATGTACAGCCTAACAAATCATCAAAAACCAAACACCTGGGTCATTACCACCCAAATCAATGCCATCCCCCCCAGAACCCCCTCTCCACAACTTGTTCCCTTTCTGTAGTCCTTCTCAAAGTAATTGCTATCCTGACTATGGTGATTATTTCCTCATGCATCTTTAGAATTTTATCAATTTTAAATGCACTTCTAAACACTGTGGTTTAGTTTTGCTTGCTTTTGAATGTTCTACAAATTCTATTTGTCTGGCCATAACATTTGGTCATGTTTATGGAAGCCATTCACTTTTGTCACATACAATTGTAATTCCTTGATTCACCGATACTTAATATTTATGTATACGGACATGTCTCGATTTAGTTGCAATGTATTTGTGCCTTCTAGTACTATAGACATTTGGGGTGTTTCCAGTTTGGAATATACAAATAATGCTGCTAAAAACATTTTTATGTACATCTCTTGACATATAAGTGCAAAATTTTATGGGTATATATACCTGAGGGTGGAATTGCTGGACTATAGGGTATCCTTACTAAAGTTTTGTTAGAGAATGCCAGATTATTTTCCAGAGTGCTCACAAATTTTACCATTTCCATCAGATGTATGGTCATTCCATTAAGAATCCCCCCAGTGCCCTTTTGTAGCCACCCTACTTTCCATCTTCACCTCTCTCCATCCATCACTTCTAGAAACTACTTACTGTATCTGTTTGCATTTCCAAATTTTTGTTATTTCAAGATTGTTAAAAAAAATTAAGTCATTCTACATGTAACATTTTGGATTTTTCCCCTTTAGGCATAATCTCTGAAAATTCATCCAGGTTATTGCATGTATCAATATTTCATTTCTTTTTTATTATTGAGTAATTCTCCATGATATGAAGGTACCACAGCTTGTTTAACCATTCACCCATCTAAGGTCATATGGGGACTTAGTTTGCATTACTCAAATAAAGTTGCCATCAACATTCAAATACAAATTTTGTACTTGAATGAACATATATTTTCCAGTTTGGGGGATAAATGCCCAAACATGCAATTTGCTAGATTGCATAGTAGTTGAATACGTTGTTTTTTTAAAGAGACTGCCAACCTGTTTTCCAAAACCGCTATACCATTTTATACTCCCATTAGTAACATATGAGTGAGCCAACTTTTCCACATTCTTGCCAATATTTGATGAGTTGGACATGTACATATACTGGGAAATCACCACAATCTAGGTGACTCACATATCTGTCACCTATAAAAGTTTCCTCACTCCTCTTTTTTTTTTGGGGGGGGGGTTGTTAGAATGCTTTACATGAGAACTTCTTAATTTTTTTACCTTTATTTTATTTATTTATTTTTATGTGGTGCTGAGGATCCAACCCAGTGCCTCATATGTACAAGGCAAGCGCTCCACCACTGAGCTACAATCCCAGCCCTAGAACTTCTTAAAATTTTAAGTGCACAATACAGTATTGTTAACTATAGGCACTGTGTCATACAGATCTTTAGCTTATTCATCTCACATAATTGAAACTTTATTGAGCAATAATAACATTCCAGCCAGGTGCGCTGGCACATGATTATGACCCCAGCAACTCAGGAGGCTGAGGCAGGAGATCTCAAGTTTAAGTCCAGCCTGGACAATTTAGCAAGACCTCATCTCTCTCTCTCTCTCTCTCTCTCTCTCTCTCTCTCTCACACACACACACACACACACACACACACACACACACACACAAATAAATAAATAATTAAAAGGGCTGGAGACATAGCTCAGTAGTAGAGCACCCCAAGTTCAATTCTCAGTATTGCAAAACAAAGAAATGAATTAATCAAGAAGTGTTTCCTCTTTTTCCATTGTCTTGGAAGAGTTTGTGAAGGGTTGGTTTTAGTTCTTTAAAAGTTGGTAGAATTTATCAGGGAAGCTGTCGGGTCTGAGTTTACTTTGTGAATAGTTCCTTAATTACTAATCTCTTTGCTTTTTATAGGTCTGTTCAGATTTTATTTTATTTTTCTTGAGTCAGCTTCAGTAGATTGTGTCTTTCTAGAAATGTGTCGGTTTCATGTAGGTTTTTTTTTCAGTTTGGGGGGCATACAATTGTTCTTAATATTCCTTTATAATCTTCTTTATTTCTATAAGGTTGGTAGTGATTACTGTATTTTTATTCCTCACCTTATTAATTAATTTAAGTCATCTCTCTTGTTTCTTGATCAATCTAGCTAATCTTTTTCTTTCTGTTTTAAATATTTATTTAGTTGTAGATGAACACAGTATCTTTCGTTATTTTTATGTGGTGCTGAGGATCACTCATGCAAGGCAAGCACTTGACCACTAAGCTATAGCCCCAGCCACAAGGCTGATCTTTTTCAAAATACAGTTTTTAGTTTTGTTGATTTTCTACTGTTTTTCTATTTTTTGTTGTATTTATTTCCACTATAAATTATTATTATTATTATCATCATTATTTTGTCTTGCTTTGGTTTAATTTGAACTTTCTCCTCTTGTTTCTAAGTTGAAAGTTTGGCTAATTGATTTAAGATCGTCCTTTAAAAAAAAAAGAAAGAAAGCCAGACCTGGTGGTGCCTGCTTAGAATCCTCTCCACCTAACAACTCAGGAGGTTATGGCAGGAATATCAAAGGTTAGAGTCCAGCCTCAGCAATTTAGTGAGACTCTGTCTCAAAAATAGAATACAAAAGGGCTGTGGATATAGTTCAGTGGTAAAGCACCTCTGAGTTCAATCCCCAGTATGGGGGGGGGGAGGTGTTTGCAGTTATAAATTTCTCCCTGTGCCCTGCTTTTACTAGATTTCATAAGTTTGGGGATTTGTTTATTTTGGGTACCAGGGATTAAACCAGGGCCATGTGCACATTAGACAAGCATCCTGCCCTGAGCCACATCCCTAGCCCTTTTCATTTTGTTTTGAGACAGGTTCTTGGTAAATTTGTTCTCAGGCTGGCCTTGAATTTGTAATCCTCCTGCCTCAGCCTCCCTAGTAACTGGGATCATAGGTGTGTACCACCATCCCTAACATGGGGGTTTGTTTTGTTTTGTTTTCATTTCCATTTATCCCAAAGTATTTTCCATGTGATTTCTCCCTTGTTTCATTAGTTATTCAGGAGTATGTTGATTTCTTCATATTTGTGAATTTTTCAAATTCATTTCTGTTATTACCTAATTTAATTTCATTGTGGTCAAAGGACATGCTTTCTACAATATCAGATCTACTGAGGCTTATTTTATGGCCTAATATGTGATGTATCATGGAGAATGTTCCATGTGCACTAAAGAATGTTTATGATGCTGTTGGTGGGTAGTGTGCTCTGTATGTGTGAGTTGAGTTCAGTTGTTTATGATACTATTCAGTCTTCTGTACCCATTTGATCTTCTGTTCTCTTCAGTTATTCTGACTTCTATTGTTTGATTTTCTGTTTCTCCATTCAGTTCTGCCACTTTTTGCTTCATTTATTTTGGAGCTATTCATGCAATTTTCACATGTGAATATGCATGAAACACTTTTACCATTAATTATGAATTTTCAGAAGGATTTTTGTATATATTCTTTACCACAGAAGGGAACTTTTTTACCCGATAGGTTGTTTAATGGTTTTGCATTCCTCCCAGTTTAATTTCTGTGCCATTCTGCAATATAACTTTGTTCTCCCATGAAGAAGTGGGTCTCTTTATTCATACTTGAATCTGGCTTCCCTGGGCACTTACAGAATATGGTAGAAGTGATGTTGTATGAGTTCCAAAGCCTTCCAAAGTCTGTCCTTGACTTCTTGGAGTCCTGAGCATACCCTGATATGAGGAGACCCAGGGTGAAAGACCATGCAGAGAAAGAGCACCATCTTGGCTGTATGCTGTTCATTAAAAGTGAGATCCTACATGAGCCCACACCCAATTACCAGTCCTGCTCCACTTCTGTTCACTCTGTTCTAGAGTGTAGCTCCTCTGCTGTTCTCAAAGCAGGGGTGATTTAGCAGCATCCAACCCTTAGGTGAGCCATGGACTTCAATTTTGATCTCTAGCCAGGATTAGCAAATATCCCTGGTGACTGCAATGCTAAACTCATCTTTTCTGATCTCTCTTCTCTTGGGGCTTAAACTAGTAATTCCATGTTAACTGATTAACTCTTTGATGCTTTTAATATTTTAAATTATACTTGATTGTACTTTTTTGGTTATCTTGAGCTATCTCTCAGGATAATGGGTCTGAACTACTTAATCTGCTATAAACAAAAGCAAAAAATCCCCAGGTGCAAATGGGCATCAGGTGGTGTCATTTTAATCTGCAAGGATTTGTTTTGGATGATAGCTTTTTTTGGGGGGGAGAGCTAAACATCTATTGAACTACATTACCAAATGTAATTATCTGTATATCTTGCTTTCTTAAATTTATTCTAGCAAAATAAAGTCGTTAATTTTTTTTTATTGGCTTTCATTACAAAATCAAAGGACTCTTCAGGAAGGGGCTACCTCACTCAATAGGAGTAGGATAAAACTCAAACCTCAACCTCATCTCTTTGGCCAGTAGAAACTGCTGTCTCTTATTTGAGACTCTTCCTTCCTTCCAAGACAAAAATCTTATGTTGTCAATGTAACAATATAATAAGAGTAAAATCTTTTTTTTATTGGTTGTTCACAACATTACAAAGCTCTTGACATATTATATTTCATACATTAGATTGAAGTGGGTTATGAACCCCCAATTTTACCCCAAATGCAGATTGCAGAATCACGTCGGTTACACATCCACAATTTTACATAATGCCCTATTAGTAATTGTTGTATTCTGCTACCTTTCCTATCCCCTACTATCCGCCCTCCCCTCCCAGTAGATGGGGTAGAGAGAGTAAAATCTTTTTACTTGATGGGTACTTCTGGTGGAAGCTTCCTGAGTTACTGTAATGGACTGAATTTAAGTGTCGCCCCCCCGCCCCGAGTTTAAATGTTGGAATCCTAACCCCAAGATGAGGATATTAGGAGGTGGGACCTTTGGAGGTGACTAGGTCATGAGGTGGAGCCCTCCTCCTGAGGATTAGAGACCCCAGGAGGCTTGTTCATCCCTTCCAGTTCTCCAGACTGTGAGAAACACAAGAAAGCATTGTGAACCAGACAGTGGCTTTCACCACTGAAACTGCGGCTTCTTCATTTAGGACTTTGCAGAGTAGAGAACTGGGAGAAGCAAGCTTCTTTTCTTTCTTTATCATCCAGTTTATGGTATTGTTATAGTAGCCAGAACAGACTCAGGCAGATATCAAAGAGAAGTGTTAGTTTCTCGCACTGGTCCAACTCTACTCTCTGGTGTTCAAGCCACATATGAAATGAGCTGGGATTCAAGTTTTTCTTTCTGGAGATGTCAAATACTGTTTAATCAGTGCTTAGTACCACAGCTTTCTCTAGAGGGGAGCCAGATTATAAAGCACATAGCACAGTACTTTTTCTCCCATACAGGCCTGCAATCTCTTATTCACAATTTGAATTTCAAAAATCTTAGAAGGCTAATATTTTTAAAAGATCTCATTTGAGTACAAAACCTGAGCTGAACTGAGCTAATCTGATTGGGTGGCAAAATTTAAGTTTTTGTTAAGAAAGTGAGGCTTTGTAAGACATTGTCTTGCTTGATGTCAACATTTATTTTGCTGCAAAACAATGATATGTTTTATTTCTGCTCCAACCTCTATTGGGGTGTGTTATGCTAATCAACAGGAAATGCCTTGTATTACCTTTCTAAAACTTGGTGGGGGCGGGGGATTGGTTTTCAAAAACTGTTGTCCATGAGGCAAGAGGAAGCCTTTGTGGCTCATAAGGAACAAGAGGGTGAGAGGAGGCCAGTGAACATGGGTATGAGGGAGAAGATTGATTGATAATTGATAACCTCTGGTATGAGGTTACCAGTTATCTAGGGAGCAGGTTTGTGCTACCTCGGTGAAGGTCTGAAATTCATCTTGTATTTAAATTTACTTACTTTCGCTTTTTCTTTTATAGTTTCCTCCCTTTCCTAGTCTCTCTAATATTAGTGAACCATCTTTCCTCTCTTGAGACAAATTCATGTATTTCATAGTCATTGCTTGGAAATCACAAATTACTTAAATGCATTTGAAGTAATCATAGTATAGAAATAGTATAGTCAATAGTCAAATGAACTGTTTGAAATTTACAATCTGACAAAACTGGGAGAGTGACCCTGGGAAAGTTACTTACTCTTTCTTAGTTTTAGTGCCTCAGCTATAAAATGAGAACTAAATACTCCCTGCCTCTTAAGGTGGTGGCTATGAGGAGTGCTTAGCCCAGTACCTTGAATGTAGTTCACATGCAATAAATGGTAGCTCTAAAAATGTTAAGAGTCGCCAGGTCCCTGACTCTTCTGTCTCTGTTTCATGTTCACATTCCTGGTCTTGCGTCCCTTTTCACTTTCACACTGTAGGTGGGCTTTCTGAGCAGGTCTCTGTCCACATTCTTTTCTCTGGCTCTAGTCACCTACCCTTGTCATCAGGACTAGCTGATATACAAGAGTAAACAATCACGTATGACCAGCTGCCCTTGAATATTACTCACCAAAGACCAATACTACCAGATCTCATCACATGGGCCACCGAAGCAGGAGGATCCCTGGAGTCCAGGAATTTGGGGTCCACCTTGGCAATGTAGCAAGGCCACATCTCAAAACAACAAGAACTGCAATAGCAACAAAACCCAATATGTTGAACTACTTTCTCATGATTGAGTTAATGTAACAGACACAGCAAATTGATGGTAAAGTATGTGTGGCTATGTGGGGACATCATGTCAGTGCCCACACTGGACAAAACACCACCCAGGACCAAAAAGCTTCAGGGAATCTATTTACATATAAAGCAAAGTTGACATTCAATTTCCATTTTGGCATGAGCCACCAGAAGATATTTAAGGATGAATGAGTTCTGGAACAGAAAAGTCACAGAAGAGCTATAGAGTAATTCAGTAAATGAAGAACAAGCAATTTCTTATGCAGATTTGTAAGCCCCTTAAGTGGTTCCTACAACTGTTGGGAAACTAAATCAAAGGAGAATGATTTAAAGAAATAGCATTAGTTGACTTTGGTCTGCTCTTTAGCCACCTCAAACAGGCAATTCATTGACATATTTATTTTTCTCAACACAACATCATATTCAGCAACTAATTCACATGGTTGGGATCTTTGGTCTATGAGAACTGAGATTATTAGCCCATTTTATACAGGAGGATAAAGTGTAAGGTGGTTAATTTGAGATTATGCAAAAAGTTCTAAGTAGACCTCTTTGTTGTGAGCACTGTGATCTCTCTTTGATGTCAGGGATGCAATATTTGCCCTTTACACCCTTTACCAATGCAACATAATAGCATGTCTATAAACAGGTGAATGGGCGAAAGGGAGAGAATTTTTTCTTTTTTTTTTTTTTAACCAATGAGCCAACTGCATGATGATGGAGGGGCATACTGAAGGGAACATCCTAAAACCTGTTTGAGCAGTGCCTAGTTTGATGGAATGGCCCGAGTCCAAGCATTATTTATTCAGCCTGAAGTGGGCGCCTTGAGTCAATAGTTTCTTCCTGTCCCCTACTGCAAGTTTTAGTTTAAAATCCACCACATAAATTGTTGTCTTATATTTTATGCCTTTAGAGCCGACTGCCCTGCCTGTTTCCTCCTGCAAATTTCTTTCCAGTTGCTTTCAGTGTTGAAATCACCACCTAGAGAAGAGCCATAAATCCTTGTACTTGGTTCAGTTTTGCTAGCTGAGGGCATCAGAAATGATTCGCTCCCTGTTGTCTGGGACAGTGACTGCTTCTTCAGTCCTTAGTTGGATGCTTCACATCCAAGCTCACATTTGTGGCTTTTCAAGGCCTGTTACCTCATAAATGCATGTCCCTTCTCTGTTCCCAGGTCATTCTGTCCAAACTTGTCTTAAGCCTTCACACAGAATACCTTTGTCAACTGATTATGCACCTGATTCTAGAAAAATCTTTGCTTCACCCCAACAAATGAAGCACAAGTAACTATTTTTTTAAAAAATAGTGTCAAGTTGGTGATCATTAAAACTCATTATAGGCACCAAAACATGACTTGCTCTTTTGTGAGTTCATTTTAATTCCAAGTTAAATAAAATTTGTTAAGTAAATAAATTAAATTCCATACTAGATATATAGCTTGGCAAAGAAACTTGCATCTTGTAAATTTTGAGCTTTTCTAAATAAAAAGCCTTTACTTTACAATTAAGCTGTGGAAACACAATAGTAAGGATCAACAATGTGGTCTTGACTTTTTTGTTGTTTTTCTACCAGCACTTATTTATTTATTTATTTACTCCCCCCCCCCTTTTGCAGTGCTGGGGATCCAACCCAGAGTCTTGTGCTTGCTCGGCAAGTGTTCTCTCTGAGCGACACCCCCAACCCCCAGCACCCAGCTTGATATTCCATCTATTTATTGTAAATCAGGGCTTTATTTTTTACACAAGAAAAGAGTTTTAATTAAAAAGCTCTTTTACACAAAACAGTGCTCTTTTACACACAACAAAATTTTTAAGAAAAGAGCAGACACACACACACACACACACACACACACACACACACACTACACACACTTTCTGGCTTTAGATCCGGAACCCTAACCTGCGCAGCTGAGCACTTGATACTTCTGCTGACTGGACGAAGGTGTGAACTTCAGCTAGAGAATCCAACATCCCTTCAGAGCCTGTAGAGCTGGTTTCTACTTTGTATCAAATGCAGGGAAAGGTGAGTCGCTCAGGTAGAAAGTCACTGCCAAGAGTCCAGTTGTTGCCTGGGCCAGGGGTGAGGGCTGTCCAGCAGTTGCCTCAGCCACCCTGGGATCCCCAGGTTGATCTGAGTGACTTTGCTTACTTGGGTGGGGTGGGGTTCGCCTCCTCCCGCAGCGTTTTGCGTTCCCACAAAGAGGAGATCCATTGCTGAGTCTTGCTCCTCTGCTGTTTTGAAAACACTGTGTGGACACCAGCACGTGGCGCGCGCTCCGAGGGCTGCCGCTAATGGCAGTGCCTGCAGGTGGGAGGGTAAATGCCCAGTAACGCGGGAAAGGTGATGGGGTCGCCAGGGGAGTGAGTCAGGACCAGGCTCTTTGCTTACCTAATCCCTCCTCCGTCCCGATCACCAATCTCAAACACCGCCCTGGTTTCAGGACGGGAGGATGGGAGGCCAGGCCCCCAAGGTAGGAGGCTGATGCTCAAACCTCCTAATGGAGCTTGACAGCGGCAGGATTAAAAGCACTGGAGCAGCTCCCGACGCAGCGCGGGAGGGCGCAGGCACCCTGGCAGTGCCATTCTCCTGCGATGGGCGCTTTCTTGTAGAGAGCTGAACCATAAAGACGAACCTTTTCATAGAAACAGAGGTTGAGAAAAACGGCGATGAAAGGGCTTTGGAGATTAGGAAAGGAGGACAGAAGTAAACTGTGCTGCGATATTTCTAGGGCCCAGGAGCGGGGCTTTTCTGCACAGCAAATCCCTTTGGGGAAGCAGAGATTATCAGTACGCAAAGGCCCCCAGGACGCATACAGTATCGCTACTGTGCTGGGGGGATTCCTCTGTGAAACCAGGCCACTTTGAAACAGCTGCTGACTTACTCTCCAGGACAAATAGCAAGTGCTACAGGCCAGGAGGAGCCCTCTCCGACTGACTCAGCTTGGTGACTGTCTCTGCTTTGACGTTCTCATCATGGTACTTCCTGGGCCTAGTGTTGCTTTACTGAACAATTGCACTTGGGTATTATTTCTTGCCTCCCGGGTGAAACTCTAAGATCTTTGAGTGTAAGCAATCCTTAAGATCGATTTTAAAGTATTCACAGTCTATACTATACACTCAACTGAAGGGAATTCAGAAAAGTTTAAGGAGCTCACAAGGACAGTTGGCCAAATAAGACACAAACACCAGAACTACATGGCAATGCACAACGATAATTGACTGAAGTCACAAACACATAGGGACATATGACAGACAGGCACCAAATTGCTTTGGAAAGGGAGACTGTGCTGGAGAGAGGACAAGGGAGGGCTTTGAGATACAACCCCAAGAAAAGCTTCAGGGTGCTGCCTTTCAACTGGCAGGAAGGGAATTCAGACCCTGTTGCCTTAAGATAAGAAGGAATGTTCTCTTTCCAGAACTGCGGCTAACCAACTGGGTACAAACTGAAAAGTAGCTCATGTGCCAGGGCTTGAAATGACAGTGACTTAAGGACAAAACCGTCCAGCCCTCTGTGAAGGCTAGGGTGGCTTACCTTTGTTGTGGTTTATCCACAGAGCATCACTGTTTAATCCCTGTAGCGAATCTGTGGCCATTTAAATGCTTGTAAATAGTGAGCCTGAGGAAACATGTCTATTTGGCAGACATTTAGCAAACAAAAGACCAAACACCAAACAAAACACACACCCACAAACACCACCTCCCAAATTGTCGCAAGAAGTGCCAGCAAACCTGCCTGGAAACAAGAGTCCTGCTCCCACCTCTGTACTGTGATGGAGCTAAGGTGGGACCAAGGTGGCACAGCGGGGGGACAGCATCAGTGCCTGGTATCTGGTACTGGCACAAACGAGCTGCCATCCAATATCATCCTGCCAGCACCAAATGCACTCTGACAGGCCACTTAAAACACAAAGCCCTTCCATTTACAATTCCTGGGAAAGAAACTTTCATCTGTGCTCACCAGAGATAGGATCATTCCTAACTGTGGGTAACTCTCAGGCACCCTGTGCGTTCCCAGGACTTGAATAAGACCATCCTAGTTTGAATATATTTTTAGGTAAAAATGAATTTAAAATAGAGGTGGAAAGGTCGAGGGATAGGAAATAAGTACAGACAGCTGAATGCTCAATCTGCTACAGGCACCGGACCCTGCACTTGATACATGCCGTTCCCCTGTGCCATCAGTTCCAGTGGCTGGCCACTGAAAACACAGTGACCACCATAGTTTTGTGCCTACTCACAGCAAAATCTCTGCAGTGAGAGGCCTAAGTTCTCCCACCCTATAATCAAGTTCCTATCCCTACACCCCTCCCTTAAGTTCACCATCCACTTCATGTTGGCAAATCTTGCTCACACATCACTACATATTCCTCCATGCTTAGTATTTTGGTGGCGTTGGACAGTTGGTCATGTCCTCCTTGAATGCTTCTCTTCTGTATGCCTTCAGAATATCACACAGCTGCTCAGTGCAAGATTGCATCAGTGGCTTCATGGGCCTTTAGAATAATAACCCAACTCCCTGCTGTTATCCAGAAAGCCTGGTATCGTCTAGTTCTGCCCACCACCACACACTCCTGTGTCCTGCCACCTCTGGTGATCACTTCATGGTAGCCACCCAAGCCTTCTGTCTTCCTCAGACAAGCTAATCTCAGGGTCTTTGCACCTGCTGTTTGCCCTGTCTGGAAAGCTCTTCTTCCACTTCACCATAGGGTGGGTTTCTTCTTAAGTCTTCAGACCTCTGTTCAAGTTAATGTCACTTCCTGGAGTGGTCTTTTCTGATCATACTATCTAAATTGTCCCCTTACCACTGGTATGATTTGAATGTGTCCCCCCAAAAGTTCATATGTTGGAATCCTAATTCCCAATGCAGTGGTATTGAAGGTGGTGACGAGGTCATGGGGGCATTGTCCTAATGAATGGATCAATATCTCCATCGTAGGGCTGGGTTTGTTTCGTTGACAGTGGTTGTTATGGCGTGACCTTTATTTTCACCTCTCTTGCGTGTGGTCACTTGCCCACCTACCACATTATCATGCAGCACGAGGCCTTGCCCGATGTGGCAGCCTGATCTCGGACTTCTGGCCTCCAGAACCATGAGCCAAATAAACTTCTTTCCTAACAAATTATCTAGTCTGAGGTATTCTGTGACAGCAACAGAAAGTGGACTAACACATCACTCCCTACAGTGATAGTCTCAATATGCCTGTTTCCTTCTGAAGACGCCATACCTTTAAAATATGTGGTCCATATGTTCATTTGTGTGTCTCCCCTACTAGAACAGAATGTAAGCTGCATGGCCATAGGAACTTGCCTAGGTTTACTGCATATCCCCAGTACCTAATTCTCAGCACATAAAAGCTCAGTAATTACGAGTAAAATGAACATGGATTGCTTAAACCCTGTTTATGTTGAGAAAGCTGAGGTTGAGAGATCACCCAGTCCTAAGTTTTTGAGCTAGAAATCAATTCCAGGTATTCCAAGCCCATACTCTTAAAACCACATTTAGTGTTTCATATCAATCCTGTGACCAAACTTCAGTTACTTCCTCAAAGAGTCACATTTATTTATAAGATTTAACAGAAGTGTTTTTTTTTTTTTAATAAAGAAAAGAAGTTTATTGAACTCACAGTTTTGGAGGCTGAAAGTCCAAGATCAGGCAGTCCCACTGGCTTGGGCTCTGCTGAGGGGCCAATGGTGACCACATCATGGCAGGAGCCTGGAGGGGGGAAGAGATCCTGTAGCAAGGCTGGGTACCTGAGGGTGATTCAAGGGTGGGGCTCGCCCTTACCACAACTCGCTCCAGGAGACCAGCTTCCCTTCCAAGGCCAGTCACCTAAGGACATGCCCCTAGGCCCCACCTCTTAAAGGTCTCACCATCTCCCACATTGTCACATGGGAACTGAGCCACTAACACAGGAACTTTGGGGGCACAAATCACATTTAACAAATGATTTTTAAGGTTCACCTGGTTCAATTATCCTCCTTCATTCAGTCCACAAACAGGGCCCTTGTATGCTCTGTGAAACTGAAAATTGTGTCTATATCCTAGATCCTGGGTGTTCCTGGCACATGATGAACCTTTAACAACTATTTGTTGAAGAGAACATTTATTGATTCTACCAGGGGTGCCGCAAGGCAAGTGCAGCTATCTGAGAACATTCCCCTGGCATCATGGAGCTCATGTGTACTGTTTTAAAGTAGAAACTCAGAACCATCAGCACCAGAACCGCTTGGGGGACCTCTAAAATTCAGATTCCTGGATTCAACTAAGGCCTAGTAAATGGGGTCTCCAGATGAGTCATGCCTCCTGAACTCTGAGCTTTTCCCCTCCCGGGAGGCAGTCAGTAAACAGCCTTTTACCATGTAGCATGGTGAGTTTTTGAAAAGGCTGGCATGGAAGACGGGACCCAAGGTAACATACTCTCCAGATGGGGGAGGGTGGGCACATTCCTGGAGATGGCGCCTGAGCTGAATCAGCCAGAAGAAGGCAGGGTAGGGGCCCTCCAGGCAGCTGCACGTACACAGGTGGTGGGGGGCAGGCTGCAAGAGGGAGGGCAGAGAGCTGGGGCATGCTCCTGGAGGCAGTGGAGAGCCTCTGAGGTATTCTTAGATTAAATTTAGTTCTGAGTACTAGGAAGTTGGTGATGGTATAGATAACAAACCCAAAGGGTTAGTCCTGGAGAAAGGAAATCCAATTAAGAGGCCATTTAATTACATGGAGAAGAAACGACAATCTTACCTGAGACTTTCTTGCTGGGGATGGAGGTGATACACAGAGATATTTACAGGCAGTAGCCAGGGCTTGGTCAGGAAGCCAGTGTCTCGTAGTGGTTCAGAGCATTGGTTTTAGAATTAATAGGCCTCTATTGAATCCCTGATTTAAAACTTTATATACTTGGTCCAGTCTTAGCCTCTCTAGGCTTCGGTTTCTTTCTTTCTTTTTTTAATAGCTTTATTTATTTTTATGTGATTCTGAGGATCAAACCCAGCACCTCACACTTGCCAGGCGAGTGCTCTATCGCCGAGTCCCAGCCTCAGCCCAAGGCTTCAGTTTCTTTAGCTGCAGAATAGGGAGAGTGCTATGCTTTGTCCCTCAAGGTTCTTGTGCTGGAGGCATGGTCCCCATGTGATGGTACTGAAAGACAATGGAACCTTAAGAGGAGGGGGTGCTAGTGGATCACTGGGTGCCACATTTGGCAGAGATTAGTGCCCAACTTGAAAGATTGGTTGGGTTATCTTGAGAGCAGGCTGTTATAAAGAGGGTTTGGCTTTCTCAACCTGATCTCTTACTTCCCTGCCCCCACTCACTTCTTCCATATCCACCCTGAGGCTCTTCACAGAAGCTGATGCCAGTATCATGCTTTTGGGCCTCTGAAACTAGGAACCAAAAACCTCTTTCCTTTATAAAGTACCCAGTCTCAGGGATTTTGTTATACCAACACAGAGTAGAGTGATCCCCACTTCCCCTGTCTGGTGGGGCATTGTAGGAGTGGAGGAGAAGCAGGGGACTAGAGGAGAGTGGGAACATCCTAAGTACAGGGTGTAAGAATGGGACAGAGATGAATATGATTGTCAGCTGTGCTGAGAATACAGCTGAGTGTGGGGACTGTCAGTTTTTAGGAGCACCAGTTTGTATGGCATGCAATATTTTCCCCCATAGTAAATGATATCTCACCAAAGTAAACAGAGAAGGCATTTATGTTAATCCAGGGTCGAGTTTTGACCAACAGGCGCATAAAAAGACTAAACAAACAAACAAACAAACAAACAAAACCAAAGAACCCATCCCAAGGAACTCGGGGCTGACCAGCGTGATTAGAATGACTGGAGAGGAGAGATGGGAAAGGCAGGAAAAGCTGATGAACAAGGCCAGGAAGGCTAAGGCCCAGGGTGCGCATGGGCGAAGGCGTGTGCTCATTGCTGGAACACTCCCCGGCACCACTGCTCCTGGGATAAGGGGCAGAAGAATGTGCCTCTTATCAAAACAATACTTACACCAAGTTCTCCAACACTGGGACCTACAGTGTGCAGATAGAGAACCTCGAGGGGTCAGTCACCCTCTCCTTTCCCTCTGGCAGGCCATTCCACACTGACCTACCTACTGTTTTCCACAGGTGCTTAGTGAATTTCACAGGTCACCTTCATAGTTAACCTTGGTTTCTGCCCATCTTCCCAAACCCAGGTGTATTAGCAGTTGTTTTATTAGAAATGGTCAGTAGCCACTCATGAATCTGAAAGGGTTTTTCTTGGGAACACTGGCCCTTTTTTTAAAATTAACCCTGTAGTCCTGGGAGGGTATGCAGCAGGCTTCCTTGAGGTTGACTGTCCTTGGAAGTTGGAGCCAACTCAGGTCTTACCTAACCTGGCCCTGGTTCCCGGCCACAGATGGAAACTCATCTCCTGGAATGAAGCAGCTGAGAACTTTGCAGGGAAGGAAGGTGATTCATGAGCTCAGTGTGGCTTGTGAGCCCAAGATAGTGCGGGACGGTGGCTGCCCATCTTTCTGCTACCGTGTCAGATCGGCCTCTTGTGGTCTGAACCAAATGTGGGAGTCATTACTGAGGCAGGATCGTAAATCATGGAAACAGACTGAGGCTCTCCTCAGGGTTCTTGTCACAAGTCATTCTTCTTTTTCTGGGACCCACTGTTCTCAGGACAACCCCAGAGAGTTCGTGTTCTAACGCTGGCCAAGACTGAGGCTGTGAGAACACACTTACATCATGCCATTCGGTGATGAAGGAGATTTCTAATTTTCATTCAAAATCTTATTTTCTTTTGGACTAATCAACACTAAGCCTTATCTAAATGATATTTATTTTTTATACACATTTCAAAGCTACTACTAGAGAAAGCTATTTATTCCTAAAGGTCTGGGGGTTTGCACATAAATTGATGGAGTGAAGGGAAAATAAATAACATCTTTGAAATTCCTCTACATGGGGCTGGGGATGTGGCTCAGGTGGTGGTGTGCTCGCCTGGCATGCGTGCGGCCCGGGTTCGATCCTCAGCACCACATACAGGCGGGGGTGTTGTGTCCGCCAATGACTAAAAAATAGATATTGAAAAAATTCTCTCTCTCTCTCTCTCTCTCTCTCTCTCTCTCTCTCTCTCCCTCTCTCACTCTCTCTTTAAAAAAAAAAAAAGAAAAAAAAAGAAATTCCTCTACATGTGCGACATGGTAGAGATGTCGGCATGAGTTCTGGAAAAGAAGCATCAGTGATAACACACTTCATAAGTATTCTTCATGAACCATGAGAAGCGGGTGGCCATTGTTCTTAGAGTATAGACGATAAAACTTGGTGTACAAATGAGTAAAGATGAGTGGCATCCGGGTTTCCTGATCCTGATGTCTGACATTGTCTTCTAACAACTGGGAAGTCCTGAACATCAAAACCAGGGACCTAAAGAAATCGAGGTTCAGTCTTAGCCACGTTTTAGGGTAGAGTGAGGAGAGGGCATGGAGACACTCATGGAGCTACAAGAATTTGAAGATCCTTGTCCTTCCGTAGATCCACTAAGTCAGAAAACTGGACAGTGGGCCTAATGGTCTGTATATCTCTGCCCAAAGCCTCTTCTGGAGTCTGCAAAGTCAATCTTACTACACTTCCCTGTTTGACCAGATGTGGGCTTTTGCTTTCATCAAAAGGTTGTTTTTTATTAACTTTTTTAAAAAAACTGAGTCCTAGCCTGGTGTGGTGGAGCACGCCTAAAATCCCAGCAGCTTGGGAGGCTGAGGCAGAAGGATCACAAGTTCAAAGCCAGCCTCACCAAGTTAGCAAGGCACTAAGCAACAGTGAGACCCTATTTCTAAGTAAAATACAAAAAAGGGTTGGACTATCCCACTCCTCGGTCTGTACTCAAAGGACTTAAAAACAACACACTACAGGGACACAGCCACATCAGTGTTTATAGCAGCACAGTTCACGATAGCTAAACTGTGGAACCAACCTAGATGCCCTTCACTAGATGAATGGATCAAGAAAATGCGGTTTATATACACAATGGAACATTATTCAGCATTAAAGGAGAATAAAATCATGGCATTTGCAGGTAAATGAATGGAGCTGGAAAATATAATGTTAAGTGAAGTAAGCCAATCCCCAAAAAACAAGTGCTGAATGTTTTCTCTGATATAAGAATGCTGATTCAAAATGGGGACGTGGGGTGTGGAGCATGGGAGGAATGTAGGAACTTTAGATAGGGCAAAGGGGAGGGAAGGGGACCGAGGGGGCAAGGGGTAGGAAAGATGGTGGAGTGAGATGGACATCATTACCCTAAGTACACGTATGAAGACACGTGTACAACCAGACATGAAAAATTGTGCTCTATATATGTAATATGAATTGAAATGCATTCTGCTGTCATATATATCTATTTAGAATAGATAAAAAAAGAATGACAACCTAAAAACCGGGGGGCAGGGGTCTGGGGATGTGGTTCAGTGTTTAAATGCTCTGGTACAAAACAAACAACAAACAAACAAAAAGCCCAAAAGAACCCTGAGTCCTAATTCATGTGCTCTAAAATTCACTGTGTTAAACTGTACAATTCAGTGGCTTTGAATTTATTCACAACATGTAATATTTTCATCACCCCAAAGAGAGACTCCACAACAATTTGTAATCTCTCCCCACAGTCTTCTCTCCCTACAGCTGCTGGCATTCATTAATCTATTTTCTATTTCTATGGATTTGCCTATTCTGGATATTCCTATAAATCCAATGTGTAGTCTGGCTTCTTTCCCTTTAGTAGTCATGAGTCAGTATTTCATCCATTTTTATGGCTAAATAGTATTCCACTGTATGGATAAAGCACATTTTGTCTCTATCATACATCAAGAGCCGTGGGTCACTTGGGCTGTTTCTATTTTTTGGTTACTATGAATAATGCTTTCATGAATATTCATATACACGTTTTTGTAAGGACATAACCTTTCATTTCCCTTGAGTATGTATACTCAGAGAAGAATTACTGTGTCCTGTGGTAATTCTGTATTTATTCAAACTAGTTTTCAAAGTGGAACATCATTTCACATTCTCATCATGGGTCTCTGAGGGTTCTGATTTTCTGCATCCTCATCAATACTTGTTTTTAATCTGTCTTCTTTATTATAGCCATGCTAGTGGGTGTGAAATGAAGTCTTACGTTATGGTTTTCCTTTGAATTTCCCTGATGGCTAATGATATTAGTAGCTTCTTATGCATTTAATTGGCCATTTTGTTTGTCTTCTTTGGAGCAACATCTATTCAGATCCCTTGCCCATTTTAAAATTGGCTATTTGTCTTTTTGTTATCCAGTAATATGTTTTAGATGTAAGTTCTTCATCACATATCTAATTTGCAAATTTTTTCTCTTATTCTGTGGATTGTCTTTTTCACTTTTTTTCTTGTTAACCTTTGAAGCACAAAAGTAATTATGCTAGATGAAGTTTCATTTATATATTTTTTCTTTTGAAAAGTCCTGTTTTGGCTTTTGTTGCCTGTGTTTTTGGTATCATATCCAGGAATAATTACTAGAGCCAAGATCACCAGGATTTATGTCTGTGTTGTTTTCTAAGAGTTTTTATAGTTTTGGCTTTTGAATCAGGTCTTTGACCCATTTTGAATTTTACATATGGTGTGAGGTTGGGTCTAACGTCATTCTTTTGCGCCTATCCACTTGTCCCAGAACTATTTGTTGAAAAGATACTTCCCTGTGAATCATCTTGGTATCTTGTCAAAAACTGATCGACCCTAAATGTGCCATCGTGTCTATACGATTGTTTTACATTGTCCTTACACAAGTACTACAGAGTTTTGATTACTATACTTTGTAGGGAGTTTTGAAATCTGAAAATGTGAACGGTCTGATTTGTTCTCGTGTTGGAGCAATGTTTTGTAGTTTTAAGTACATACATCTTGGACTTCTAACATTTGTTCCTCTGTGTTTTACTATTTTTGATGCTGTAAACAAATCAAATTGAGTTCCTAAATTCATTTTCAGATTATTCCTTGCTAGTGAGAAGTATAATTGATTTTTGTTTATGGATGAAACCTCGACCTTGTAAAAACTTGTTTTTTAGTTCTAATATGGGGTGTGTGTGTGAGTGTGTGTGTGTGTGTGTGTGTGAGTTTCATAGGATTTCATTTATAGACTATCATGTTATCTGAAAATAGAGATAGCTTTTCTTTCTCCTTTCCAATCCAAATGCCCTTTATTTCCTTTAGCTGTCCACCTGTCCTGATTCGAACCTGCACTCTACTGATGAATACAAATGGCACAAGTGAACATCCTTGCCTTGTTCCTGAGCGCAGGGGGAAGACTTTCAGTCTTTCACCATTAACTACATGTTACCATTGGGTTTATCTCAGTGACCTTTATCAGCGCTGTCTTAGTGGTGCTGTAGGAATTTCAATTAACAACTTAATGGTGCTGTAGGAATTTCAATTAACAACTTAAACCAGTGGCAGTTCAGATAAATACCAACTTAATCTCATCAGGTTGATTTGGTGTGTCAACTAACCTGGGACATGGGGTATCCCGATACTCGGTCATCCTTGCTGGGTGGTTCTGGCCTTTTGGATGACACTGACTTTTACATCCGTAGACTGAGTAAAGCGGTTGCTCTGCCTACAGTGGGGGCCTCATTCAATGAGTTGAAGGCCTGACTCTTCCCCAAATAAAATGGGGACCCTCCTGTCTGTCCTCAAGCTGGGACATCAGCTTTTCCTTAACTTTGAACTTGGACTGAAACATGACCCCTTCCTGGGTCTCACGTCTACTGGCATTTAGTCTGGAACTTCACCCCCAGCTCTTCCGCTTCTCAGGCCTTTGGTCTCAGACTAGAACTATACTAGTGGCTCTCCTGGGAAACTTCAGTGTGCCAGCCCACCCTGCAGACCTGGGGACTTGTCAGTCTCCACTATGATGAACAGTCCCTTCTAAAACTCATGGTGAAATTTGCTTGCCGCTGGGATAGTAATGGAAAGTGAAACCACTTATCCTTTTGCTGTGTAACAAAGCAGCAGGAAGGCCCTTGCCAGATGTGATCTTGATCTTGGACTTTCCAGTCTCCAGGAAAGTGAGCCAAATAAACTTTATTGTTTATAACTTACCCAGCCTGTGGCATTCTATTATAGCAACAGAAAATGGATTAAGACAGAAAAGTGGTACTGGGAAGTGGAGCTGTGGCTATAACAAATACCTGAAAATGTAGCAGTGGCTTTGGAGCTAAGAGGTAGAGGCTGGAAGATTTGTGGACCAGGCTTGAAAAGGTCTAGATTGCCATAAATGGAGCATTAAGAGTGATTACCGTGAGGGCCTAGGAGGGGGGAGAGCTGTAGGGAAAGCCTGAATCTTCTTAGCGATTACTGAAGTGGCCATGACCAGAACACTGGTTAGAAATACAGACAGTGAAGGCTATGCTGTTGCAGTCTCAGACAGAAATGAGGAACAAGGCACTGGAATCTGGGGCAGGGGTCATCCTGGTCATGTAGTTGCCAGGAGCTTGGCAGAATTGTGTCTGTGTCTAGGATTTGGGGGAAGGCAGGAGTTAAGAGTGACAAACCAGGATATCTGACAGAAGAAATTCCTGAGCAGTTAAACATTAAAGGAGCTTCCCTGATACTTTAACAGCATTGAGTAAATTTAGAGAAGACAGAAATTATTTAAAGAAGGGAACTCATAATTAAAAGGCAGCAGAAGGAAAAAAAAATTAGGAAAAGCCTATTTGGGAGAATAAACCAAGGATGAGATTACCCTGGACAGAAGGGAGCCCTTCATCAAGACAATGAGAGAAAGACCTTGAAGATATTTCAAAATCTTCCAGCGGCCCCTCCCTCCCAGAGCACCACCCGAGGCACGAGGCACGGTTTCCAGAGACGCTCTGTGGACTTCAGCATTTGCCCTTGGTGCTGCCCTGGGACTGTGCTCCTGACCTCCAGGGTGGCACCCCCTCTGCGGCCCTGGCTGTGGCAGGTCCAGGCAGACTCAGCCTGCCTCGCAGGAAAGTGCGAGCCATGGCCTTTGGCAGCGTCCGGGGGTGCCAACTCTACAGATGTGTGGATTGTCAGAGCTGTGCGGCCTGGCTGCCTCCACCCAGGATTCAAATGAAGAGCAGGACAGCCTGGGTGTCCTAGGAGGAACAGAACCATCTCAGAGAGTCCCTGCCAGGACTATCGAGACCTAGGCTGGGAGCAGCAGCCTGAGTCAGCAGGAGGCGTCCCACCACACCAAACCTGGTCACTTGCCCCCAAACCAAGTGGAAAAGTGATGGTGGAATAGGAATTTATTGAGTAGAGCCATACTGGGAAGGACCAGAGGGACTAAGCGTCCTCAGTCCTAGCTTCAAGGACTGACTAGAGCTTCAGGATTACACAGGGAGGAAAGGAGAGTGGGGGAGAAAGAAGTAGGCACAGTCCAACAGCCTCAGTCCGACTGAGTTTGTTGATCATTATCTCAGGATTGGCCTGTGAGGCCTTGTCAGCCACAAGAAAGGTGGTCCTGCCTGGGGATGGTTCTGACTCTTGTCACGAGACATTTATTGTCAAACCTATTGTTATGGACTCCAAGGAGACTGCAGGAGAGAATGACTTGGAGAAAGAGTAAGTCAGAAAGGCAAGATGGAGTGAGTCAGGACAATGGCGGAGTCCTCCTTCAGGTGCAGGGCAATGACAGGGATGTCCAGGTGCCACCCCCGTGGTGTGGACCAAGACTTTGTAAAAGCAGACAGTGGACAATTTGTTGATCATGATGTTCCTGAAAATATCTCAGTTTCTCTTATCTTGGTGTTTTCAGCCTGAAGGGGAAGGAGTACCACTTTCACATGAGCCAGTAATTGTCTACCTGTAGAGTTGAGAAGAATCTGACCAAAGTTTGGGATAGCAAACTATGAAATGAAGGCAGAGACACCCAACTTTTCTATTCTTTTAGTATCTGTTGGACACCCGTAAGCCCAGGTGGAGCCAGTGGAGCCCCGGGAATGGCCAGCAGCAGCAACTCCAGCCAGAAACTGTGGGCAGAAGACGTCAATCTGTGAGAGCTTCTGGGGGGACCAAGGTCAGCAAAGACACAGGAGTGAGGCTACCTGAAGCCCTGGGGACCCAATATCCACCCAAGTGCTGCATCTAGAACATTCCTGGAACACATTATTTTTCTCATGATGGAAGGACACAGGATAATGTAGGTAACTTTTATCCACCAAAAACTCTTAAAGGTAACGCAGAAATTCACTAAAGTTTAAGACACAGAATCAATGCACAAAAATCAGTTGTGCTTCTACACACTAACAATGATCTATCTGAAAAAGAAATAAAATAATCCCGTTTACAATACCACTAAAAAAGCATCAAATATTTAGGAATAAATTTAAACAAGAGATGAAATAAGACACGAATAAATGAAAAGATGTTCAATGTCCATGAATTGGAAGACTTCATCCTTTCAAAGTTGTTGCACTACCCAAAGGTCTCTATCATCCCTATACAAATTTCAGTGGTATCTTTCACAAAAATATCAATAATAGGTTGAGATTGTGGCTCAGTGGTGAAGTGCTTGCCTAGTACGAATGGGGACCTGGTTTTGATCTTCATCACCACATAAACAGATAAACAAAATGAATATGTTGTGTCCATCTACAATTAAAATATATATTTTTAATATATATATATATATATATCAACATTTATATATATATGTCAATCCTAAAATTCATATGAAACCACACAAAAGCCCCAAATAGCTAAAGCAATCTTGAAAAAGAAGAATAAAGCGGGAGCTATCACAGTTCCTGATTTTGAATTATATTACAAAGCAGAAGGAATCAAACAGTATGGTATGGGTATAAAAATGGACACAGAGATCGATGGAACAGAATAGAGAGCCTATTAATATATAATAAACTGATCTTTGACAAAGATGTCAAGAATTAACAGTGGTGCTGGGAAAGTGGACATTCACAACACAAGTATGAAATTAGACCTTTCTCCTACACCACACCAAAAATCAACTAAAATAGCTTACAGACTTAAATATAAGACTTGCAACTACAAAACTCCCAGACAAAAACAGTGAAATTCATCTTGACACTGGCCTTGGCTGCCATCTCGTAGGTAGACAACAAAAGTACAGAACACAAAAATAAAAACAGACGAGTGAAGTTGCATTAAACTAAAAAGCTTCTACATAGCAAATAGCCCATGACTGGAAAAGACAATCTATGGAGTGAGAAAATATTTACAAACCACATATCCAAGGACACTTCCAAACTATATAAGGAATTCATACAACCCAATAGCAAAATACGACCCAATTAAAAACTGGCAAAGGACCTAAACAGCCATTTCTCAAAAAAAAAAAAAAGACATTCAAATGGGCAAGAAAACATGAAAAGATGCTCAGTGTCATTATTCATCAAGGAAATGCAGAACAAAGTCAGGAGACATCAACTTATGCCTGTTAGGATGGCAGCAATTAAAAAAGACATAGGAGTGTTGGTGAGGATGTGGAGAAGAGGGAGCCCTCACACTCTGTCGTTGGAACGTCAATGGTTACAGAACAGCATGGAATCTCCTCAAGAAATAAGAACAGAGCCACTATGTGAGCCAGCAGGCTTCTGGCTTTATATCTAAAAGAGAACAAATGAAATCAGCATCTGGAAGCCATATCTGCCCTCCCATGTTTGCAACATGATTCACAACAGCCAAGACAGGGAAGCCACCCAAGTGCCCATTGGTGATGAACCCAAAGAAGGAAATCCTACCATTTGAGACGATGTGGATAAACCCGGAGGACATTACACTGAGGGAAATACCCCATGATTTCCCACTTTTATGTGGAATGTGGAACAGCTGAGCTCATACAAATGGAATAGGATGGTGGTGACTAAACATTGGGGAATAGGGGACTACAGAGATGTTGGCAAAAGGATATAAACTTTTAGTTATGGATAAGCTCTGGGATCTAGAGTACAGCATGATGCCCATAATAATATTCTTGATCATAATGATATTCTTGAAATTCACTAACAGAGTAGACCTTAAGAATTCTCATCACACATACATAAGAAGTAACTATGTGAGGTGATGGATCTGTGGCAATCATTTCACAATGTATTTGTATATAAAATCATTGCATTGTGTACCTTAAATATATACAAATTTTATTTGTCAATCATACCTCAGTAAAGCCGGAAGCAAAAGAGCTCCCAGTTTCTCCCTCTGTCTCAGGTGAGCTCTCTTGTCATTTTGCCATGGGATAAGGCAGCAAAGACGCCTTCACCAGGGGCTGGGAATTTGATCTTGGACTTTCCAGCCTCCAGATCTGCAGGAAATAAATGTCTTTTCTTTATAAATAATTTCTCCTCCTCAGATGTTCTGTTAAAGCTGCACAGATAGACTAAGACACCGTGGACACAGGAAATTGTCCAGATTGTTTTAAATTGATCCCTCATAAATTGTCTCCGAGTTGGGAAATGACAGCCCTCTGACTTAGGGACGAGTACCTGCTGGAGGGGCCACTGGAAAGGTGGGGGAAAGGAGATGAGAAAGGGACTTTGCAAACCAGCCTTCCCCAGAGACACTCTTTTCCCACTTCCTTCCTACTACTCCTCTGCAAACTGCCCTAGACTCTTCTTGCTACAATTGTGTATCCTGATGGTAATTTCTCTAATTGATAATTCAGGAACATTCACTAGGGCAGAAATAAGGTGGGTTGAAACTTTACACAAAGCTGTTGAGTAAACATTATTATCCCAGCTGTGATGATTGCTCCCCCTCTTGGGGCTTTCTGGGGGAGGATGACGGTCAGCAGCCATCGTCTCCTTGCTCCACCTGCCTGTTGGTGACAACGGAGCCTGCCTGATGCCTGACGCCCACAGGCTTCCTCGCTTTAATTCATCTCTGCTGAGCTGCTGCACCGGGGTCACAGAGAGGTCAGAGCAGATGCTTCTCCCGCCTCCTGCCTTAGCATTCACACTGGTTTTCTCTTTTTTTTTTTTTTTTGCCTTTTTAAAAAATATTTTAGTTAGACACAATACCTTTATTTTTTTAATTTTTTTTATTGTTGGTCGTTCAAAACATTACATAGTTCTTAATATATCATATTTCACAGTTTGATTCAAGTGGGTTATGAACTCCCATTTTTACCCCGTATACCGATTGATAGAGCTTGAGAAGAAGATTAACATTAAACAGGGATGAGAGGTGGGAGGGAAAGGGAGTGAGAAGGGAAATCGCATGGAAATGGAAGGTGATCCTCAGGGTTTTACAAAATTACATATAAGAGGAAATGAGGGGTAAGAGAAGAATAATACAAGTGGAAGAAATGATTTACAGTAGAGGGGGTAGAGAGAAACTGGTTTTCTCTTGGGAGGTCACCAAACAGGAATAACCAGGGAGATTATGAGGGATTGTGGCTTTCACACTGATCACTGATTGTGGCCATTGGGCCCATTCCCTTTCGTTTTAACAGATAGGCTGGGACCTCCACCTCACCACCGGGTCCTTCTAGGTAGCAATGAATTTGTTTATTCTCATACCCTTCAAGTTCAGCGTAGGACATGGCCCAAGGAATATAAACAAGTGTTGTGGTTAAATAGAGGGCAACACTGAGGGTGTGGGAGCATGGCAATTGCCTGGCAGAGAGCTGGGGACAGTTCTGTGCTTGACACAGAAGGCCCCAGGACAAAGGGCCCCTTCCAGATGGGATGGAAGCCCACTCCCCACCCCGCCAACAGTCTCCTGTCCAGGCCATACGCTCTTATTGTCTTCAAATAGCTGCCATAGGACACGTGAAATGGGGAATACAGTGGGAGGAACACGGGCTTTTCTCTTTTTCTTTCAGTGCGGGGGACAGAACACAAGGTCACACACACTAGGCCAGCACCTGCCCCTGAGCTACACCCCAGCCCCAGGATGTAGGCTTCTGAAACCATTCATTTATTCAAATATGTACTATATACTTATATTCTCGCTTGTCAGGATGCTATAATGCACAAAAATAAGTCCTGTGGAGTCTGTTTCCTAGTTGTTGGAGAACACACAGGAAAAGAACGAGTTCTGTTACATGGCAGAAGTTAAATGCGGAGTGGAATGTGACACTAGGGACTGCGGTTTGAGAGGGGTTATGGTGTGGATATGAGGTGTCCCCAAGAGCTCACATGTGAGACAATGAAAAAATGTTCAGATTTTGAGATCTGTAACCTAATCAGTGGATTATCCATTTGATGAACTAACAATCTGAAAGGGCTACAGTACTGGGAGGTGACGGCCTGTACTGAGGTGGAGGAAGCAGGTCACTGGGAACGTGCCTTTGGGGTTTATATTTGCCCTTGGCAGAGCAGAGCTCTCTCTGCTTCCCAGTTGCCCTGTCCTGAGTTGATCTCCTCCACTGGGCCCTTCCACTCTAACGCTGTATGTCATCTTGGGTCCAGAGCTCTGAGTTGGCCATGAACTGACCCCATGAGCCAAACTAATCCTTTCCTCTTCTAAGTTGTTATTTTCAGTTACAGAGATGCAAAGCTGACTAAAACAGAAAAAGTTAATTTTTAAAACTGCCTCTTTGGTAAGATGCAGATGCTGGAGGAAGAAGACGAGTGGGGGTGTGTGCAGCTCAGTGAGGACTGCTTGCTTAGCCTGTGTGAGGCCCTTCCAGGTCCTGCCCCCAGAATCGCCAGGGCAAACCGACACACAAGCCCTAGCGGAGGAAGAACTGCTGAGGTGAAGGCCCAACAGCAGGAGCTCGGCACTAGGGAGCAGGGAGCAGCATGGGTGGAATGGGACGAGCAAAGTGAGGCTGTGGGGTGAGACCAAACAGTAATGGGGCACATCCTACAGGGCCTTGCAGATCGAGCAAATAAAAAATGGAATCCCAGTTAAATTTGAATTCAGAAAAAAACAATGAATGATTTTTAAGTATATCTCAGATACGACAGGAGATATACTGCAAAATTATTTGCTATTTATCTGAAATCCAAATTTAACTGGGCCTCCTGTGCTGTATCTGGCAATGCTTGTGGGCCACTGTGAGCACTCTGGAAGACCAGGGGCCCAGGAGGGTCTTGGGCAGAGAAGGGATCCTGTGTAACCTGGGGCTTGAAAGGACCTCTCTGGAAACTTGTGGAGAGCAGAGTGGATGAGCAGAAAACCAGCAGAGGCCGAAGTGGCTCAGGCTGAGTGTTAGGGTCTGTAAACAAGTCAAGATGGCGCCTGGCATTTTGCCAGAAGGAGTGGTTTGTGAAGTAACACCAGCAAGCCATTAAGTGTGGAGATTCCTTATTGGTTGACTGCTGTATCTAGTTTATGTTAATTGAGATAAGCTGTGAGTAATGTATATATACCCCTCCTGTCCTACAATAAACGGCTCCCACTCCTGCTGTATCAATGTACACAAGTTGTTCGTGTGTGTCCCCCCCCCCCTTATTTTGCTGCAGCCGGACTGCGGCAGCTGAGCAGGCAATTACCTCCAGGGTGGAGGGTGGGGAGAAGTGGTCGGACTCCACAGCTGAAGGTACAGTCAGCTGATGGGTGTGCAGTGTGCAAGAGCAGAATCAGTGACAACTCTGAGGAGCCTGGCCTGTGAAGGAGGGGGTTGCCATCCACTGGGCTGTGGAAGACTCTAGGTGGCACAGTGGGGTGCAGGATGGGGCAAGGATCATGAGTTCCGCCTTGGACGTTGAAGGGTCATTTGGGTATCTGAGTGGAGAGGTCATGAAGGCATTTGAGTTTAGAGTTTGGGAAAGAGGCCTGGATCCATCTTGCAAATGTGGGAGCCCTCAGCCGAGATGGTCTTGAAACCACAAGGCTGGGGGAGCTTCCTGAGAGAATGAGGCCTGGAGCCCCCTTGAGCATCAGGAGGTTGGAGGAAAGAGGGAGAGCCAGAGAAGAAGACCTCCAGGGTCAACCAACGAGAGGTCCTGGAAGGGCATCAGGGAGGAGGTGTGACCCAGGTGTCAACAGGTCAGGTGGGATGACTGGGGGCAGGCTAGTGGATTCAGCCCCGTGGAGGTCAGCAGAGACCTCGACAGGAGCAACTCGGGAGAGTGGTGTGGGTGGACTGGAATGTGTTTAAGAGGGAATAGGACCTATGATTCCAGCTACTCAGCAGGCTGACCAGGAGGACCTGAGTTTGAGGCCAACCTGGGCAACTTGGCAAGATTCTGTTTCAAAATAAAAAACTTAAAAAGGGCTGGTGCCCATGTGCAAGGCCCTGGGTTCAATCCCCAATGCCACAAAAAAGAAAGAAACAATCAAAAAAGAGGGAAGAGAATCATAATGAGAAAACAATATAGGCAATTCTTTGGAGAAATCTCACACATTTGGGTACTGCCACTAACTAGCTGTGACTCTGGGGAAATTAATTTTCTATTCTCAAGATTATCCTTTTGGGGCTCTGGCTGTAGCTCAATGGTAGAGCACTTGCCTAGCATGTGTGAGGCACTGGGTTTGATCCTCAGCACCACATAAAAATAAATAAATAAAATAAAGGTATTGTGTCCAGCTACAACTAAAAAACAAATTAAGAGTCTCCTCTTATAAAAATGGAATAGTAATAGGAGTGCTGTAAAGGTTACATATGTAAAAGGGGTGGCATATAATAAGTAAATGGATATTAATATTTTGACAATATTAATTCTGCCACATGAAGGCAAGATACTTAATTTTTCTGTGCCTCAATTTCCTTATAGTGTCAAGTGGGAGTAATAATAGTACCTACCCAGAGTGGTGTTGTAGTGGTTACATGAGATAATCTACATGAAGCACGCTTGTGGAACATTGTGTGAACTCAATAAATCCCTTATTGTATGAGCAATGTTCTTGTGAGTGCCAGTCTTCTCTTTTGTAAATGCAGAGTTTCCAGAAGGTGGACGGGGTGCAGAGCTTATGAAGTGACTCCCCTGTCTGAGGAAGGTTTCTTTTGTTCATGTATCTACACTTGTTGGCAGCTCCCTCTGGCTTTGCAATTTGGAAATCCCTGTGCAAGTGGTGACTCTCAGGTGACCCTTCTGCTCCCCGTGAGTTGCTTGTCTTCACTTGGGAGTGAAGGCCCCCAGGGTGAACAGTTGCTTTCCATCTCTGGGAGAATCTGGAGAGCAAACAGTCTTATAGCAGAGGATGCAGAGTTCCTACAGGCATTCTGAGTCATTTTTGAGGATTTGAGGAAGTCAAGACAAACATACAAACTTTGATGCCCTTAAATAAAAAAATATATATTATTTTCTTTTTTGGAAAGCACATTCTCTAGCACTGAGCTATATCCCTAGCCCAAGAAAATCCTTTTAAAGAAAAAAATTTTGCCTAAATTTATTTTGTGAGAGTGTTCTTATTTCTTTCTGAAAGTGGGATTTTTTTTTTTAACAACAGAAATTTATGAAGGAGGTAGAAACATGTTTTGCCTGGAAAATCTGAAATAAAGATGGCAAGGTTTATTTTTTCTAAGAATCTTTTCAATGGAATAAGACAGACTTCATATTCCCCAGTGTGATTGGGGGCATGTAAGTGTTTCTCCACTACCGTCAAGGAGCAGATACACAATCTTCAAGTTCTATAAAAAGAAGCCCTCTGGTAGTTTCCTATAGGGAAAAATTAGAGACTTGTAAAAAGATCTCCCCGTAAGAATTACTCCAAGACATCATTTTAGAATTCATTTAACTTGTTTTTTCAAATCAAAAGAGGGGTGTTGGAGGAAGTGAGTGCCAAGCCACTTTCCCACCTTGAAAACTACACAGTGCTGTGAAGCGGTTTCAAGGAAGGATTTCAGCAGCCTGGTGGCAGCAGAACGCTCGTGCTAGGACGCCACCTAGTGGCAAACAAAGAGCAAAACCTACTCTCTAAAGAAGAACTCCATTTGACATTTGGAATAAAATAATTTTTAAAAATTACAGCTTTAGTGAAACATTCTTCTCACCAAGTCTACCCCAAGGAGTAATTCAGGCATCAAAATCCTGTACTTACAAAACCCAAGTTGAATCCTGCACTTTCAATTGAAAGTACAGGATTGAAAACTGCATTGAAAACCGCAAAGAGATTTTTCACACATTGCTTTTGCCTTGCTCTCCCTCTTAGAATAGCTCAGCTATATCCATACTAAAGAAAACTGGTGCATACCTGGGCAGCATCACCAAGCAATCCTCAGCCGGTGCCCTTTGTGGCATCAAACCACCCTGACACTCCTATTGACTCCTTTCAAAGACAACCGGAAGTTCAGTCTGTTAAGGTTTCATATTTAGATTTCAATAATAGCAGTATATCCAGCCCAGTCACCCACACCACGTTCAAGCTCCATGATGGAAATGTCTCAACACACCCTGAGGGCCCAAACTTAGGCTACTATTTTGAGAAGAATAAAGCCATCTGTCTGGTGCAGTGGTGCATGCCTGTAATCCCAGTGACTGTGGAGGCTAAAGCAGAAGGACTGCAAGTTTGAGGAGAGCCTCAGCGATTTAGCAAGGTCCTAATAAATAATGAAAGTGCTAGGGATGCAGCTCAGTGGTAGAGCTCTGCTGTGTTCAATCCTCAGAACAGCTGCAGCAAGAAAAGTCAATGCAGTGATTCAAGCATATGATACCCCCAGGTTAAATCTTAACAATAGGTAGCAGGGAAAAACCAACAGGGGAGGTAAGTGTAGAATTTAGATACTAGATAAACAAAACCAGGTTGCAGCCTATCACTACCGTTTCATTTATTTAAAATAAAAACGACTTTGTAGCACAATGGTTTGCAGCTCAATCCCGTGGGGCTGGTGTGTCTGAGGGATACAGCCTTCTTTGTGTCTGGGTGCTGGCTGCCTCAGGCACTGGAGAGGAAGTGGTGGATGGTGGGCCCCAGGAGAATGGAGGGGAGAGGAAGTGGGCAGGAGGGGCCCCTCACCCAGGCAGCGGGCTTGCTTGTCTGACCCCTTCCCTTGAGAATCACCGCTCTGAAATGTAAAGTTTTAATGACTGATAAAGGTCATGTGCTCCCAGATTTCTTCCTGTGGGCAGTTGGGCTCATCCTCCCACAGTGTACAAGTTCTCAGCTGCTGCTCACTAGAGCCACAGGGGACCCATTCAGTCAGAATCTCTGGAGTATGAGGTCCAAGTGCAGGGGAGCAGGCGCAAGGCCAGGGTGCACACGGCCCGCTCGGCCTGCGGCCTCGGTAATGGTTCTTCATCATCTTTTTTTTTTTTTTTTTTTAACTGACACATAAAAATCCTACACATAAAGGGTACCATGTAATGTTGATCCTGTACACACTACATGCTGATCAAGTCAGGGTAAACACATTTGTCTCCTCCAGCATCATGTTTAGATTTTTTTCAGTTGTGGATGGCCAGCATGCCCTTATTTTGTTTTTGTGTGGTGCTGAGGATGGAACCCAGGGTCTCACACGCGCCAGGCAAGTGCTCCACTGCTGAGCCACAGCTCCAGCCCCAAACACCATTTCTCTATGACGAAAACTTTGAAAACATGTTCTAGCTTTTCTGAAAGGTGGAGTTCATTACTATCATGGCCACCTGACTAGCGATCACACAGCAGCGCTCCTGCTTCTGCCTAATCTAGTGACCCTCCGCCCACCTCTCCCAGCACTATTCTATCAACTCCCATAAGATCAACTTTTTTTTTGGTTCTGGGGATTAAACCCAGGGGTGCTTTGCCCCTGAGCTACACCCCAGCCCTTTTTATTTTGAGGCAGTTCTCCCTAAGTTGTGTAGGGCCCTCGCTAAGTTGCTGGGGCTGACCTGGAACTTGCAATGCTTCTGCCTCAGTCTTCAAGATGCTGGGATCATAGGCATGTGCCACCATGCCTGATGAGAAAGAATTTTCTAGATTCCACGCATGAGTGATACCATGTGGTTACGCATCCTTCTGCCTTATTTCACTTCACATAATGATCTTCAGTTCCATCTGTTTGTGCAAACGCTCAGGATTTTTTTTAGGGAGGGATTGAACTCAGGGGCACTCCCTAGCCCTATTTTGTATTTTATTTAGAGATGGGGATCTGAGTTGCTTAGCATCTCCCTTTTTGCTGAGGCTGGCTTTAAACTCTTGATCCTCCTGTCTCAGCCTCCTGAGCCACTGGAATTACAGGCATGCTCCACCTCACTCTTGAGTTTTGCAGTGTTGTGCAGGCTAGTCTCTACTTTGTGGGCTCAAATGATTCTTCTACTTTACCCTCCATAGTATTTGGAACTACAGGCATCTGCCAGTGTGCCCAGCAGATTTCATCTCTTTTTATGGCTGAATAGTATTCCACTGTGTATTTGTACCATATTTTCTTTATCCATTCTTCAATTCATAGACCCTTAGGTTGTTTCCACTGTTTGGCTGTTGTGAATAATGCTGCAATAAATATGGGGGTGTAGATGTCTCTTCAAAATGCTGATTCCATTTCCTTTGGCCATATACCCAGTTTGGGGATTGCTGGATCATACCATAGTTCTATGTTTAATTTTTTGAGAAACATCCGTGCTGTTTTTTTTTTTAAATAACAGTTGTGATTTACATTTACGCCAACAGTATGCAAAGGTTCTTTTTCTTCATGTCCTCATAAGTCCTATCTTTAGTCTTTTTTATAGTAGCTATTCTTACTGGGGTGACAGCTCAGTGTGGTTTTGACTTGCATTTCCCATGATGTCTTTTCATGTACTTGTTGGCCATTTGTATATCTTCTTTTGAACCATGTTTAATTTAGATGGATTGCTCATTTTAAACTTTGGTTATTTGGGACTGTTTTGCAATTGAGTTTTTGGAGTTCCTTATACATTCTCAATATCAACCCCCTGTCAGGCATATGCTTTGGAAATATTTTCTCCTGTTCTGTAGGATGTCCCTGTACTCTATTCCCTTGGCTGTGCAGAGTGTTTTTTTGTTTCATATAATCCTATTTGTCTACTTTTGCTTTTGTTTCCTGTGCTTTTGGGCTCTTGTCCAAAAATTCCTCGCCCATTCCAGTAACCTAAAGCATTTCTCCTATGTTTTCTTCTAGTAGTTTCATGTTTTAAGTGTTTGATTTAAGTCTTTATATTAACGGGTGAGATGTAGGGGTCTGGTTTCATTCTTCTGCATGTGGATATCCGATTTTCCCAGACCACTTCTTGAAAAGGCAGTCCTTCTTCCAATTCGCGTTCTTAGCATCCTTTGTTGAAAACACTTGTGTGGGCTGACGTCTAGCCTCTCTATTCTGTTCTTATGTCAATCCCATGCGCCTTTGATGGCTACAGCTTTCTAGTAGGTGGTGAAGTTCAATATGGCTTTGGTTATTTTTTTGTGTGTGTGGTTCCGTATAAATTCTAGATTTCTATTTTTCCAGTTCTGTAATGAATGGCCACTGCTATTTTGACAGGGTTTAGACTGAATCTGTACCTTGCTCTGGGTAATAGGAACATTTAACAAAACTGATTCTTTGAATCCATGGACTCAATATATCTTTCTTTTTTGTGTCATCTTCCATTTATTTATGTTTTACAATTTTTATTGTAGAGATCTCTCATTCTTTGGTTAAATCTATTATTTTTTAGTTACTGTAAACAGAATTACTTTCTTGATTTCTTTTTCACAGAATTCACTACTGACATATAGCACTGCTACTGTTATATGTTGATTTTGTATCCTGAAACTGCCGAATTTGTTTAACAAATGGAATTTTTGGGGTTTTCTAAGATCATGTTACTTGCAAACAATGACAATTTAGTTTCTTCTGTTCTGATTTGGGTATCTTTTCTTTCTCTTGCCTAACTGCTGTTGACTAGACTTCCAGCATTGTGTTGAACAGAAGTGGTGAAAGTGGGCATCCTTGTCTTGTTTCGGATCTTGAGACAGAAAGCCTTCTACTTTTTCCCACTCCATATAATGTTAGCTTTTGGCTCATAATGGCATAATCATGTTGAGGTATGGGTCCTTCTGTAACTAATTAGGTTCAGTGTTTCTGTCCTGCATTTTATTGAATGCCTTTTCTGACACAACTGAGATGACTGTATCATTTTTGTCCTTCATTCTGTTGATGCTGTATGTCACCTTTACTGATTTACACATACTGAACCATCCTTGAGATAAATTCCACTTGAACATGGTGAATAATCTTTTCAATGTGTTTGTGGATTCTATTTGTTAGTATTTTATTGAGGATTTTTGTGACTGTATTCATCAAAGATATTGGCTTATAGTTTTGTTTTGATCATGTCCTTCTCTGATTTTTGTATTAGGGTAATGGTGGTCTATATAATGTTTGGAATAATTCCCTTTTCTCCATTTTTTGGGGAATAAAATATTTAAGGAGAATTGGCATTCTTCTTCAAGTGTTTGGTAGAATTCAGTAGTGAAGCCATATGGTGTTGGGGCTTTTCTTTGATAAGAGGCTTGTTATTACTGATTCAACCTTGTTATTCATTATTGGTCTGTTCAGGTTTTTTTATTTCTTCATGATTCAATCTTTTTTTTTTTAATTTAAAGTACTGGAGATTGACCCAGGAACTCTATCACTGAGTTATATCCCTAGCCCTTTTTATTTTGAGACACTAAGTTATGGGGTTGGCCTCCAACTTGTGATCTTCCTGCCTCATCTTCCCCATAGCTGGATTACAGGTGTTGCCACCATGCCCGGCTCATGATTCATCCTTAGTAATGTGTAAATATATAGGAATTTGCCCTTTTCTTCTAGATTATTAAACTTATCAGCATATAATAATCTCTAGTGGTCTTTTGTATTTCTGTGGTGTCAGTTGTGATGTCTCTCTAATCGTCTCTTATTAGTCTAGCTAATAGTTTATCTATTTTGTTTATCTTTTCAAAGAACTGACAATGTGTTTCATTGATCTTTCATATTGTTTCACTTATTTCTGTTCTGATCTTTATTATTTGTCTTCTATAATTTGGGTCGGGTTTGTTGTTTTCCAGTTCTTTAAGATGCGCAATGGGTTGTTTATTGGAGCTCTTTCTATTTTTTCAATATGGGTATTGACTGCTATCAACTTATTTTTCAGTGCTATTTTTGCTGTATCCCATAGGCTTTGGTATGCTTGTGTCTCCATTTTCATTTGTTTCAAGAAATTTTTAAATTTCCTTCTTGATTTCTTCCTTGATCCACAGTATTTGCACATCTTCAAAGTTTATCTTGTTATTGATTTCTAGAGTCATTGCATTATGGGGTCAGAAAAGATTTTCAATATAATTTCAATTAAAAATTTATTGAGACTTATTTCTTGGCCTATCATATGATATATCCTAGAGAATGTTCCATGTGCTGATGAAACAACTATGTGTTCTGCAGCTGTTGGATGGAATGTTTTGTAGATATCTATTAGGTCCATCTAGTCTAGGATGCAACTGAACTCTGCTATTTGTTAATTTTATGTCTGGATGATCTGTCCATTACTTAACATAGGGTGTTAAAGTCCCTAATCACAATTATATTGGAGTCTATCTCTCTTGTTAGGTCTGTTAATATTTGCTTTATGTATTTGGGTGAACTGATATTGAGTGCATATGTATTTAGCATTGTTAGTTTTTCCTGCTGAAATGATTCCTTTTTCATTATATAAGAATCTTGTCTCTTTTTAGGGTTTTTGATTTAAACTATCTGATGTAAGCATGGCTACTCGTGCTTTCTTTTAAGATTCCATTTGCCTGGAATAACTTATTTTATCTTTTTGCTTCCAGTCCATGTATGTCCTTAGAGTTTCTTGTAAGTAACATATAATTGGGTCTTGTTTTTCCATTTATTCAGTCATTCTATGTCTTTAAATTAAAAATTTAATCCATGTGCATTCTAAGTAAGGTCTTTCTACAGCCGTTATATAACCCATTTTCTAATTTTGTTGTAGTTCCTTTGCTTTCTCTCTTTTGCAGTCTTCTTTTGTGGTCAGGCAATTTGCTTTAGTAGTATGTTTTGATTCCTTATTAATTAATTTTGGTATATCTATGATAGATTTTGCTTTGTGTTTACCATGTGGTAAATAAAAACATCTTTTGATTACAACAAGCTATTTTGAAATTATGGCAACTTAACATGATCATAAAGAACAGAAATAAAAGAGCAAGAGAAAATATACTCACTCCACCAGGTGCAGAGGCACATGCCTGTAATCCCAGCGACTCGGGAGACTGAGACAGGAGGATTGAAGTTTGAGGCCAGCCATGGCCACTTAGTGAGACCCTGCCTCAAGATAAAAAAAAATAAAATAAAAAGAGCTGGGGATGTGACTCAGTGGTGATGTGACTCAGTGGTAACGTGCCCTCGGGGGTTCAATCCCTGGCACACACACAAAAAAATTGTAAGAAAACTCTCCACTTGCCTTCTATTCTTCCCCACATTTTGAAGTCTCATTTTACATAACTTTACATAATTATGTATTGCCTATTTATTATTAATTTTTCTATTTTTGTTTTATACTAAAAATATGGTTAACATCACATTTACAATATTATTCTGATTAGTTTGTATTACAAATTATTCTTACCTGTGAGTTTTATGCCTTTCTATGTTTTCTTCTTGCTTATTGATGTCTTTTAGTTTGAAATATTTCCTTCAGTATTTCTTGCAGAACAGATCTGGTGGAGATACATTCTCTCAGCTTTTGTCTGTCTGGGGACATCTTATTTCACTATCATTTTTTTTCTTTTAATATTTTTTAGTTGTAGGTGGACACAATGTCTTTATTTCAGTTTTATGTGGTACTAAGGATTGAACCCAGGGCCTCATGTGTGCTAGGCAAGCGCTCTACTACTGAGCCTTGCCATCATTTCTTAATAATAGCTTTGCTGGGTGTACTATTCTCAGTCCACATTTTTTCCCCCTTCAGCACTGTGTGAATCTCACTCCACTCTTCCTGGTCTTTACGATTTCTGCTGAGAAGTCTGCTGTCAGGTGAATTGGGGATCCTCTCTGTTGCTTTTGTTCCTTTTCTCTTGAAGCCTAGAGATACATCTTTCACCTTTGAGAGCTTAATTTTGTCTTGAGGTAGACTTGGTTAAATTTGACTGGTGACTCCGATCTTTATGTCCCTGGACATTTGTATCCTTCCCTAGTTTTGAAAAGTTTTGTGCTATTTCTTTGAATAAGCTTTCTACCTTTTTGGCATTTGCAAATCCTTCTTGAACCCCAATAACTTGAACATTTGCTCTTTGAACACTGTCCCAAATTTCCTGTAAGCTTCTTCAATCCTCTTAACTCCCTGCCCCCATTGTGTACTTTCAAATAGCCCTTGAGATAATTCTTCTGTACTTCTTCTTGTACTGATTACTGCCTGTCGGTTTCTGGCACCTTATTCTGAGCATTAGGTGGGGTCGTGGTTTCCCGAAGGTACTTGATGCTTATTAGTGTGTAACATCATCTGGCATTGAAGGATCAGGTACTTGTTCCAGTCTTCCTATTCTGTTTTTGTGTCTATCTTTCCAGAAATTCTAAGCAGCCTGCTTATTTTCTCTGAACCTGTATAAATAACTTCCACTATTTCAACATTGAATAGGTTCAGGTTTGCAGGAGTCTGCTGTTGGTGTGTTGTCACTCTTTTAGTATTAGAGGGCTATCCAAGCCCAGGTTTGTTGGTGTACTATTCAGACAGTAATAGGAGAGTACCTAGAAAGCCTAGTCTGTGCCCACAAGCCTTTCCCTCGGGTCATAGTAGATCTAGATGTCTCATTTACAGTTATTAGCCTGACTCTGAGCAAAAATCACCATGGGTGAATCAGTCCCAGGTTCCTATGGTACACCTGTGGCCACCAATGCCCCCAATCTATGACAAACCCTGAGTCTACAGCCTGCAAAGACAGCCCAACACCTGGGTAGGATCAAGGTCCATATTGCTAGGGTTGCCTATTGCTGAGGTAAAAAAGAAATGATGGTGAAATAAGATGTCCTCATGGCCCTTATGGACCACAGGTGATGCTAACTGGAACAGAAATGTAACAGACTGGGGCCACATGTCTTCTTCCAGAGGCTCCATCTGATAGCAGGCCCAGGGGTATGAGCCATTAGGATTTTCCCAGTGTTGGATCTAACTCAGCACTAAGCTCCACGGCAAAGTCTTGACCCCCCAGTGACTGGGATCTTGCTCCACACTATGCTGCCTGAGGGTTGGAGTAGTGTTGGTGAAGGCAGTCCTTTGGTCAACCAAACTGGCATTAAGCTAGGTCACTACTGAGTCTTATAGCTACGAGGACCTACACAGACTTAGGAGGCACCAGGGCTCACTCTGCAGGTGGCAATGATGCAGACTCATGTGATTTCATCCCACTGGGGCTCAGGTCTCTGTCTGGTGCCAGGACAGGTTAGAGCCCTGTTGGTGAGCATTGATCTCTCTATAACTAGGTAAGGCTGGGGAATGCATGTTGGTCACAGTTCCTGGACCATCAAGGCTAGCACTAATGTGAGTTGCCCAAGGCTTACAGCCACAGGAGTCTGCAGTCTCTAGGAGACAGCAGGTGTGCCTGGAATTAATGTGGGCCAAAGGCTCTGGTCTTCCCACCAGTGCACAGATCTTGGTAAATTGTTCTTTTAATGTATCTTATTTTTCAGTGTGAGTCTATAATTTAACCTTTGCCATCTAACAGAAATCTATAGTTGGTTGTGGTTTTCTTGATCATTTCTTTAGCTGCATTAACTTTCTAAAATGTTTTTTCATGACACTGAATTCAAAAGAGAACAATTTTAATCTTCGAAGACAATATATATTTTGAAAGTGTTAATTTAAAAAAGCCAACAAATTTTTTATTGTTAAGTTTCTTGGTAAGGAGAGCAAACTGTTTCCTGCAGTTTGCTTTTGCCCTGCTGCTAGGGTTTGATGCAGTGCCCAGCCAGCACACTCCTGCCTGCCCCCAGCTCCATCCTCGAGGCAACCAGAAGATTCACAGAAAGCAATTAAAGTCCAGCCTATTACACCAACCCTAATGGGCACCTTTAAATGAATTTCTTTTTCGAGTTGTGTACCTGCTACACTAACATCTGTAGTGTTAAGACTTTAGAAAATAAACTGGGAAGTGAGAGGTGAGCCTCCATGAATAAAGAACAATACACTAAAAGGAGCCAGTTTGACAAAACTGTTGTGGGAGGAGATTAAGAGGCTGTTCCTGAGCAGCAGCAAATATCAAACTGCCCATTTGTTTTTTGCCACTTTCCTCCAAAAACCAAATCAGAAAAGTAATATCTTGTGCAGAAGACTAAGTTGGGGTCCTGCCTTCCCACTCAGTGTGCTTCATTCAATTCTAAATGCAAATGCTAAATGGGATGTTTGCTGATGTTGATGTTCCACTAAGGTCTCTGCCTCATGGGCTTTCAGAACACAGAGTTGTAGGGAAAAGATCAAGACTTCAATTAACCTTATTTATAACATATTATCTGTTCTTTCTACTCTTCTTTGACTCAATTAAACTTAAGAAACTCTAGTATGTACCAGGGAAGACAAGAGGTGGCCTGGCCTGGCCTGGGTGGTGGCAGGGGGTCTGCAGCAAGAGGAAGACTAATGAGATAGGTGGGAGGTAGAATTAATAAGCTTTTTTATTTTGCCATCTTGAGGATTGAATCCAGGATCTGGAGCACGCTAAGCCTGCAAATGCTCTACTACTAAGCTACACTGCACCCCTTTTGGAGACAGGGTCTGGCTAAACTGCCTGGGTTGGTCTCAGACTTGCTATCCTCCTGCCTCAGCCTCCCAACTTGCTAGGATTTTACAGGTGTGTGCCATTGTTGGGTCTTTATGATGTCTTATTACGTGTGGGGATGAGGGCTTGGAGCAGTGCCAGAGGGTTCTCCTAGATTTATATCTGGGATGAACAGCGGGTGTTGGCAAGGGAACACCAGGATGGGGTGGGAGGGTGATTTTTCTGAATTTCTCCTGTGTAGGAAAGTGTAGGGTAGGTTTCAGGAGTCATGAACTCCTAGAAATTAGAGCACAATTTTATATAAATGTATACCATCTAGGAAAGATGGTCCTCAGTGTTTGACACATTTAAAATAGTTAATGATTCCATGAAAGGTCTGAGATCACTTGTCCACAACATTCAGAAACCTAGAAATTCTTAGACCTTACATATCAAACATGAGTTTTACCAAACTTGTTCAAGCAAATAGTCTTTAACAGAGCTATATATCAAGGATCCTATGCTTATGACATTGTATAAGGACAAGGTAGCGTCGGTGAAGGTTAATAATGTCTTTCAATCTGGCTTTTTCTCTTCTTTAACCTATCAAAAGCTAGATTTGCTGTCATAAATTGATTTCTACAATATGTCGAATGACTCTGTAAATCCGAAGAGACCACAGCAAAGCCAGCATAGGATATGCATTTACTGACAATTACATGACATTTGCCACAAATGATTTGGCTTTTAGTATAAACTCACCATTTTTTCCTCTCAAATCAAGTTTTGTCCTTGCTGAGCCTCATGAATCCGGGTCAAGTCAATTACTAGACAGTTCCAAGTAGAAGCTAGATAACGACCACTAATTACTTGATGAAGTTATGTTCCTGAATCTAAAAAGTGTGGCAAAGACAAATCTACCTCAATTGTTGAAAAGGTTGTTGCAAAGCATGTTCTGTCTGGTCACAGCTTCCCCTGCCTACAACATGAAATGTGAAAAGGATGCTGCCACTTACTCATACCCAAATGTCCCCCGCCTCTCCTCTCACAATTTGGCTGTCCAACTCCAGAATAGTAAAGCAAAACTATCACTTATAAAACCCAGAAGGGAAAGGATAAACTTCCAGCTCTGGCCCATTCAGCATGTTTGCTCGAGTTTCAGCCTTCTAAGGACGAGACAGTTATCCATGAGGACAGCAGCACAGGGAGAAACACGGAATAGCCCTTGGGCATATGCTATGCCTAGTTTTCAGCATCCTGAATGATACACACAGTCTTACTAAACTGAAAGGCGTTTTCAGACACACAGCATCAGGAGAGCTTTTCCACCAGAGAACCACCACCAAGAGCAGTGCAGAACAGAAACTCTGCCTAGGGGTCATTTGTTCTAGTGAGAAACAGACAGAATTCAGTGACTGGCTTCTTCTTATGGTCCAGTGGGATGGCATTAAGGAAAAGTTAGAATTTGAGAGCCCCCTGGAAATAATCTGCTCTAGGCAGAAGAGCAGGACTGCAGCCAAGGCAGAATCAGGGAGGTGACAGAGTGCTGCATGATGGCTCCAGGCCGCAGCTGGATTTGGCATCTAGAGTGCAGAATAGTGGCAAAGGGAATTTTAGAAGCCGGATGAAGAATTAGAGGGGCTTGACATGTTGCTATGAAGAAAGAAAACAAGTCTTTGAAATATAACTTGTGAATTGACTCCAACACAAAATTTTTAAGTTTATGAAATATAATTATTTATCCACAACCAAGAAAAGGATTGCAAAACCCTTCTCTGGAAATGAAGAGGTCATAACAAAAATGAAGACAAATTGTTTAGTCAAAAAGTGTAAAGTCAACTAATCTTGCATTTTACTCAACTACTTTGAATCACATATTCAAGTAAAAATTTCATTCCTATAGAATCAACACAACAAAAAGCTAATCACAAAGAAACACCTGGACATTTTGGACAAAACAAATTTGGACTTCATAAATATTTAAATCAAACAAAATGCTGTTACAACCTCCAAAGAGTAACGTAGTATGATCACTCCTTGATCCCAGCAACTCCCTTTCAGATTCTGTGACCAAAGCCAAGAGCAGAGTCGTGGATTTGGGTTTCTATATCAGAGCATTTGTATAAGTGGCATTAAGAAGAAATAGTCAAGCAAACATTGTTTCCTAAGCTCATTTTTCCATAAGTCAAAAATACTTAGCAGAAACATAAAACAAAGTTTACACCCAGTAGGAAACTTTTTAAAAGTAATTCCTGAAAACTATGCTTATAACTAAGAAAATTTAGCTCTGAATAATTCTCTGCTCAGTTTTATAATTTTTTAAAATATTTTTATAATTTTTTTTTAAAGAAAGAGAATTTTTTTTTTTTTGTAGATGGACACAACACAATGCCTTTATTTATTTTTTTTATGTGGTACTGAGAATCGAACCTGGGTCCCACCAGTGCTAAGTGAGCGCTCTACCACTGAGCCACAATCCCAGACCTCTGCTCAGTTTTGATGTATTGCCAAATGCCAATTTCACAAGTGGCACATGAATCAATCATAATACTGAATATTATAGAATCCTCAATTCAGCAGTTAACATTTTCCCTGCACATGGTTAAAATACCATTTAAAGGATTGGTTCCAGTTGGCCAATGATACCAAAAACTTCCTAGGCCAACTGGTGACTAAATGAGACAAGCAGCACCCATTAGAAATGGAGTTTAATTCAAAATACACAGAGTTAGCTGACAGAGAAATGTACTTGGGTTGATATGTTGGAAAAGTCAAGATCCTACAAATTGAGGAGTGCCATCCATGGCACTATATAAAAATACCTTAGAAAAGCCTTGTTATGTCATATAAATGTTAATAGGAAACTTGAGAAAGATTTCTCTGTGACCAAAGATTCAGATTCTGTGACCAAAGCCGAGAGTAGAGAGTCGTGGATTTGGTTTTCTATATTCTATTTCTATATTTGGCTTCTGGCTCCTTATGACATCCCTTTTTCAGATTCTTTGCTGTAGAACTGGCCCACTGTTATTTCAATTATCCATCTTCAAGAAAACGGGAATTTTTATAAATCAGTCCTCTCTCCCCCATTTATTCAGCTATAAAAACCACCATTGTTTTGGGCTGATTTACCAAATCCATGTTTTCTGGCACAAATTATTCATAGCACATGAGATAGACTTGCTGTGCACTGGAGTTGGCAGAGCGGGGAATGGAGCTGTGGGACTCCAAGCAAGCCAGTTTTTCATACTTCACCTTTCCCCACAGAGGGCCCTTCCTAGGTCAAAACGCCATAATTCTAGGCCTCGTTAGACACAGGCTGATTGCAGGCAGTAGCCTCTAGTTGTTCCCAGCCTTAGAAAGGGCAGCTGGCATTTCACAAGTGCTGGGCTTAGAGGGAAGAGGCTGGCTGTGCTGCTGCTGCTGCTGGAATCCCAGGGGGCATTTTTAGATGGGAGAGGGGAGCACTGGCTATAAGCTGCTGCAGTCAAGACCCAAATGTCTCTAAAAGCAAGGCCCTCTTCCATTCCTGAGGAGTCAAGAACTAGGAGTTTCCTCTAGTTTTCATCCATTCCCTCTCTCACACTTGGGAACCCACTTCAAACATTTCAGGGGGACCTCCATTAGTGCTAATGGCTCCTGAAACCACAAACGTCCAAAATGTACACAATGGCCTATAAACCACAGAGCATCTACATATCTTGTGTATACTTCTTATTGTTGTTCCTGCTCATAAGCAGGAACATACTATTTTTCAAATGATTAAATTTGATGCTTTTGGGCTATTTAACTACCAAACAAAACGCACATTTTGGGGGACAAGGTAGGTAAACAGACTCACAAATTGGCTATTCTAGTCAGAGCCAAGCAGTCAAAAGGTATAAGCCTTTCAAAGGTCCATTCTTCATGCTAATTCAAATAAGATGTCAAATATTAATTACTAAATAGGCTTCTTTCAATGTATGTTGACATTCAGTTTGAGACAGCTTCTGTGTAAATACTTCTCTTTCCAGCCATATGTCACAGAGTGGGACTCTGAAAAAGCTTGGGCACATTAACTATTTTATAATCTCTATTTAATTTGCAAGGTACAGAGTTAATCCCTGTCAGGTTGTAAAACCAATTGTCAAACTTACATAAAGGCTATCCAGCATGGCAGAGTTCTTCCCGGTGGCTGCGTGCAATTATAGAGAGGGTTACAGTTAACTAACCAACCATGTACTCAGTCAACCCTTCCACTTAAGGCACACATTCTTCCAAACCCAGTAACCACTCATCTGGAGAAATGAACTCTATTACTTGTACTTGATTTCTTTAAAGAAAGATCCTAAGTTGCTGAGGGTCTTGCTAGATTGCCAAGTCTGTCCTTGAACTTGTGATCCTTCTATCTCAATCTCCTGAGTAGTTGAGATAGAAACATATTTAAAGAAGAAATCTTTAAGGGTTGGGGATACAGCTCAATTGGTAGAGTGCCTACCTTGCATGTACAAGGCCCTGGGTTTGATCCCCAGCACCAAAGGAAAAAAAAATCTAAAATTATGAATAATATCTAAATTTATATGATAAACAGAGCTTTGCCAGTTCAATTGAGTTTCATATATGACATTTAGCTCCTTATTGACCCTCCACATAATTCTCCAATAAAGATGTCTGATGCAAAATTCATAAAGCCCAAATGGGAACCTGTTCTGTTGAAGCAACTATTAGTGATATGTTCAGGTTTTTTTTTTTTATCAGTTAGTATATCACCATTCTTATATTGGTATTAAAGATGAATCTGGATTTTTAAATTTTATCATATTAAACATATTTTCTCTAAGACTTCTTGAAATTTTTTTTGGCACTGGGGATTGAACTCAGGGTTGCTTAACTACTGAGTCATATCCTCAGTCCTTTTAAATTTTGAGACAGGGCTTTACTAGGTTGCCGAGACTAGCCCCAGTAACTGGATTTACAGGCATGTGCCACTGTGCCAGCATCTCTAAAAACTTTGGGTTTGACTTTCATGATTACCTAAGGTTCAGCAGCGGTACTCTAAGTGCATCCCTCTTCCTATCTTTAGGGGATATTTGCTGATTAAGCCGTTGAGAAGGAAAGAGAAGAAATTCCTTGTTGTACAAAGAAGGGAACTAGCAGACCAGGTGGTACATGCAGCATGCCAGCTGTTTACATCTCTCTCTGACTTCTGAGAAATGATTCTATATTGGGAATTAATTACATGGATAAAGTAATATTCTTAGAATTTGGGGATAAGCCTAGTACTTTAGCACAAAGAAATGAATGTCACATTTTTCAATTTCAAGTCTGAAATTGTGCTGGGGATGGAACCCAGACTTTGAGCATGTTAGACTAGCACTTCACCACGGAGCCACAAACCCATACTCCATTCCACTTTTAGTCTCTCCTCTTGATTTATACTATAAGCTCAACAGAGTGTCACACAACACTTTGCACAAAGTCACTTTAGACAGTGCTACATAAATGCCTAAACACCAGTGCACTGAAACATGCCACACTGACACTTCTGGGAACTGCAGTAACTATATAAGGCTCAGCTATGTTCCAGAAATTTGCCCATCCTGAAAACAGCTTAATATTTTTTAAAATGTAAAAATAGTTATATGACCAAAGCATCAGGGTGTGGATTTTCTTACTGCTCCCAGTATTAAGAAAAAATAATGATGTTCTATAATATGTAATATTTCAAATTTGATAGAAAGCAGCAACCCTAAATTCAGACATCCTCCTTCTGGAGACAGGGAAGTGGGAATATATTTATCTTACTAAATATGGATCACAAAACAGACTCTTAATTTTCATTTATCAGTCATGATATGTAAAAGAAAAACATAGAAACACAAAAAACAAAAACTCCTTTAAACTACATTAAAAACAAAGGTAAAAAAAACAGAATAAAATCATTAGTACAAATAAAAATAATGTTAAATATCAATACTTACACACCAAAATGGACAGTTAGCATAACAAAGCTATCGAGTCCCTTAGGATGAGCAAAGCGCCACTGTGCGCCGCCCCTCCCCCCTCAGGTTTCCACCCTTTTCACACTGGGGTACCAGTGCAGGAGGCTCCTGGACGTGGCCAGGCGCGCAGCAGCTCCCAGGGCAGCTGTGGCTGTACTTCGAGGAATGTAGAGCTTCTGAGAAATCTTGTGCTCAGAAGACAAAATCAAAGACAGCTGGTCCATGGCTCCTTGACTCTTATCCTTGAACACTGCGATGGCGTGGCGACTAGAAAGATCTTCGTTCTTTAGGCTCCCTGGAGAGCTCTCCACTAAAAAAAGAGAAGACAAGTCTTTTCACTGCCCTCTCTCCTCCACTCTAGTTCTCTACTAACAGGTACTACAGTCATCGTCTATTAGGTGATGACAGTTACCCAAGGCCAGTCAGGGACGTTGAGATTCAGAAATCAGCTGCCAGAAGGAAAGGAGATAGGGTGGGGAATCATACCTTGGGATCAAATTGTCAGGATAAAGAGAGGGGAAAATGCACTTATGAACCAGGAAGGGAAGACTGGTTTCCAAGAATTTCATAAAAGTAAACTCAGATCCCAGAGAAGAGACCATAAGCTCTCCCATTTCCTTCCAGCCCTGAGTACCACAGTGTACCACAACTTGCCACCGGCGTGCTCTGTTGCCAGGTCTGTGCCAGTGTGAAAGCAAAATGGTTGCTAAGCAGAACCAGAGCCAGTTATCAGCCATAAAATGACTGTTGTAGGCTTTAGATTTAACTGAGAAGTAATCCTTTGGAAAAAATAAAACTAAGGGAGCTCCAATGCCCAGAGTTCCCAGTAGCTAAGGAAGCAAGTACAGGCTAGACCAGTGCTGCCCAAAGTAACTGGTCCATGACTGTTGACTGCCAGCTACTATGATTGAAGTGGCTTTTGTTGGTGTCTAAGCCAACCTGCTGCTTCCTTCAGAAAAGTCCTGCTTAAAAAAAAAAAATCAGGTGAGCTAAACAGTACTCAGCAATGCAGTGTAGATTCTGGCACAACTTCTTTACTGTCTTGTCTATCATTACAAACATTTCACCGACTGGCACTTAGTTACTTGGGTTAGGTAAATATTTCTAAATAGGACACACAAAGCTCAGATTATAATGAAAAAAAATCACTAAATTAGACAATCAAAATGTAAGCCTTTGCTCTTCTAAAGTCACTATTAAGAAAATGACACTTAAAAAAAGACATGACACAAACTGGAGGAAATATATATATGCTATATAGAGATATAGATCTGATAATGGATTTATGTCCAGAATAAAGAACTTGTTTACAAGTAGATAAATCAATATTAAAAACAAATACTTGAACAGCCACTTAAAAAGATATATGAATGGCAAATTAGGCAAAAAGGTGGTAAATAGGAAAACGCAAATTAAAATTACCATAACAGGTCTGTAAGCAGGAAAATACCATCTGCTAGTGAAGATCGGAGCTATCAGAACTTTTAAAACTTCACAGGTGAATGCAAACTGTGCAGCCACTTTAAAAGCATTTTGGCAGTTTAAAAAGTTAAACATGCATTCACTATTCATCCTAGCAAATCCACTTTTTTGTAAATACTGAATGGAAATAACATAAAAACTACAGTAAGTAGAGCTGAAGTGTGGCTCAGTGGCAGAGTGCTTGCCTAGCATGCATGAGCCTCTGGGTTCAATCCCTAGTACTGAAAAAAAAGTTATGGTCAGGAAAAGAAGCCAGACATAAAACCTACATACTATGTAACACAGGAAAGGGAAAGTGACATGCCAGAGCCTAGCAAGTTAGTGGAGGGATTGACTGCAAAGGGGCATAAAAAAACTTTTCACGATGGTGAGAATGTTCTATATGATTGTATATTTTGCCAAAACTCAAAAGAATCATAACCTTAAAAATTCATAATTTTTATTCTATATAAATGTGAAGTCCCTCCAAAAATCATCAGGGGGGAAAAAAAGAATGGCATAGATAATGGGAACAACAGAGACAAATCCTACAGTCAGCAATGCTCAAGTATGTTCTGACAGAGGTAAAAGAAGGTTTTCAGCAACATGGCCAAATATCATCTGCCAGTGGCGAGGATACAGGAGCGCATGTGCACCTACCAGAACCAGAGTGCTCTCCTGGGTCGTCGGCTGCAACAGTAGCTGAGTTGGCTGCTGCTGTGGGCAGCTGAATTTGCTTTGTTGGAGTCTGGATGTTGTTAGGCTCAAACTGACTCCCTTCTTCTGACTGCTGTGACTGGAAAAGGGAGATGTAGAACTCTTCCAGTTTGGGCAGTGTGGAAGAATCCAAAGAACTTTTCAAGTTTGGTTGCTACAAAATAGAAGCAATGAGGCAAAGGTATGAAAAGTGACTGTTAGCATAACAGGAATTAAGCCCTTTTTGTTTCCTTATATACAAAATATATATCATAATTAATAAATAAAATACCTCACTTTCAACCTAGGTAGTCTCTAGAAACATCAAGCCCTTCCTTCCTTAATCTGATGACTATCAACTTAAGAAACCTTTATTATATTTGGGCAAACATGGTACGAAGCGACCACACACAGCTGGGGAGGATGGGCAGGATGTGAGAAATGACATTCACTGCACACTTGATGTCTGGCACTGCGGAAGGTTGTTTGCATGTGTTTTTTTCATTTAAACATCAAGAACCACCTTTCTAGGTAGGTGTAATCTTTCACTTACCTTAATGCTTTTCATAGAGGAGTTATCTGATGTCCATCATTCTCTGCAGATGGGAAAACTGAAGCCCCCAAAGGTAACTTGTGCTTTACTGGCTAGGGAGATAGAGATTAGCCTCAAACCCTAATCTATATCCCCTTAGCCAGTAAAGCTGCCTGCCACTTTATGCCTGGACCTTATTTCCTGTGCTAGATGTAGAAAATGCCTTCCACTAAAATGCTAGCAGAATATGGGACCCACCTCCTGTTCTGAAATCCTGCTGACTTGTCTGTTCCCAAGGGCTTTCAGGCAGGTCTGAAGGGATCACAGAGGATCTAATAATCTGTTTACAAATCTCCTTTAAGTATTGGCCAAGTCCTAAACTGCACAAGCAAAGTGTGAGATTCTGAGAAACCCAACAGGAAACAGCAGCCATGAAGCTAAACAAGATCAGCAGACACTTCAGATCCTGTGGTGGGGTCAGAGTCCCTCCCAGGTGGGGATCAAACAACCAACCAGGCTTTCAGAAGGCCTGCCCAAAGGATGACGCTTTAGACCAAGAGCCACAAAGGATTAAGAATAGAGCACTCTAACAAAGCCCCAACCAAGAACCAATGTGTATGCTAAGGTGATTTACTAGTATCTGCTAGCCAAATGACAACAACCCTCTTTGGAGGAAAATAACTTAACCCAGAGCTTTTTAATTTTTTTGCATAATATCCAACATTTGATTTGAAGATATCATGAGATATGCTTCCTTCTTCCCTCTACCCCATTGCTAAAAACAGGATTAAACAGAGAGGGAAAAGACAGTAAGAACAGAATCAGAGGCGATTCAGATTTCAAACTATCTGAAAGGGACTTTAGCATGATTAACATGGCCAGGACTAAATGATAGACCAAACACATCAACATATGAAAAATCTAAACAAAATGTATAAAAAAAATCAAATGGGCATTTTCATACTGAAAAATAATGTCTAGAATCCTCCAGAATGAAGCACTGCCAATCAAAACAAACAAAAAACAAACAAGATAAGAGAGCCCCACAAGAGATTCAGTCAGAAGTTCTAGCATCTTATAGCTGAATTCCCTCAGGAAAGGAGAAAGACAATAAGCAGTAGAAACAGCTGTTAAGATAAATGGGCCCAAAATTTCCAGAACTGAAGAATGAGCAACTCTGGTGAACCAAAGTGGGATAAATCCAAAGGATCTATTTATACATTCGGACATATCATCATCAAAGAGCTGAGATGCAAGTCAGAAAGAAAAGAAGGCATGATCTTCAAAGGTGCAATGATAACTCACATTTCAACAGAAGCCAGAATACAATGAAATGGCCACTCAAATAGTTAAAAGAAAGTGCCAACCTAAAATTCCACACTTAGGGGAAAAGTTCATCAAAAGGAAGGTGGAAAAAAAAAAACCCCAAACCCAACAAAAACTCCTGAGAAGATCTGCTGATAGTAGACATACACTACCAGAAACAGGAATCATGAGCACCAGGAAGGCACACATGTGGTCAAACATATATGAATCCTGAGTGCTTAAAACATACGCCACCGTGTGCTGAATTATACTATAGCAACACAGAACACCGGTCAAAAAGAAAGATTTAATTTTCTTCTCCATAGAAAAAAGTAATTATTAAGACTTGCTCAGATTCCAGATGAAAATTCACACACACACACACACACACACACACACACAAAAAAAAAAAACACAAAAACAAAAACAAAACAACCCCAAACCATAATTATGTAGGTAACTGTCACAAATTTCTCAATCACCCTCTGGAAGGCCCAAATAAACTTACTTTTGACTAGATTTCAACTTACTGTGACAAACCCTACTACTTCCATCCCCATGTTGGAGCTGGGCTTTCTCCCTCCTTCCTTCTCAGGTTTAACCCGGTACTCCAGGGCCTGTGCAGCTGTCCCATCATCCTCAGAGGCCTTTGCTGCTGCTGTCCCATCTAGGCTGTTATGCCCTTCAAATCTGCTTCTTGGTCTATGTGGAGCTCCTTGGCAGGAAGGGTGATCAGGACAAGTGTTTCTTTTGAAATTCTTGGTGGGCCACTTACACCACATCCTTGAGCCCTGGCAACATTCCACTCACTCCTGAAGCCCCCTCTAGACATGTGGGAGTGTACCATTCTCCCAAATGCCACTAGGGACCCACAAGAAACCTGAAGGTAGCTTCAGGTTCCTCTCGTATCGTGCAATTGTGTCTAATGTATACCTGGTCCACTTCATACCCCTGTGAAAACTCTTTTGGGAGAATGTCTGAGGAAGAAGTTTCTACAAACACCCTATATTCACCTATTCAGTCACTCTCATGACAGGAGGGCTTATCAGTTTGGTGAGTTGATAGAAGTCTGACAACTACTATTTCCTTGCTGGGCAGAATTCGTGTACTAAAGGTTACTACTCTAGTGTGGGTCTAGCTCTCACTGCTTGACTCATGGGTCAATAAGGACAGGTGGGTCTCTGCTTCCTCTCTCCCATGCTGTCAGCAGAATGAAGCTGCTCTGCTTGCAGCTGGGTGAGTTTAACTCAGAGAAAAGAATAGTCTGAGGTCTAAACTATTTTTCCAAATCCAAATTTGCTATGAATGAAGCTAGTTTTTTAAATCCTCCTGTAGATGTTTTTGTGTGCGTAAAACAACGTAAAAGGCAGAAAAAGGAGGACAGATAGATATGCACAGGACATCCAACTCCAAAGAGTTACTGAGAACAATAAACACATGACAACGTACCTGCTGCTTTATAAACGTTTTACAAGTACAGAGACAAGTACATTCAAAAGGATGCATAGCTGAGGTCGTACTTGACGGCCTGGACCACACTGTCTGCGTTTAAATTCCAGCTCTGCACTCACTAGCTTTATATCACTCACCTAATTTCTTTAAGCCTCAGTTTTGTTATCTATAAAATTAATAATAGTGTTTGCCTCACAAGCTTTCTGTGAAAATTGAGTTAACATAGACAAAGGCCTTAGAACTGTGTCTGTTATTATTATTCTAGAAGGACATTCAAATAGAAGTATCCTTTTACAGTTAAAGAAAAGGGGCACAGTACAAGCCAAGCTAAGTGCTGGAATTGGAGTTTTCAGGCTTAAACTTTTGATATGCAAGATGCTATTACAGTTTTGCACTTGTGTTCTAGTAAGCCAAGCAGAAACAAAAATCCGTAAGTTGTCTGCCAATGTAATACTCCAGAGTTGGTCTAAGCTTATGGTCCCCTCCCTAAAGACAATGTTTCTCATATTCTTATTTTTACAGCTCTAATTCATCATTGCTGTAAGTAAAGAGGATACAAAGACAAGATGCTTGTTGTGAATATACCTTCACTGAAGGTGCAGTGGCAGAAATGGGAAAACCCTATCTTGACTATAGCCTCCCTATACTGAACAGTTTTGGTTTTTTTTTTTCACCTAGGACTGAAACTAAGGTCTTGCATGTGCTAAACACCACACTCTACCATTGAGTTACACTTCCAGCTCCTTTTCCTTTTTTTAGAGGAAAAGTTTTAAAATGTTTGATTTCCTCTTTCTTGATACTGGCAACAGTCTTAATTTTGCATCTCTTCCATTTTAGGAAATAGGACTCCAGAGAGGAGCTCTTTTCTTCCAAAATATCCTTTTCCCATTCCATATTTTATTCGAACATTTGATTTTTAACCCCCCAGTATGCCCAAGATCAAGTTAAGCCTTATTTTGTGGCTAGAGATGGAATTGCTCATAAGAAAAAACACTCCTGTAATCCCAGCAATTTGGGAGGTTTAAGCAGAAGGATCACAAATTCAAAGCCAGCCCTTAGCAGTTTAGCTCAGTGCTCTACCACTGAGCCACAACACCAACCCCTAAAAATATATTTTTTTAAAAGTTAAAAAACAGTTCTATCTTCAAAATGATAAATATGGCAAGTACTCTGCTGTCTTAAAATAGGGATAGAAAAAAAGGGTACAGAACACTTTCTCAAAAAGAAATAACACAAGTTCGTTCATTAAGTATAATAGCATTTAAGATGCTATTACACTATCACATGACACAGTAATGAATTACTTAACCTTTGACAATACTCTTTCTTCATGGGAGCTATAATGCTAAACAAAACTACATGAGAAAAAGTTTGATAACTCATGCTTCCAAATCACAAAACATATTAAAAAGCTAATATAATCAAGGTAATCAGTTACTGGCACACAGAATTGAGAGCACAGAAATAAACATTTAAGGTCAATTGGGGTTTTTAAAAAATATATTTTTAGCTGTAGATGGACACAATAACTATTTATTTATTTATTTATATGTGATGCTGAGGATTGAACCCAGGGCCCCTTACATGCCAGCAAGTGCTCCACCACTGAGCTACAACCCTAGCCTTCAATCAAGTTTTGATATGGGTGCTAAGATAACACAAGGGGAAAGAATATATAGTTCTGGGAGAAATAAATTTCCACATGCAAAAAAGTGAAGGTGGACTTTTATCTCACACCATGACAAAATTTTTCTCAAAATGGATTAAGGGCTTAAATCTAAGAGCCAAAACTATAAAACTCTTAGAACAAAGAACAGTTATAAATCTTTACAACCTGGGATTAAGTAATGGTCATACATATGATACCAAAAACTCAAGTAAACAAAGAATAAATTAGATTTCATGAAAAATTTGATGATGCAAAGGACACCATAAGAAAGTGAAAGAAGGCTGGGGTTGTGGCTCAGTGGCAGAGCGCTTGCCTAGCATGTGTGATGCACTGGGTTTGATCCTCAGAACCACATAAAAACAAATAAAGGGATGCTGTCCAAGTACAACTACAAAAAAAAAAAAGTGAAAGACAACAGAACAGTCAACAATTCTAAAAACCACGTATCTCATAGGGATCTTTAATAAAGTATTATATCATTACAACTTAAAAAATGGACAAAGAATCTAAAGAGATATTTTGCCAAATATAAACAAATGGCTCTAACAAGCATATGAAAAGATGCTCAACATCATTAGCCATCAGGAATATGCAATGAGACATACGTCATATCTATCAGTATGTATGCACATACATCTAAAAAACTAGAAAAGTACTGAAGATGTGGAGAAGCTGAAACCCTCATGCACTGTTGGTGGGAACATAAAATGGTTCAGCTGCTTTGGAAAACTGTATGGCAGTTCCACAGAATGTTAAAAACAGCGTTATCACATGGCCCAGCAATTCTACTCCTAGTTATATACCCAAGAAAAACTAAAATCCATGTCCACACACAAACTTGTACTTAAATATTCTTAGCTGCATTATTTATAATGACAAAAAATGTGCAATCAGCCACAAATCCCATCAAGTGATGAGTGGATAAATAAAATGTACTATGTCCTATGATGAAATATTATTCAACTATCAAAACAAATGAAATACTTATTCATACAACAATACTGATGAACCTTGAAGACAATGCCAAATAAAAGACAATCACAAAACACCATACGTTGTATGGCATCTATAGGAAATGTCCTAGACAGGCAAATACCTACTGACAGAAACAGATTAGTAGTCATTTAAGGCTCTGAGATGATAGGAAGGGGCTTAATTGCTAATGTGTATGGAGGTTTTTTGGGGGGTGATGAAAATGTTCTAAAAGAGACTGTAGTGAAGGTTGCACATCTCTGTATACTAAGACACTGAATCATATACCTTAGCAAATCACGGTGGTGTCCTAATTATATTTCAATAAAGCTGTTTTTTGTTTATACATGACAGTAGACTGTATTTTGACATATCATACATGTGTTGGGGGATGTGATCAAGTCAAGATGGCGCCTGGCAGTTTGCCAGGAGGAGTGGTTTGTGAGGCAACGCCACCAAGTCATTAAGATGGTGGGGATTCCTTATTGGCTGATTGCTGTATCTGAATGATGATAATTGAATCAAGCTGTGTGTAATCAGTTAGGTATATATACCGCTGTTGTTCCATAATAAAGCAGTTCCCGCTTCAACCTTCAAGTTGCTTGTCACCTCCCGGTTATTTTGCCCAGCCAGACTGCGGCAAATGGTGGCCCATACGGGGGAACTCTGGGACGCTCAGGGGGGAAGTGACAAGGGAGAACAGCAGACAATTTGGATTCCAGAGAGACTAACTAAAGCGATTTCTACAGACCAAAAAGATGATGATTTGGCTCAAATCCATAACAGCTGATATCCAGAACTCCAGTTTAGCTATCCTTATATCTGCAACAATGGTTCTCCCACACCTGGAGGCTAATGAATAATGAGCACCATCATTAAGGCCTATTTCAAATGTAAAAAACCTTGGGGCTTACTTGTGGGAATACCTTCAGATCCATATACAAGTTACAAGAAGAAGGATGAGATATCAAAAGAAGAGTCAAACCCAGGTGGTAGCCAGGATGCTTTTTTCAATTTTATTTTCTGAGCTCATGCAGACCTAGGTTAATGTTTTTCTGATCAGTTCTATTTTTGATCAACTGTGGAGTTTTTAAACATTGCAATGGAGATTTCGCCTGTGAAAAGCTACAAGGCCTTTACTATTGTGTTATGTGTGCACACTCGTGTTATGTGTTATATGTCTGTATGTGCGTATGTCCATATCATAAGAGGAGCTCTCATGAAAATTAAAAAAAAAATGGATCCAAATATCTTTTATTCACATGATTTAAACAGTTTAAACAGATGAAAGTAAAGATGTCTTTAAAATTAAGCTTACAAGTTTTTCTAGGTGTTCAAAAAAAAACTAATAAAATGTTGAAATAATCTACCTAAATTCAGAAATTTACAAGGATTGTTTTAAAATGTGAACAAAAAAGGAGGTTAACAGATCTGTTTATTTACTTTCACCTTTCCTATTCATTATATCTAATAATTCTGTTCAGGATAATGTACTAAATTGTTCAGAAAATTGTTTTCTTAGTGCCTGCTGGAATGCTATACAATTTTCTTTATCCATCATTGCCAGAATTCCTACCTTCATCCCAGTGCCAGTGAAGACAAAAAAAGAAGAATTTCCAGTATTACTGAAAACCAAATGAGACTTCGGAATTACAGCTACCATCATCACAGCTGTTGCTGTTTCTGTTGCTGCAGCTTCTGCAATAGCTATCACACAAACTGTACAGTACAAACTGCTGCATCAATACTTCAAGAAGGAATAGACATATTAATGGATTCCTCTGCTTTAAGCTGCTTACAGAACTTACCTGGACTGTGTATCACTTATATGCATTATGAACTAATCTATTGATAATTGTAACAGTACCAGGGTATCTTTGCTGACCGTGTCATCAGTGGTACAATTTTTCCAAAGGCTTCTTACTTGGAGCAGTCAATGGCTTGGTATTGTGGCATTTTGTATCCTCCTCCTTCTGCTTGTGGCAGGTTGTTTATGGTGTTTGTAAAGATTACACAGATCCACAGGTATGGCTAAATATATTGGGCCGGTAGTCAAAGATGGGTAAGATCCAATTACAATGGTACCAACCAAAGCCAGGAGGCTGATGATTTGAGGTCAGACCATCCAATGACGGGTAAGGACCATATGTAGTATTGGACAACCTAAAACAGGCACGGTCCCTAAACCACATACTTGTTAATAAAACAAGGGGGAGATGTTGCGGGCTGCAGTCAAGATGGCGCCTGGCAGTTTGCCAGGAGGAGTGGTTTGTGAGGCAATGCCACCAAGCCATTAAGATGGTGGGGATTCCTTATTGGCTGATTGCTGTATCTGGATGATGATAATTGAATCAAGCTGTGTGTAATCAGTTAGGTGTATATATATACCACTGTTGTTCTGTAATAAAGCAGTTCCCGCTTCAACCTTCAAGTTGCTTGACACCTCCCAGTTATTTTGCCCAGCCAGACTGCGGCACACATGGAACATAACACTTCATTTTTGTAATTGTAGATGATGTGAAGTTTCACTGGTCGTGTAGTTACATAAGAATATAAAAAATTTATGTCTGATCCATTTACCGTCTTTCCTATTCCCATCTGCCCTTTCTCTTCATTCTCCTTTGTCTAATTCAGTGAATTTCCATTCTTCCCTCCCTACCACTTATTGTAAGTTAGCATCCACACATCAGAGAGAACATCCAGCCTTCCAGCCTCTGGTTTTTGGGATTGTTTGTTTCACTCAGTGTGATAGTCTCTGGTTCCATCCATTTAACAGCAAATGCTGAAATTTCATTTTTCTTTATGGCTGAGTAATATTCCATGTGTTTATGTACCACATTTTCTTTATCCATTCATCTGCTGAAGGGCACCTAGATTGGTTCCATAGCTAGCTATTGTGAACTGAGTTGCTATAAACATTGATGCAGCTATGTCACTGTAGTATACTAATTTTAAGTCCTTTGGGTATATGCCAAGGAGTGAAATAACTGGGTCAAATGGTGGTTTCATTTCAAGTTTTCTGAGGAACCTCCATACTGCTTTCCATAGAGGTTGTACCAATTTGCAGTCCTACCAGCAATGGATGAATGTACCTTGTTCCCACATCCTTATCAATGTGTTTACTTGCATTCTTGATATTTGCCATTCTGATTGGAATGAAATGGAATCTCAGTGTAGTTTTAATTTACATTTCTCTAATTGCTAGAGATATTGAACATTTTTCCATATATTTTTGACCATTCATATTTATTCTTCTATGAAGTGTCTGTTCAGTTTGTCCATTTACTGATTGGGTTATTTGGTTTTTGGTGTTAAGTTTTCTCAATTCTTTGTATATCTTGGAGATTAATGGTCGATCTGAGGTGCAGATGGCAAAGATCTCCCATTCTGCAGGCTCTCTCTACATGCTCTTATTTCCTTGGCTGTGAAGAAGCTTTTAGTTTGATACCATCCCATTTATTGATTCCTGATTTTACTTCTTTCACTTTAGGAGTCTTGTTGAGGAACTTGGTTCCTAAGCGAACATGATGGAGATTTGGGCCTATATTTTCTTTACAGAGTCTCTGGTCTAGGTCCTTGATCCACTTTGAATTGAGTTTTGTGCAGGGTAAGAGATAGAGGTTCAATTTCATTCTACTATATATGGATTTCCCCAGCACCATTTGTTGAAGAGCTATCTTTTGGCACCTTTGTCTTGTACGAGACAACTATATTTATGGGTTTGTCTCTGTGTCTTCTATTCTGTTCCATTGGTCTTCATGTCTATGCCAATATGATGGTTTTGTTACTATAGCTCTGTAGTATAATTTTTTTTTATTGATTGTTCAAAACATTACAGAGCTCATGATATATCATCTTTCATACATTTGACTCAATTGGGTTTTGAATTCCCATTTTTACCCCAAATACAGATTGCAGAATCACATCTGTTACACACTCACATTTTTACATAATGGCATATTAGTGACTGTTGTATTCTGCTACCATTCCTATCTCCTATCTGTATTATAATTTAAGGCCTAGTATTGTGATGCCTCCTGCTTCATTTTTCTTGCTAAGGATTGCCTTGGCTATTCTGGGCCTCTTAGTTTTCCTAATGACTTTCATGACTAAAAGCTGATTTTTTTTTTTTAAAGAGAGAGTGAGAGAGGAGAGAGAGAGAGAGAGAGAGAGAATTTTTTTTTTTTTTTAACATTTATTTCTTAGTTCTCGGCGGACACAACATCTTTGTTGGTATGTGGTGCTGAGGATCGAACCCGGGCCGCACGCATGCCAAGTGAGCGCGCTACCGCTTGAGCCACATCCCCAGCCCCAAAAGCTGATGTTTTTTGAAAAGTGATATCACAAAATATAAAAGCCTATGTTATGCTAAAACTAAATCCATTCCCTTAAGTAACCTAAATATCTGGAACAGACTGTTTTATGCAATATAGAATGGCTTTATCATTGCTGTCAAACAGAATGATTGTATTCTGTACAACATATATCACTTAGAAGATTCATCTTCCTCAAATCTGATTTTTTTTTAAATACCCCTGTTTTATTTTTATGTGGTGCTGAGGATTGAACCCAGGGCCTCATACATGCCAGGCAAGTGCTCTATCACTGAGCTACAACACCAGCCCCAATTCTAATTTTTAATAAGAGACCTAGTACCAAATTTCATGATTTACACAAATTGCCTGCTGTTTTCAGGACACTCATATAATATATGTGAGAAACATGAAACATGGATTTTGTGCCAGGGTTACTGCTTTCTGACATTGCAACACAAAAGAAGAAATTGGTCTACACTACAAAAGAGCTTAAAATATGGCTAAGTTATAGGATATCCCTATTTTTCTCTCTGCCTAATACAGATTTAATCAGGCTTTTAATTTTAGGCTCAGGATTTTATTCTAAAGAGAGAATATTAATTAAAATTTATTCTAAAGTCAGTATAAATTTTATGCCTCTATAGTGTATCAACTGCTCATTATTTTACTAAGAATGAAAGTACTTACCCATGCAAATGCTACTGTAAAATTCATTAGATATTTATCTTTTATTCTTTTTTTATGTTATCTGAGGATGTGATGATGGAATACATTTTCCTTCCAGTTCTAAGCTAATTTGTAGAGTATATTTTATTCTTTATTGTTTGTTTTCTTTTGCAGAGGTGGATGGGGATGGAAACCAGGGCCTCACACATGCTGGGTACAAGTGCTACCACCAAGGTACATCCCCTGCCTTGAACACTTACCTTTAGAATTCTGGTTGTACCAGTATTTTTTTCTTGAGTATCCAGCTCTTCTCGTTTTTTAATTTCTACTTTCATACCATTCACAAGGCCTGAAGGCTGCCAGGAATCATCCCATATATCTTTGGATGTAGGAAAACACCAATCCTAGAAGATAAAGAAAAATGCAACAATAAACTGAATAGTAACACATGATCAAACGAAGATAATGTGGGCATTGTAGAGGCAAGGAAGAAACAGGCATCGAACAAGAAAGGTACAGATTAACTTTCTACATCACTGATACTCTCCTCCTTCTGTTCTGGGTCTGCACCCAACATCTTCAACTTCTCTGAACGCTTGAATCTCATAAACATAAAAACAACCCTGTTTGTAGTATTTAACATTGTTTCCATAGCTACATGATTTTTCATGATCGTCTAGTACTTAAAAAGCATAAATACTAGGGAGTAACTTAACTGCATCTTCTTTCTCACAAGTATTTCTTCTTTTTTATAAGTAGGGGAAAACATATTTCAAATATATATAGTTAGGCACAATATGAGCAAATGTCCTGACTGCAGAAAACCAAGGTTATATTAAAAGACTAATGCAACAAAAAAAAATTTCAGAAAACAGTTTCTTCAGTTTGTTTATGGATTCCAAAGCATTGACTGGGTGGGCCAATGATAAAACAGATATCATAACACTTGAAAGGGCAGATAATCACAATAAGACTTCCCTCTGCTGGATCCTCTGCCCACTTATGTGCTACACTACTACTTTTTTTTTAATCATGTACTATTATGAATTAGAACCTGACAAATTCGTTTAAATTCCAGAACATATAGCTTTTTCAAGGCCTGGACAACTCAATTTAAATTTCCTCTTTGCAGTAGTGATTTTCTTTCTGTTATCCCAAGGGTCTAACCTTCTGTGGCATTTCTTCACATGTAGGACATTGTTTCTTTCCACCAAGGCTTGAGGTAAATAAATGGGAGGCAGCATCACCTCCTTTTCCTATTTTAGCCTGCAGTGGTAGCCAGTTCTCATCCCAGATATCATCACCTATGGTCACTGACTCCAGGCATGGCATTCCAGTGGGGATCTCATCCTAGAATGTATCAGAGGACAAAGAAAAACTATATTTTATAGTTCCTTATAAGCATATTTTAAAATTTAGTTTTATAATGTTTCCTGACTCCAAGCAAGGATGGCAGTTTAAATACACAATTTATTGCTATTTATTTTTCCTGTGTTCCTGAAATGCCACCAAAACAAAACAAAGAGACTTAGGGTATAAACTCCATGGTCAAAGAGACTAAAGAAAAAGCCACCCACATTCTGGATATAGGAAAGCAGACAACTGTCAACTGATTAAGGAATCCCAATAAAGCAGACTGCAGAGGTTATAGTGAGAAAAACTGAGAAGCAACCCAAATTAATAGAATACTTTAAAAGTTCAGGAAATGCACTATAAGGTTTTTAAAAAGAGGAGTAAAATGGCAATGAAAACAAGAACACCAGTTAAAAGTCAGTGTGAGCAGCTATGAGATATTCAGAGCCCTGCCCTGTTTCAAGAACTCAGGCAACCACACCTCTTGGTCTTCCAGAGGGCCAAGAAAGACTTCTAGAGGGTAAAACTGAAAGCAAAACAAAAACAGTAGGAAAGAGAAATTGGGTGAAGGTTTTTATACTGAAGATTGCTGGCCCTCTTTTTAATATAGCAGGATAGAGATAAAAGGAAAAGGCATGTGAACTTGAGGACAGATCCATAAACATTACCAAATCTGAACAGAGAAAAAAAAAAAAGATTGGGGGAAAAAAAAACCCAGAAGATTATTTTTAAAGCCTCAGAAACTAAAAGACAATGTCAAAATATTTAACATTTGTGTAATTAAATTTCCAAAAAGAAGAGAACAATGTCAAAAAATAATTTGAAGAAAAGTGGCTAAAAACTTCCAAAGACACAAACCTACCAGTTTAGCAAACCCCAAACACCATAAACCCAAGGAAATTCATGCCTGGACAGATTATAATCAACCTTCTGAAAACTAAAGGCAGAAATTATCTTGAATGGAGCCAGAGAATATGAAATATTACATGTAGAGACAGAGCTATATTATTGCTGTGAATTTTGTATCAGAAACTATGAAGGCCAGAAGGAACTGCAATAAGAAGCTTAAAGTGGGGCTCAGTGGTGAAGGGCTTGCCTAGCTGTGTGAGGCACGGGGTTTGATCCTTAGCACCACATACAAATAAATAAAATAAAAATTTCATCAACAATAAAAATATGTTTTTTAAAAAAAGCAGCTTAAAGTACTGGAAAAAAGCAGTAGCAAACAAGATCTCTATATTTGGCAAAAATACCTCTCATATTTTTAATGTTCTTTAAAATGAAGATATAAATATATGGTGAGTGAAGAAAACTAAGATTTATTGTCAGTAGACCTATACTAAAAAGAATTCCAATTCTTTGGATGCAAAGGAGATGATATCAGAAAGAAAGCTAGAGCACTGAAAAAGGAAGAACAGAATATATTTGAATGTGGAAACCAAGAAATATAACACTATGAAATTTCAATGTAAATTTAATACATAAGGATAGTAAAAAGTTAGCAAGAAGATGATTTATATGATGGTAAGATACTGACATACTGTTCAGTGATAAATTACCCATTAAGTCCACTGTAAAAAGAAGTCAGGGTTTATACTGTAATTCCTAGATATACCACTGGGGGGAAACCCTACACAGATATAATAAAAAAAAATAACATATAAATTAAAATGCCAAAATATTTCAGAAAAATAAGAATAGAGGGGAATTTCCTCAATTTGCACAGAATAATTATACAAAACTTAGAGCTAACTAACATCTTTGGTATTTTTCCTCCAAGATAAGAAGCCAGGAAAGTCTGTCTCTCACCATTTTTATTTAACATAGTGCTAGAAGCTCTATCCAGTGCAAAAAGCAAGGAACAGAAATAAAAGCCAGAAAAGAAAAAAAACCATATCTGTAGATGACATGACTACGAAAACCCCAAATAATCTACCAAAAAAAAAAAAAAAACAACCCTCCTAAGTGATCAAGGTTGCACTATACAAGATCAGTACAAAAAAATCAATTTCATTTCTACATACCAGCAACGAACATGCAGAAACTGAAATTAAAAATACCCCGTTTATAATCATAGCAAATATCATTATATATACAATTAATAAAACATATACAGAACCTACATACTGACAATTACAATATGCAGAGATAAGAAATCAAAGACCTAAATAAAAGGAGAGATTCACAACATTCATGTTAAAAGATTCAACATAATAAAGATGTTAATTTTCTTCAAAATTAATCAAATACTGTAATGAAATATCTATGGAAAACCCAGCAAGGTATTTTTTCAGGCAAAAACTTACTCTGGAATTATGTAAAGGCACAGATCCTAGAACAGCTAACACATGGAGCATGGTACTAACATAAAAGCAGACAAATTGACAAATGAAGTAGAATAGAAATTCCAGAAATAAATCCATGCATTACAGTCAACTGATTTTCCACAAAGATACCCAGACACACAATGGGGGAAAGAACAGTATCTCAATAGATGGTATTGAGGAAACTGGATTCTAAACACAGAAGAATGAACTTAAGCCCTTATCTCACATCCCTTATCTCACATCACATACAAATATCAATTCAAAGTGAATTAAAGACTTAAATGTAAGATGTAAAAGTACTAGAAGAAAACAAAGGGGAAAAGCCCCAAGACACTGGTCTGGGCAATCATTTTTTTTTTTTTTAAGTATGACCCCAAAAATAAAGGCAATAAAAGCAAAAACAGACAAAGGAGATTACATCAAACAAAAAATTTCTGCCAAGAAAACAGATTTCTCCCTTTCTCAAAAGAAGATATATGAAAGTCCAACAGGCATATGGAAAAATGCTCACCAATAATCAGAGAAATGCAAATTTAAACTACAAAGAAATTATCTCAGTACAAGTTAGAATGACTTACTAAAAAATAAAAAAGTATTGGCGAGGATGTGGAAAAAAGGAAGCCCTTATATCCTGCTGATGAGAACATAAATTAGTATAGCCATTACGTAAAACAGTGTGGAGGTTCCCCAAAAAATTAAAAACAAAACTACCATTTGACTCAGCAGCCTAACTAATGGGTATAAATCCAAAGGAAATGAAACCAATATCTTGAAAAGATATCCATACTCCTATGTTTGCTGCATCTTTACTCACAAACAATCAAAATATAAAATCAATTTAAGCATCCATCAACAGACGAAGGTCTAAAGAAAATGTGGTATACATACACAATGGAATACTATTCAGCCTTATAAAAAGAAGGAAATCCCACCATTGTGACAAAATGGACAACTTGAAGGACATCATGTTAACTGAAAAAAGCCAAGCACAGATGAAAACATACTCCCACTTATGGGTGGAATTAAAAAAAAGCGCGAATTCACAGAATAGTAAGATGATGATTTACTAGAGGCTGAGAGGGGAATTGGGGAGATACCGGTCAAAGGACACAAATTTCAGTAGACAGGACAAATAAGTCAAGAGATCTATTGTTCATCTTGGTGATTGCAGTTAACAACAACGAATTGTACACTTGAAAATTGCTAAGAAAGTAGACTTAAATTGTTCTCACTACAAAAAAAGAATGTATGTAAGAAATACATTAAATAGCTTCATTTAGCCATTCCACAAGCTATACATAAAAACTATATATTAAAACTTCACGTTGTATACCATAAATAATATTTAAACTCCATAAAACAAGGAAATGAAATCAATTTTATATCTTTTCCAGAAAATACAGACCAATAGCTTTCATGAAGACAGACATAAAAATCTTCAATAAAGTATCAGCAAATCACATCCAGTAATATATAAAAAGAATAATTCACCATGGCCAAATAGGGTTCATTATCCAATATCTAATGGAGTAGACTATTAATATATGCAAAACATAATTCAACAAAATTCAACATTCAGGGTGTAGGGGTGCACACCTGTAATCCCACAGCTCGGGAGGCTGAGACAGGAAAATTTTGAATTCAAAGTCAGCCTTAGCAAAAGTGAGGCACTTAGCAACTCAGTGAGACCCTGTATCTAAATAAAATACAAAAATAGGGTTGGGGATGTGGTTCAGTGGTTGAGTGTTCCTGAGTTCAATCCCCAGTACCCCCCCCCAAAAAAAATTCAACATTCATGCATGGGTAGAACTTTTCAGGAGTACAAGGATATTCTCTCTCATACTCCTGTTCAACAGTATCTGAAATACTAGCCAGAGCAAGGCAGGCAGATAGATTAAATCCATACAGATTAGAAGGAAATAAAACTACTAATTTGCAGACACCACTACCTATGTGAAAATCCCAAAGGGACTCCTAGAACTAATAAGTGAGTTCAGCTAGTTCACAAGATATAAGTTCAAAATTTAAAAAAATTATATATTCTAACAATGAAACTATCTAAAATAGCTCCAGATAAATGAAATATTTAGGTATAAAGTTAAAAAAACACATGTAGTTTCTGAATACTGAAAATTATAGCTACATGATAAAGATATAAACGAAAAACCTAAATTAATAGGCAGGTAGCTTCTGTCTTCAGAGAATAAAGATATCAACTTTCCTCAAATTTATCCACAAATTAACACAATTCCAACAAAATCCCAAATATAGATATATTGATTCTAAAATTTATAAGGAAGGAAAAAAGAACTAGAGTATTAAAAAAATTTTGAAAAATGATAAAATAGGAGAAGTTATACTACCTGACTACTATAAAGCCAGTATTCAAAGTCTGGTACCAATAAAGGGATGGATATAACAGAACAAGGGAACAGAATCCAGTCTAGAAATAGACTCATATAAGTATGGATGACTAGGTTGGGGAAGTAGATCAGTGATGGAGCACTGGCCTACCATGTGAAAGGCCCTGGGTTCAACCCCCAGCACCATACACAACACACACGCACACACGCACACACGCACACAAAAAAAACTACAAATATGGACAAATGAATTTTGGTAATGCTTTATAGGAAATTCAATTTAGATAGGATAGTCTTCTCAACAAATGATATTTGAACAACTGAACATGACATATACAACAAAATAAATCCTGTCTTAACCCCATATGCCCCCCAAATTAATTTAGATTTCTCAATATTGAAACACTGTACACAGAAAAAAAATTGATATCTTAACCTTCTCAAAATTAAAAACTCTTGCTACATGAAAGACATTATTAAAAGGATGAAAATATGAGCTACAAGTGGAAGAATATATTTGAAATCACATATCTGACATAGGAGTAGCATCCAGAATATATTAAAAATTCTCAAAAACATTAAAAAAAAAAACCAAAAACCAATGACCCAATAAAAGTATGGGCAAGTAGGGGATAGGTAAGGTAGCAGAATACAACAATTACTAATAGGGCATTATGTAAAATTGTGGATGTGTAACCGAAGTGATTCTGCAATCTGCATTTGGGGTAAAATTGGGGGTTCATAACCCACTTCAATCTATGTATGAAGTATGATATGTCAAGAGCTTTGTAATGTTGTGAACAACCAATAAAAATTAAAAAAAAAAATAAAATAAAATAAAATTAGAATCCATTCTGCAAAAAAAAAATAAAAATAAAAAAATAAATAAAAATAAATAAATAAAAGTATGGGCAAAAGACCTAAACAGACATTTCTACAAAAAGTATGTATGGATGGCAATTAAGTACAGAAAAGATGTTAAACAATATTAGTTATTAGGAAATGCAAAATATACCATGTGGTACTACCACTACACACCTATCAGAATGCTAAAATTAAAATTACTGGTAATACACAGTGCTAGCAAGGGTGTGGAGCAACTAGAACAGATTGCTAGTGGGAATGCAAAATTATACAACCTTTCTAGGGAACAATTTGATAATCATGTGACCCAGCAATTTTACTCCTAGGCATTTCCCCTATTTAAATGAAGCTTGTGTTCACACAAAAATCTGTACACAAATACTTGTAGCAGTTCTATGCATAATTATCTTCAATGGATGAAAAGCTATACAAGCATGATACATCCTTACAATAAATCCAAACTAAGTAGTCAAAAGCTTTGATTTGAAATTGCTAAATGCAACACTTTAGAAGAATAAATGATACCAGTCCTAAAGATTACAACACTGTGTGATTCCACTTATATGATGGTTCTAAAAAGGTAAAACTATAAACACTGATGTGGCTGTGTCCCTGTAGTACGCTGTTTTTAAGTCCTCTAGGTATAGACCGAGAAGAGGGATAGCTGGGTCAAATGGTGGTTCCATTACCAATTTTACAAGGAATCTCCATACTGTTTTCCATACTGGCTGCACTAAGTTGCAGTCCCACCAGCAGTGTATGATGTACTTTTTTCCCCACATCCTCGCCAACACTTATTGTTTTTATTCATAATAGCTGCCATTCTAACTAGAGTGAGATGAAATCTTAGAGTAGTTTTGATTTGCATTTCTCTAATTGCTAGAGATGAAAATTTTTCATATATTTTTTGATTGATTTTATATCATTTTCTACAATAGCTAAATTGTGGAACCAACCTAGATGCCCTTCAGAAGATGAATGGATAAAAAAAATGTGGCATTTATACACAATGGAATATTACTCAGCAATAAAAGAGAATGAAATCATGATATTTGCAGGTAAATGGATGGAGCTGGAGAAGATAATGCTAAGTGAAGCTAGCCAATCCCAAAAAAACAAATGCCAAATGTTTTCTCTGATATAAGGAGGCTGATTCATAGTGGGGTATGGAGGGGGAGCATGGGAAGAATAGACAAACTCTAGGGATGGGAGGGGAAGGGAGGGTGCATGGGGTTAGAAATGATGGTGGAATATGATAGTCATTATCCAAAGTACATATATGAAGACACAAATTGGTGTGAATATACTTTGTATACAGAGGTATGAAAAATTGTGCTCTATGTGTGTAATATGATTTGTAATGCATTGAGTAGTTGCTTGGGGTCAGGAATATGGAGGAGATTGATTAAAAAAGGGTAGCACAAGGGAGTTACTTCAGATTGATGGAGTCACTCTGCATGCTGATTTTGATACTGGTTACATGAAACTACTTGTATATTAAGACTGACAGAAAATTATACCAAAAGAAAGTCAATTTTGCCATATATTAGTTTAAAAAGAAAGATGGTAAGACAAAGTAAATTTATGCAGGAAAGGAAAAGGTGTCATAGCATACAATGTGCCTGAGCCATGAACAGCATTTACAGCCATAAGAATGCAAATGGAAAGTTTGATACACTCAGTATGATGGATGGTGGAGAGGGGACACAACAGTTATGTTTATGTGTGGTAGGGTGAAGGGATGAAAGAGAACTAAGCCCTCATCCTTCTACTGGGTAGAACACAGATACATAAAACTGAGAAAGCAGAGATTGATATGTATGTATTAAAGGAATAGAGGTAAAACTCCAAAATAAGTAGCTAAAATAAATGAAAATGGTTGTTTTGGGATATAGGCCACAGAGGAGAAATGGTCATAAGGGACTCTAGGCTATGTGTACATAAACATTTGACTAAAATAAAAATAAAACATGCCCTTCAAAAAAGTTATAAACCCTTTTCCCTAGCATTGTTCTCGATCTCAGTGTTTAGGTACTGCACAATTCTTGAATATGGCATAAACATACAGGAGAGTAACTAGCACATCAAAGCCAGGTGATGCCTTTTCTTTTCCACGATCAAGGTTATGTCCCTAAAACACTCACCTTGGAGACTGCTAAAGAGAGAATTTATAATTCATCTGTGAGAGATGATCTATGACAATAAAAGCAGCAGAGCTTAAAAAGCTAATTTATTTCAGTCTCTTCATTTGTGAATTAATTATATTAATTACATATTTTTTAAAAACTACCTTTCCTTCTCCTACCTCATTTTCTTCCTTCAGATCCTTTGGCTCTGGAATGGACCACTTTAGATCTTCTTCACAGCTCTTGTGAGTTTTCAGAGAACTGAATTCAGAATCCTTTAATGGCTCCTTTGACATAGATTTAAGAGACTTAAATACATCATTAATATCTTTTTAGTAGATATGAAAGAAATTCTTTGTCTTCTATATTAATGTTGTTTACAAAATCTTTTTACATTTTATTTTATTCAACAAAAATAAAAAGCCTTATATCAACAACAAAATATTTCCAGCCTTCAAGATTAAACACTTCCTATACTCTTATTCCTCATGACAACAGGTACTGGACTATCAGACTCAAGAGGACCTGTTTATCTATTCAAGAAATATTAAGTTCTTAGCATGAGCTTCACTTTCCTTTTATTTAGAATGGGAAGGTTATTATGCAGGTTAAATTCTCTATACATGTGAGCACTCAGAACAGTGCCTGTGAGGTAGTACAAGTTCAATAATTATTGTTGCTCTGTGGCTAGAATAATGCATAATAAAAGGTTGTTATAATAATACTGTTGTAACTGTGGATGGAGAGAGGGTTGGCAAACATTGAAGGAGAAAAAAATCAGAATCTGTGAAGAACCTGAGCAGTGAGTATGAAGGACAGCATTTGAGAAGGGAAGGCACAACTACACAGAGGAAGTGAGTAAATAGGAGAAATCACCAGAGGAAGCACAAATACTGCAAAGGTTTAAGCTGCCTAACAATGAGAAACGGGTTAGTTGTAAGATCACTGTGCATCTAAGTTTGGAAAACCTCAGTTCCCTCATCTGTAAAACGAGGATAACTAGAGTTAATTAAAGGAATTATTATAATATTTGTAAATATTATAATAATTAATATAATTTAACTGTTATTATAATATAACTTACCAGGGCATGGAAATCGCTCTCTTTGGATCGAGGACTTATCTCTCGGTCTTCATTAAAATAGTGTTGCTGAGAAGAATAACCCAGTTCTGTCAAGACAACTTTATCTGGCCCTCCACTGGGTTGAGTGTATAAAGCTAAAGGATTTAGGTCTCTGAAGCCCTGGATAAAAATAGATAATTTTTTTAAATGAGGAAGGGTTTAACTATCCAATCAAAAAAGAAAGGACGAAAGTTAGTACTTCATAATTCTCAAGTGCTGTGGAGGTACATTATCTTCTTAGTTAAAAGCTTGCTCCATATTGACACTTTTACATAGTTACAAAAATTAGCATCAATATTAGCAGTGATACAGCTATCACTATCAACAGATCACTATCAATAATGTAAAATAAAAGTGTTGCTTTTCTCTAGGATGACCTAAGATAACTACACACTTTGAAATACTTTGGAGTAAGGGAGAATAGTCAATCTTTTTTTTTTTTTTTTTTGTACTAGGCATTGAGCCCAGGGGCACTTAATCACTTAGCCACATCTCCAGTCCTTTTTATTTTTTATTTTGAGACAGGATCTTGCTAAGTTGCTGGGGCTGGCTTTGAACTTGAGATTCTTCTGCCTCCTCCCCAGCCACTGGCACATGTGCCACCTACCCTGGCAAAAGTATTCATATTCTAAAGGATAATTAGCCAAATGTGGTTTTTATGGTCATCTAAAAATTAAGAGTGTTCTGCATTAAGAAGTCAGCAATGTGATGAATGGCTCTAAAATTAAAGAATAAATCAAACAACCTTCTGTATTAAATTTAAGTGTTGAGAGCAAGCAATATATGTTGCAAAATGCATCCACACTGCTCTACCTTGGAAGGGACATTTTCTCGGCATACAATAGCATGGCCCTCTGCTCTTAAGACATGATGGAAATAGACATCTTCATGTGAGGATGTATCACACAGAAAAATGTTAAGGATTCCATCGATATATTCATCCACTACTCCTACTAACGGCTTCAGACCACACAATTTCTGGAACTGCAAAATAGCTCTGGATGTCCAGTGTTCCTGTAATATAATAAAGACACTAGATTTAGGTGATAGAGTTCAACATGAATTATAGTACCATTTATGATAATGTACAGTACAGTAGTTTTAAGTGGAAAAATCAAAGCATAAAAGAACTAGAATGATACATAAGATTATGATTTGAGGATGATAAAAATCAAAATAAAAAATGGTGAAAAAGTAATTATTTGGTGAGGAACCCCTTAATTTCAGAAATATATTATTAGACCAACCCTCCCACAGGGAAAAAAAACCTAAAAAGTCTAGGTAAAATATCATTTTTAATATGCCCAGAACATCAAAGTACTAGCAAGCTAGTGACAAATTATCAGGCCAAAACTGAAGGGAAGGGCTAGGGTTGTGGCTCAGTGGTAGAGTGCTCACCTAGCACATGTGAGGCACTGGCTTCGGTCCTTAGTACCACATAAAAATAAATAAAAGGTATCTGTGTCCATCTACAACTAAAAAAATAAAAAAACTGAAGAGAAAGTGGGAACAACTTTTGTCTTAAGGGTACCTCCTAATCCAGGCAAATTTGAACACTGCAAAGGAGACATATAGCAAAACTGGGGTCCACTACAGTAGGTTGTCTGTAGAAAAGTTTTCCTTCATTGAGTCCTGCAAGATATGGTCTTGGGTAAGCAGGGAGAGAAAGAAACCAATCTTCACATGGGTTTGCACCTCAATTTTCATATCATTAGAGTGGTCCATAAATCCTCAAGTTGTTAATTTAAATTAACATAGTTCTGAAGTGCTGGAAATCCTAAGGAGCAGGCAGAAGCAAACATAAACCCTCTCCAGAGATAGGTGCACTCAGCTTGCATCATTTAACTATTCTTAAAATTTTTCAAAGACAATGAGCAGCACACAGGCAAAGATAAAATGCATAAAAACAATGAATCAGAAGAACAAGTAGAAACCATATAACTGCAACAAACCCTTAAAATCTTGGACAATTTCTTTTTTTTTTTTTTAAAGAGAGTGAGAGAGGAGAGAGAGAGTGAGAGAGAGAGAGAGAGAGAGAACGAATTTTTAATATTTATTTTTTAGTTCTCGGCGGACACAACATCTTTGTTGGTATGTGGTGCTGAGGATCGAACCCGGGCCACACGCATGCCAGGCGAGCACGCTACCGCTTGAGCCACATCCCCAGCCCCTCTTGGACAATTTCTAGACAAATTATAAAACTAAGCTTACTATGCTTAAAGCAAAGTCCCCCTTCCAAAAAAAACAACAACCCTGCTTAGTCTGAAAGATTCTGCAGAGATCAGCAATCTATAAAGACAAATATAGCATAACAAGCTTTAGAAAGTAAAAATATAACAAACTAAAATCTTCATAGGTTAATTCAGTAGCAGATTATATACGATTAAGAGTAAATTAGCAAAGTTGAAGATAATTTATGGAAAAAAATTTACCCAGTGTGGGAAGAAAGATGGGCATAAAATACAGAAGGCCGTTAAGAAGTGGAAGAAAAATTGAGGAAGTTTGACACTTTTAATTATGGCCTCAGTGGGCTGAGGCTGTGGCTCAGGCTTGCCTAGCATGTGTGAGGCACTGGGATGGATCCTCTGCACTACATATAAATAAATGAATAAAATAAAGGTCCATACATATAAAAAATATTTTAAAAAAGTTATGGCCTCAGCAAAAGAGGCAGAAACAGAGGTAATAAAAATATAATCATAATTGAAGAGACAATGACTGGAAATTTGCAAGATTTAGTGAAAAGTAACTAAGATAAAAAAAAAAAAGTCCAGTAAAAAACAATATAGGGGCTGGGGTTGTGGCTCAGTGGCAGAGCTCACACCCAGTGTGAGGCACTGGGTTCGATTCTCAGCACCTGCATATCAATAAATAAAAAATAAAGGTCCATTGACAACTAAAAAAATATTTTTACAAAAACAATATAGGATAAGTGAGCATAAATTCACACTAACAGCCAGGCACAGTGGCCCATGCCTGTAATCCCAAATGGCTCAGGAAGCTGAGGCAGGAGGATTGCAAGTTTGAGGCCAGCCTCAGCAACTTAGTAAGGCTCTAAGCAACTTAGTAAGATTGACTCAGAATAAAAAGGGCTGGGGATGTAGCCTGATGGTAAAGTGCCCCTGGGTTCAATTCCCAGTAACAACAAAAAATAAAATAAAATCGCTATGAAGGGAGGGGAGAGGGTGTCGGGGTAGGAAGGGTAGTAGAATATATCAGACATTATCACCTTACGTAAATATATAACTATAGACTGGTATGATTCTACATCATGTACAACCAGGAAAAAATATATTCCATTATATGTATCAAAATGAATTCTTATGTATAACTAATTAAAAATTTAAAATTAAGTCATTAATTAAAAAATAAATTTAAAAAAATAAAGTCATCATTTCCCACTTTCAAATAGGTTGGCAATTTGTGGGATGTATTCCTCTTCTTTATCAAACTTTGGTCTCCACTGATTTCTCCTGCCAGAATCAACTACCACTATGACACACTGCCAGGTTAACTGGCTCATTGAAAAAACTAACCAAAATGGCAAATACCTTTCTCTTTAGATCACAAAAAAAAGAAGAGAATATACTAATGAACAATAATTGTAATGTAAATGGACATACTATTACAGTTGCTGGCATCAAAAAGAAAAGAAGGCAGGCCACACATGCATGCCTGCGGTCCCAGATATAAACCTAGGAGTACACCCTGCACTGCTCCTGACCTTCATCTCTGCATGGACTAAGCCACACAAAGGACCATAGATGGTGCATGCCTGTAAGTCCCAGCTACTTAGGTGGCTGAGGCCAGAGCATCACAAGTTCAAGGCCAGCCTAGGCAACTTAGCAAGACTTTGTCTCAAAAAGTTAGAAAAAGGAGAGCTGGGGACATGGCCTAGTGGTAGTGCATCTGCTTAACATGCAGAAAGCCTGGAGTTCAATCCCCAGCAACTCCTGCCCCCCCAAAAAGAACAGGAAGATATTATGAATAATTATGCCAATAAAATGAAACTAAGTAAAAAGAAAACATTCCCTAAAAATATGACACCAAAATCACATTGAGGAGGAACAGAAAAAAAAAACTACTACAAATACTGCATTTTAATTTTTTTGTGCCAGTCCCTTAGAGTGGGCAAAAATTGATTGAAACAAAATATTAACACTGCAAATCTACTAGTTAAAATTTCACAAAATAACATAAAAACAAGTATATGTTAAAAATTAAAGTTTCAAATGATATTTTTAGTTTGTGACATTTATGTTTCTAAAAATAATAAAGCTTAAACTGCATGAAGACTTTTGGAATAAATATATATCAACACATTCTACTCCAAAATGAAATGCAATGATTTTACTTTTAAAAGTTCTATGTTTCCCAAAGAAATTCAGAGAATAAAACAGTTTTATATTTCACCACATATTAACTATTTTCCATAATCTTTATTCCTTCCTATAGATCTCAGTTACTATTTATTTTCATTTCCATTAAGAGCTAGAAGGACTTCCTTTAGTATTTCTTGCAGTTCAAGAATACTGGTGGGCTGGGATTGTGGCTCAGCGGTAGAGAGCTCATCTAGCACATGCGAGGCTCTGGGTTCGATCCTCAGCACCACATAAAATAAATAAATAAATGAATAAAGGTATGTGTCCAACTACTACTTTTTTTTTTTTTTTTTAAAGAGAGAGAGAAGAGAGAGAATCTTTAAATATTTATTTTTCAGTTTTCGGTGGACACAACATCTTCATTTTATTTTTATGTGATGCTGAGGATCGAACCCAACGCCCCGTGCATGCCAGGCGAGCGCGTTACTGCTTGTGCCACATCTCCAGCCCCATGTCCAACGACTTCTAAAAAATAAATATTTAAAAAAAAGAATACTGGTGACAAAATATCCTAGTTTTTTTTGTTGTTGTTGTTGTTGTTTTGCTGAGCTGGGGATGGAAATTCAGGGTCACACAAGTGCTTGACCACTGACCTATGCCCTGAGTCCTCCCAGTGTTATGCACCACTTAACAACATTTTGGTCAATAAAAGTTCATGTATGTGACAATATTCGCATAAGATTACAAAGGAACTGAAAAATTCAAATTGCATAGTGATGTGGTAGCTGTCATAGCATTGTCACATCCTGTCCAGGTTTGTGGTGCTTCTGGTGGAAACATACCTGCTGTTCGGCCAGTACATAATACTTGATGATGATGATAAACAACTACGTTACTAGTTTATATACTTGCTATACTATTCTTTTAATCATTAAAGTATATCCCTACCTGAAAAAAAAATTTAACTGTACAACAGACTTAGCCAGGTCCTTCAGGGGGGATGCCAGAAGAAGGAACCGCTGTCATAGACAACGGCTCTGTGTTATTGCCCTTGCGGACCTTCCAGTGGGACCAGATGCAAAGGTGGAAGACAGTGATATTTTGATCCTGATCCTTCATAGGCCTAGGCCTTGTGTCCTAGTTTTTAATAAAACAGTTTAAAAAGTTTTTTAAAAGATAAAAATAAGTCAAAATGGGTTATTGTTTTGGTTACCTTTTGGGTTGTTGTGACAAAATACCCAACAAGAACAATTTACAGGGGCTGGTGTTGTGGCTTGGTGGTAGACCACTTGCCTAGCACGTGGCTTCTTGGAAAAGGAAAAGGACAAGGACAAGGAAAAGGAAGAAAGGAAGAAAGAAATTTTTAAAAAATTTACAGGAGGAAAATTTATCTGGAGCTCACAGATAGGCAGCTCCACAACTCTGGGCCTAAGGTGAGGCAGGACATTATGCAGGAGGGGGCAAGTGAAGGAAAGCTGCTCAGCTCAGGGTCAGGAAGCACCTGCATAGAGAAGATGAAGTCACCTACCTCCTCTAGCCATAACCAACTTGCCCACAGTTACCACCCAGTCAGTCCAATCAAACTAGGATGGACTGATGAATTATAGCTCTCACAATCTGATCATTTCACCTCTGAATGTTCCTGCATTAACGGGAGATTTGGGAGAACACCTCATATCCAAACTATAATGGCTATATTTTAATCTTAAAATTAAAAAAAAAATGTTTAAGGAATAAACATTTAAATGTATTTAAAAATACAACCACCAGGCAGGTGGTGCACACCTGTAATCTCAGAGGCTTAGGAGGCTAAGGCAGGAGGATTTAGAGTTCAAAGCCTGCCTCAGAAAAAAAAAAAAAAAAAAAAAAAAAAAAAAAAAAAAAAACAAGGCACTAAGCAAAACTATGTGAGACCCTGTCTCTAAACAAAACACAAAATAGGGCTGGGGATGTTGATCAGTGGTTGGTGCCCCCAAGTTCAATCCCCAGTACCAAAAAAAAAAAAAAAAAAAAAAACACACTGCCCAGGTAGGGTAGTAGGTTATACTATCTAGGTTTGTGTAAGTACATGCTATGATGTTCATAAAATAATGAAATCACCTAACAATCCACTTCTCAAAAAGTGTCTCCATTGTTAAGTGACAAGTTGGACTTAAACTCTAAATTTTGTACACCCCTTGCTCTTGCAGTCTGTAGCAACTGAAATCTCTGTTCAGTTCCTTCAAATGCCAGTTGTTAACTTTCTCCTAGGGCAACTAGGTTGTCCCTAGTGCGTGCAAAGTTCAGTAGTCATCTAAGGATTTGGGAAGATTATATACGCTGTGTATACAATTGTATACCCATTCTGTGTGTTAAGTATTTGCCCCCTAACTTCTAGCTGTTCTGTCACTCTCAAAGAATCTCCTCTATTTCTTCAAGCCAGCAAGGCTGAAGAGTGAAGACTGCCCTCAAGAAGGCAGCTGGAAAGCGGTTAAAAACCTTAACCGCTACAGTTTGATTTCCAAGGAGACTTCTGCTTTCCTGCCTACTTTTGATTTTGTCTGTGGGAACATAGTCTCATCACATTCCTTTGTTGCTCTTCTTCCATTACCAAGAGAATTAATCATTTTCAAAATTAGAAAATAGACATAGAAATAAAATGAGATAGATTCATTTTAGGTAAAAACATGACTACTGAGCTCTTAACATTAACCAAACATTGCTATAGGACACTTATACTGTTGGGTTCAGATGGACACACAAGAAAACAGCAGACAGTGACAAGTATAATAAAGACAAAACATGGTGATGATGAATGACTCAAGGGGAAGGGCATACTTTAAACTGGCTGTGAGGAAAAGAAAACCCTTTGAGGAAATAACAGGAAGGGCAACCATGAAACTTCTTGGAATAAGCTATTCCTGTGATTGGAATGAGCCAAAGCCCTGAGGAGGAGAGGTATAGGAGGCAAATAAAAAGGCAATGAAGAGGAAAAAAAAAAAAGAAAACAAAACAGAGAAGCCATTTGGCTGATGTAAAAGACATTGGTTATAAATGGGTTGCAAATTTAGCATCCAGCTTCCTGATGGCCAAAGTAGTAAAAAGAGACCCATTCAAGACTACAGACTAAAACCCAATCCTGATGGTAGTACAATGTATGGTTTTTGTGAAATCTGAGTGCAGTGGTGCACATCTATAACCCAGTTACTTGGGAGGCTGGTCTGGGCAACTTTGTGAGACTGTCTAACAAAAAGGCAGAGTTAGGGGTGCTAGCGGTGGAGATTAGTGGTTTAGTGCTTGCCTAGAATGCACAAGGGCCTGCGTTCAATCCAGTACTGCAAATAAATAAAACACTTTGTGTACATTGTTTATAATAGTGGAAATGTAGAAGATTAAATGTCCAACAATAAAGGAATGGTTAAACAGGCCACAATGCATATTTAGCTAATAAATTACTATGAATCCATTAGAATTGAGAACTTAATGTATATTTATGCTAAATGCTAAGTGAAAAAGCATAATATACAACATATTATGATTATTTTAGGTAACACTAAAAACCTTTCAAAAACCTGGACTTTCTACATCCAATAAAATAAACTGGAAGAAACACAACAATTTCTAAGATGAGTGTGTCTCAGTGGTTGAATTATATGATTTTTTTAATATTTAATTTTTTTAGTTGCAGTTGTCGATACCTTTATTTATTTTTATGTGGTGCTGAGGATCGAATCCAGGGCCTCGCACATGCTAGGTGAGTGCTCTACTGCTGAGCCACAACCCCAGCCCTGAATTATATGATTTTTTTGGTTCTCTTTGCTGTATTTTTCAACTAAAAGATATTTTTAAATAGTCATTTATATGTAAGCAACCAATAAATTATTTAGGTTAAACAGACAACAATGGCGTGAGGAACACACATAGGAACGCATAGGTTCAGAGGAGAAAAGGTAAAGGCCAGAGATAATTATAACTGCACACACCATACCTGCCTATGTGAATGTAAATGCTTTCTGCAGGCCCTCCAATCACCTTTCACAATGTATGGGAGAATTCTCTTAAAAATGACACCCGACTATGGCAGTTCCCCAGCATCTAAGGGACAGCAGCTTTTTGACCTCTGAACACGGCTCTCCACGTGAAGTCTGTGCCTATTTCTGACATCATTTGTCATGTACCTTCCAGCTCATTCTATATTCAGAGCCAACAGAACTAATTTCTTAAATTTGAAATGTTCACACTACTCTCCCTGGAATGTTTTTCCTCTTGTCTGGTTGCTAATCTTCTTTCAAAGTTCCACTCAGATGCCACCTTTACTATGAAGCTTCCTGATTACCCTGGAGAGATGGGGCTACTTCCTTTTGCTCCTTTGTCATGCTGTAAGAATATCTATTATAGCAAATACAGCAGGGTACAACAATGTCTGTCCACATATTTCCATTCCATACAACATACCTGATTTTTTGGGAGCAGAGGGGCCTGGTTTCATGTTTTGTTTTTGTATCCTGAGAACTCAGAAACAGTCTTGGAAAAAAATAAACACTCAAAATGTTTTCTAATTACTGGAAAACAAGAGTACATACCTCTACGGGTCTCACCCAAGCCAAAGAGCAAGGGATAGCCTGAGCGGGAAGCTTTGTGTAGCAGCACCTGCAGCAACAATCGATATATGAACATTTAATCATATGTTTAAAGTGCATTTTTATAAAATCTCTGCTTCTTGATTTGTTATGCACAACATTTCAGAGTATTTTACTCATCAATTTAATAATAAATGCCTCGTACTTTAAAGAAACCTAAGAAAAAGTATAAAATACATCTTTGAGAGAACCATACAGTAGAAATTCAGGTTCAAGCTTCCTGAATATATGAACGCACCTCTTAGTATGACCCAAAGAGTAGTTTTCTTTTAGTTTTGGTTTTTATTTTTTTTGGAAACTGATGGTTGAACCCAGGGGCACTCTACATTCCCAGTCCTTCCTATTTTTTTGAGACAGAGTCTTGCTAAGTTGCCCAGGCTGGTCTTCAACTTGCCATTCTCAAGGAGTCACTTTCTTAATAAGAGGCTAAAATTTAGTCAAATGGTCCATTCAAATTCATAGTCAAGTCAAAGAAGACATGAGATTATAATCCACCTGTGAAATTAAATGACACTAAGAGGAGGCTTGGAAAGGGTGGAAGGATGGAGCGATAAAGCTAAAAGAAAAATAAGAGATCACAGCCTCCCCAAGTTTCAGCACTGATTCAAAATTTAATTTGTCCATTGTTCTTATTAAATTCAACTCACTTGAGGAACCTCAGAGAGGACTTCTGAACAGTTCCGATATTTCCAAAGTCTGGGTAGAATACTTCAACTTCCTTTTTCCCAAGCACTCGATGGATAATAACCCGATACCACCACTTATCCTCAGAAATCCTTACACAACACAGGTGTCCCGGCTGGACAAAACATTCTGGCATGATATATCGATCAGAAACCAGCTGGTTAGAATAACAACGCCTGTGGAATTCCATATACAGAGAAACCATAGGGGAAGAAAAATTAAAGATTATTTTTATTGATAGGTCAAGAATAGAAAAGCCTGGGCAAAAGGCAAAGAAAAAAATCCTGATTTTTTCCCCTGATTTGTTAATGCTTACCAAAGCCAAAGAATTTTATTCTTTTTTCTTGTCCAAAGTCATTCTCTTTATTAACAAACTTATTCAAAGATAAAGTATGAAAATTATACATTTTCTTATCTCACATTCTCAGAACACAATACAATGCGATCTCATTTCCCATCTCTTCCTAAAATGGACATTTTTTAGGGCAGTAGGTCTCAAAGTATATACCCTAATGCTTTTCCAGGAGGTCCACAAGATCAAAACTATTTTCATAATATTACTGAACCCTTATCTGCCCTTTACTATGTTGAAATTTGCATTGACCATGTAAAAGTAACAATGGGTACATAAGCCAGGCACCTTAGCTAAATCGAGGCAGTGGCAAACTTATAGCCACTTAATTGTCACTGCCATATATTCACATTAATAAAAAAAAGCCAATGTCATTTAATATCGTCTCTGATAAAGATTAAGCTTATTAAACAGCAGTCACTAAGTGACATCTTTTCAATACTACGTGACAAAAATGAAACTAAGTATACATAAGGCATTTCCCCAGTTATGTCAAAGAAAAGCTTGTGTGTTCTGAATTGTGACCTAATCTTTTATTGGGAGGGAAGTATGATTTTTTTCACTTGAAAGATGAATTAGTCACTGTTTTTCATGGAAAGAACCACCTTTTTTTGCTCAAAAGAACATTAACGAATTATGATAATTCATGTTTGGGCATTTGGTAAACATCTTACCCAAAGTTAAGTGAGCCTGTCACCGCAAGGAAAACAACAGTATATATTGTCAATGATAAAATTCAATTTTTCAAGTAAAAGTTGAGATTTTGGAAATACTACATCCACCACCACAAGCTTGACCGCTCGCCAATATTTCATGTTTTTCTAATGACTTCAGTAGTGATATTAACAAATGTGATTGGAGTGGGTAGGATACGGGGAATGAACTCGGGGGCACTCAACCACCTTTATATTTTTATTTAGAGACAGGGTCTCACTTAGTACCTTACAATTGCTGAGGCTGGCTTTGAACTCATGATCCTCCTATCTCAGCCTCGTGAGCTACTCAGATTATAGGCATGCGCCACCATGCCCAGCAACAAATGTGATTTTTAAATGTTATGTGATGAAATGTGCCAACATATAAAAAATATGTATAATTCAGTGACCTAGCATTTATACATGGGCAAAAGATTAATTCAGGGATGCTTTCTCATGAATTCATGCTTAAGAGGCCTTGTGTTTCCTTAAATGCTCTGCCATTGCCGTCTTGAAATTCTTAATTTTTAAGTAAGATGCCCTGTGTTTTAATTTTGCACTGGGACCTGTAATTACATAACTAGTCCTGGATTGACTCAAAGCACACATGTAGACCAATTTTAACATAAAAGCATATGAAAAATTCAAATTTCACAGTGTAATCTTCAAGAAACTATCATTTGTCAACTTTGGGCATATTTTAAAAAATAATATTCACAATTTTCTGAAAAGGCTATTAAAATACTCCTTTCCCAAACTATATATTTGGGAAGCCAGATGTTTCCATACACTTTAACCAAAACCACATATAGTAGTTTTACCATTTTCAGTGGTTTTTGCTCAGTTACCCATGGAAAACTGTAATACAAAATTATTAAATGGAAAATTCCAGAAATAAGCAAATCACAAGTTTAAAAATGCATGCTTTTCTGAGTAGTATGATGAAATCTTGTACCATCCTACTCCATCCGGCCAGGATGTGAATCATGGCTTTGTGTAGCATATGCCCACCGTATACACTACCTGCCCATTAGTTACTTAATAGCTACATCAGTTGTTCAATCAACTTTTGTTACAGAATATTGTTATAATTGTTTTATTATTTTTATTATTGTTAATCTCTTACTATTCCTAATTTATAAATTAAACTTTATTATAGTTATGTGTATATAAGAAAAAAAACAGTACATACACAGGGTTTGGTATTATCCTGTTTCAAGTATCCACTGAGTATCTTGGAACATTTTGCCTGTATAAGGTTATCTGGGGCTATTGTATCTCAATAGATTACATGTAGAAGCAGATATTAAAATCCAGCTTTTTTTCCCTATTAAGCCAAATATTAAAGTGATCTGTAAAAATGTAAAACAATGGTACTCTTCCAACGTTTTCTAAAAAGTTATTTTTATAAAAATGTTATATTATCACCCATGAATTTTTAAAAGAAGCATTTTTTAACTCTGCAATTTCTATATAGGAAATATCAATAAACAAAAGCTCTCTTTGGGTCTTTCATTTTAAGAGTCCTGAGACCAAAAATGATAACTCCTAATTAGAGTAATACATGAAAAAACACATTGAAAACAAGGACTCCTACCGCATTTCAATCATCATGTCTTCAAGTAACTCTGATGAATCCCTGCTATAGATTCGGATGTAGAATTGACTTGGAGAGATAATATACTCCACAAAGACCCCCACAAGGGTACTGGTATCTAATGGTGGAAGTCTGCATAATTTCTTCTCCTGTACAGCATCTGGTGGGATATCATGATTTGCCATTGCCAAGCTGAGCTGTGATTTACTTATTCCTACTTGCTACAAGTTAAAAGAAAGAAATCAAAGAAACCATAATAAATCTTTGGGTGACATTTCAAACCCTGACATTTCTCAAAGTATACTTCATTAGTTGCCTTTTTCAGAATCACTTGGGAAACTATAAAAATTCATATTCATGGGTTCAGGCCAGATTTACTGATTCAGAATATGTGAGAATGAAACCATGCATATTAAAAAATTCCACAGGTGATTCTTATGTTAAAATATGAATATATTACCTTCTGATATTAGGCAAAGAGTTAAGACATATTATGCAAATGACTTATTAAAATTTGACAACATGATATTTCAAATATTCAGGCTGAACTAAAGTGAATTCTCATTCTACTCAACCCTACCAACAGGGAAAGGTAACGAAGTCTAGATTAAATTTTAGACTAGTCTTCCAATCAAAAATAGGATTGTGCAAACATTTCTAAAATATATCATTTTGTCTTCTAAAATATATATTACTGTAGGCCTTTTTATTGTCCTCCAGAACAATATAGCAGGCTCTCAAATTTTTGTCATTTCATGAAAGGAGCCAGATACTGAGGGTACAATGAAGAGTAACATAAGACTAATTCCTTAGTAATAACATAAGGAACAGGAGAAGAGAACACAAAAAGAATTGTGTGTAAAGATGTAATGACAGGAGGCTGGGGATGTGGCTCAAGCGGTAGCATGCTTGCCTGGCATCGTGTGGCCCGGGTTCGATCTTCAGCACCACAACAAAGATGTTGCTTTTATTTTTTTAAAAAAATAAATATTGAAATTCTCTCTCAAAAAAAAAAATATGTAATGACAGAAGGGTGAGGAAAAAAGGACCCAATAACTGAGGTTGAGTGCAAGGAGATTTGCAGCAGCTGTTGAGGCACTCAGTCAACAGGTCCTCTGTGGTCCCCTCGGAAGCCCCTGAGGACTTCCCAGCCCACATTTCAATCACAGGGAGACACAGACAGTACCATCATCATATAAGGACGATCCAATCTCAAAACCATCTGAAAATTGAGGGAAAACTGGTTACATAAATTACTGAAAAGATACTATATAAGGTGACTTTGGATGAAAGAACTAATCTTTTCAATAAATGAGGTATATGAGACAAAATTTTTCTAAAAGTAATTCTGGTTTCATTTGGTTACTTTTCATAATGCTGAATCTGCATTGTGCAGGGTCTTTAAACCTCACTCACCAGCTGTAAAGGCTTTACAACCAGATTAGGCTTCTTATATATCTTCTGTTCTGGTTCTTTATGGTTCTTCAAAGGGCAATCCCATGCAGTCTCCTTGACAGCAGCAGTAGACAGTGAATTTCTAGGGGGACTGGAGACACAAGCCTTGGCTTCCATTTTCTTATCTGGTTGAACTAAACATAAATTTCTGACTGTTGAAACAGCTCCATCTGAAATGGCCAACAGAACAGCCTGTGCATATTTGCTACAATAATAGTACAATTGTTAATAAGCATCTCCTATTTGCCAGGTACTAAGGAGATAGTGATAAATGAGAAATACTAACCTATCCTTGTATATCTTGCCACAAGGAAAGGTCTAAGAGAAGTTCTAGATGAGAATGAATCCCCATTTGTATGTGTATGTGTGTGTGTGTGTATGTGTGTTGGGGCAAAGGGAGTATGTAGTATGGCAATGCTTCTTAAAGTTTGGTGAATGGCTTTATTTTTCAATATCCTGATTTCAATTTATTTCTTGTTCTAATTAAGCTCAAACATTCATTCATCGTTGTTTATAATGTACATGGCTACTTAATATTCCATGATTCCTTAATTCTTAGGCATCCTCAAGTTGATCACATGTTTTGTTTAATTTACATATATATGATGACTACAAGTAATTGGCACATTAAAACAGACTCTAGAAAGATAGACCTACAACCACAGTGGTTCTGAAAGAAATAAACAGAAAGTACAGAAAGATGTGGGTACAAAAATATGTATCATGGGGCTGAGGAGGAAGCTCAGTGGTAGAGCACTTGCCAGCATGTATGAGGTCCTGGGTTCAATCTCTAGCACCATAAGAAATAAAAAAAATAAAAGTTTACTACTATATTTCTTATAATGGTAAAAATTGGAACAATCTAAATGTCCATCAATAGGAGACTGGAACTTACCTCAACATTGTAAAAGCTATCTATGCTAAACCTCAGGCTAGCACCATCCTAAATGGAGAAAAACTGAAGGCATTCCCTCTAAAATCTGGAACAAGACAAGGATGCCCTCTATCACCACTTCTATTCAATTTAGTTCTTGAAATACTACCCAGAGCAATTAGACAGACAAAAGAAATTAAAGGCATAAAAATAGGAAAAGAAGAACTTAAATTATCACTATTTGCTGACGACATGATTCTATACCTAGAAGATCCAAAAGGGTCTACAAAGAAACTACTAGAACTAATAAATGAATTCAGCAAAGTGGCAGGATATAAAATCAACACGCATAAATCAAAGGCATTTCTGTATATCAGCAACAAAACTTCTGAAATGGAAATGAGGAAAACCACCCCATTCGCAATATCCTCAAAAAAAAAAAAATACTTGGGAATCAACCTAACAAAAGAGGTGAAAGATTTATACAATGAAAACTACAGAACCCTAAAGAGAGAAGTAGAAGATGGAAAAATATACCCTGTTCATGGATAGGCAGAACTAACATCATCAAAATGGCGATATTACCAAAAGTTCTCTACAGGTTCAATGCAATCCCAATGGCATTTCTTGTAGAAATAGATAAAGCAATCATGAAATTCATATGTAAAAACAAAAGACCCAGAATAGCAAAAGCAATTCTAAGCAGGAAGTGTGAATCTGGAGGTATAGCGATACCAGATTTTAAACTGTACTACAGAGCAATAGTAACAAAAACAGCATGGTACTGGTACCAAAACAGGCAGGTGGACCAATGGTACAGAATAGAGGACACAGAGACCAATCCACAAAATTACAACTTTCTTATATTTGATAAAGGGGCTAAAAGCATGCAATGGAGGAAGGATAGCATCCTTCAACAAATGGTGCTGGGAAAACTGGAAATCCATATGCAATAAAATGAAGCTTAACGCCTTTTTCTCGCCATGCACAAAAGTTAACTCAAAATGGATCAAAGAGCTTGATATCAAATCAGAGACTCTGCGCCTGATAGAAGAAAAAGTTGGCTCCAATCTACATATTGTGGGGTCGGGCTCCAAATTCCGTAATAGGATGCCCATAGCCCAAGAGTTAATAACAAGAATCAACAAATGGGACTTACTTAAACTAAAAAGTTTTTTTCTCAGCAAGAGAAACAATAAGAGAAGTAAATAGGGAGCCTACATCCTGGGAACAAATTTTTACTCCTCACACTTCAGATAGAGCCCTAATTTCCAGAATTTACAAAGAACTCAAAAAATTAAACAATAAGATAACAAATAACCCAATCAACAAATGGGCCAAGGACCTGAACAGACACTTCTCAGAGAAGGACATACAATCAATCAATAAGTACATGAAAAAATGCTCACCATCTCTAGCAGTCAGAGAAATGCAAATCAAAACCACCCTAAGATACCATCTCACTCCAGTAAGATTGGCAGCCATTATGAAGTCGAACAACAATAAGTGCTGGCGAGGATGTGGGTAAAAGGGTACACTTGTACATTGCTGGTGGGACTGCAAATTGGTGCGGCCAATTTGGAAAGCAGTTTGGAGATTCCTGGGAAAGATGGGAATGGAACCACCATTTGACCCTGCTATTGCCCTTCTCGGACTGTTCCCTGAAGACCTTAAAAGAGCATACTATAGGGATACTGCCACATCAATGATCATAGCAGCACAATTCACAATAGCTAGACTGTGGAACCAACCTAGATGCCCTTCAATAGATGAATGGATAAAAAAAATGTGGCATTTATACACCATGGAATATTACGCAGCACTAAAAAATGACAAAATCATGGAATTTGCAGGGAAATGGATGGCACTGGAGCAGATTATGCTTAGAGAAGCTAGCCAATCCCTAAAAAACAAATACCAAATGTCTTCTTTGATATAATGAGAACAACTAAGAACAGAGCAGGGAGGAAGAGCAGGAAGAAAAGATCAACATTAAACAGATACATTAGGTGGGAGGGAAAGGGAGAAAAAAAGGGAAATTGCATGGTAATGGAGGGAGACCCTCATTGTTATACAAAATTTCACATAAGAGGTTGTGAGGGGAACGGGAAAATAAACAAGGAGAGAAATGAATTACAGTAGATGGGGTGGAAAGAGAAGAGGGGAGGGGAGGGGGGATAGTAGAGGATAGGAAAGGTAGCAGAATACAACAGTTACTAATAGGGCATCATGTAAAAATGTGGATGTGTAACCGATGTGATTCTGCAATCTGTATATGGGGTAAAATTGGGAGTTCATAACCAACTTGAATCTAATGTATGAAACATGATATGTCAAGAGCTTTTTAATGTTTTGAACAATAAAAAAAAATTAAAAAAATAGATGAATGGATTAAAAATGTGGCATTTATATACAATGGAGTATTACGCAGCACTAAAAAATGACAAAATCATGGAATTTGCAGGGAAATGGATGGCATTAGAGCAGATTATCTATGTGAAGCTAGCCAATCCTTAAAAAACAAATGCCAAATGTCTTTGATTTAAGGAGAGCAACTAAGAACTGAGCAGGGAGGAAGAGCATGAGGAAAAGATTAACATTAAACAGAGAGGAGTGGTAGGGGGAAAGGGAGAGAGAAGGGAAATTGCATGGAAACAGAAGAAAACCCTCAATGTTATACAAAATCACATACAAGAGGTTGTGAGGGGAAAGGGGGGGAAACAAGGGTGAGAACTAAACAACAGCAGATGAGGTAGAGAGGGAAGATGGGAGGGGAGGGGAGGGGGGATAGTAGGGGATAGGAAAGGCAGCAGAATACAACAGTCACTAATATGGCATTATGTAAAAATGTGAATGTGTAACTGATGTGATTCTGCAATTTGTATTTGGGGTAAAAATAGGAGTTCATAACTCACTTGAATCAAATGTATGAAAGATAATATGTCATGAGCTTTGTAATGTTTTGAACAACCAATAAAAAAAAAAGAAAAATTGGTAATAGAATCTGGAGTTTAGTTAGTTACAATGTGCCAATGTTAATGTCTTAGCTCTGACAAATAAATTACAGTAATATTAAAGATAATAATGTTAGGGGAAAATGTATGAAAAGAATATGGGAACTTGGTACTACCTTTGCAATTTTTCCATAAGCCTAAAATTATTCTCAAATAGTTATTTTAAAAATGCAAGAGGGGTTATGAATGCATACCCATTTATTCTGAATCTCCACATCTTTCTAAAATGCTTTTGATATATAGCCAAAGTTAACCACTGAACTATCAGACCATTTAATCAGAAAATTCTCTTCAGGATTATCAAAAAATTCATTTATTTATTTATGGTATTGGGGACTGAACTCAGGGATACTTAACCACTGAGCTATATCCCCAACACTTTTTATTTTATTTTTTTTTTTTTTTTAAAGAGAGAGTGAGAGAGGAGGGGGAGAGAGAGAGAGAGAGAGAGAGAGAGAGAGAGAGAGAGAGAGAGAGAGAGACTTTTTTTTTTTTAATATTTATTTTTTAGTTCTCGGCGGACACAACATCTTTGTTGGTATGTGGTGCTGAGGATCGAACCCGGGCCGCACGCATGCCAGACGAGCGCGCTACCACTTGAGCCACATCCCCAGCCCCCAACACTTTTTATTTTTAATCGTGGGACAGGACCTTTCTATATTGCTTCAAACCTTGCTAAATTGCTGAGGCTGGCCTTGAACTTGTAATCTTCCTATCTCAGCTTCCTGGGTTGCTGGGATTATAGGCAAGTGCCACTGTGTCTGGCACAATGAATTAATTTTAAAAATTCAGAGGCTAAGGCAGAAGGATCATAAATTTGAGGCCCACCTGGGCAACTTAGCAAGACCCTGCCTCAAAATAAAAGGACTAGGTATGTAGCTCTGAGGCAGAATGCTCTTCAAGTCAATCTCCACGAAGAAAAAAAATTCAATTTTTAAAATTAATAATACAGTTAACTTTATTACAATAAATACCACCAGAAAAAAGATCGTTACACATAAAACATTTCAATGCTAATACATAATATGTTTGTCTGATGTAGTTATAAAGATGACTCTCACCTAGCCAATATTTTCTTTTCTCCTGTTCTTACAAAAACAATTAAAAATGAGGTTTGCATTACACTGTGGGACAACTTACCTGTTAGTACCGGCCTCATATCGGCATCAAACACTAGCAAGTCTTGTTCTCCTTCCCTGAACTCAACACGAAGAATATCACTAAGAGCTCCAACAAGTTCTGTCACATTTAAAAAGCCCAATTTTTTTGGTGAAAGTTGCTCTTTAAAAACTGCCTGTCACAAAAATAAATGGAAATTATGAAAAACATTAGATAGCAGAAATAAAATATGTACAGATACTCTTGGACAATGCTTTAATTTGAATTTAGCTAAGCTAAAATTTTAAGGTTCAGTGAACTTGGGTGTAAAGCTGTGTTTCCACCCAAGCATTTTACAAAAGTGGCTAATAATTCCTTACCATAAACTTCTAGGCCAATGTCAAGCTCCCTTGAGAGTATATGATAAATTGAAGTGAAAGTGAGGGGAACTTTTCACCTCTCATTTTTAACAATATTTGATTATAAAGCAAAGGTATTTGGGAGTGAAGAATGTATAAACTACAAAACTCATAATAAGCCTATTCTTATTTCTATATTTCTCAGAGAAACAATATCCTTGACCATTTTCAACATGCACAATTGGCATTACTATTTAAAATATTTCCTTAAATTTTATTATTTCACCTTAGAAGTTGGGCAAAATAAGCAGGTTTCTTATGAGTGTATTTCCTGTAGTGTACAATTCGATTTTATTGCCTTGGTAAAGAAGAAAATTCATACCAAATAAAGATGGGAGAAAAAATATGGGGTACCACACTAGTTTGGGTTAAAACTGCATGGAGAACTGTAAATTTTCCCTTGTCAAAAGATTCACCATTTATAAATAATGGATAAAGAAACTGTGATATATACACAATGGAATATCACTCAGCATTAGAAAAGAAAAAAATTATGGTATTTACATATAAATGGATGGAGTTGGAGAATATCATGCTAAGCCAAGTAAACCAATTCCCCCAAACCAAAGGCTAAATGTTCTGATAAGTGGATGCTGATTCATAAGGGGAGGAGAGTATGGGAAAAATGGAGGAACTTTGGGCAAAGGAGGGACAGGTGGGGTGGGAACACAGGGGCAGGAAAGATGGTGGAATGAGACTTACATCATTACCCTAGGTACATGTATGACTGCACATATGGTGCAATGCTAGATCGTGTACAACCAGAGAAATGAAATGTTGTACCACAATTGTGTACCATGAATCAAATGCATTCTGCTGTCATATAGACCTAATTGAAATAAATTTTAAAAGATTTAAATAAGTCTGTAGATATTAAATAGATTGAATTATTCAGTCTGCTATATTTTGAATGTTGAATGTTCCCCAAAGGCCTCTGTGTTAAAAGGTGTAGACTCAAGGTGATACTGCAGGGATATGATGGAAACTTTAAGATGTGGGGCCCAGTGAGAGGTCTTTAGGTCACTGGGTGTGCTCTTGAAGATGGTGGGAGCCTGGCCCCCTCCTCACTCCTTTTGTATCCTGAATAACATGAGTGATTTTGCTCTGCTACATGTTCTACATTTTCCTGCTATGAAGTGCTGCCTTGCCACAGGCCCAAAGAAATCAGGCATGAACAGAGCCACCACATTATGAACCAATCAGCCTTTTCTGTTTTAATTATCTTAGGTCTTTCACTATGGTAATGGAGAGCTGAGTCGTTTCTCAGCTCATTAACAATTAAAACTGAATGCTCTGTATTGATACAACCCCACTTGAAAGGATACGAAGATTTCCAATAAAAGCTGCACAATTAAAAAAAAAGACCCACCATTAAAATGATCAAATTCTTAATTCAACTTTTATCTCTTGAACCATGATAGAGCAATAGAACAAGGGTCATTAATATTACATTTATAGCCACCCATGAGCATCCCAAAGGAAAAAGAATTGGTAGAGAATAGGGCAGGAGTGATGGCAAAGTAGAGTTAATATCTCTACTTACTTCTTTGTACATTATATCTTTCTTATGTATTTTTTTAGTTGTAGATGGACACAATATCTTTATTTTGTTTATTTTATGTGGTGCTGAAGTTTGAACCCAGTGCCTCATATGTGCTAGGCGAGCACTCTACCACTGAGCTACAACCCCAGCCCTGTATATTATATCTTAAAGACTAATGAACATAAAGGGAAAAGAAGCCTTAATAGTTTTTTTTACCCTTCTTATAAGTGTCTAGGACTATAGAAATACAATTCAATTGAACGCAAGACTAGGTTGAAAGGATTTTTTAAAATGTTACTAACTTTTTGAATAGGTAACATTCAAAAGGTTCAAGAAGGTATATAGCAGAACAGTCTCGAGCTCACCCCCAATTCTTCAGTCACCTAGCAATCATCTCCTGGAAGTAACTATCATTATATGCAAATTTCCAGAAATTATGAAAACTTGAATATGCTTTAAGATTATATACATCATACGAATCTTGCCTTTTGCTGTTAAATAGAGACATTAGTTTCCTATTAGCACATGAAACAGTAGTTTTGTTTTATGAGCCTGAGAATCATTTTCTTTTGATAGGATACCTGAGTCAATGCATTGATGTGTCAAATATATTTTGTCCTAATTCCTTTGTTATGCTTTCTCTTTTGTTATGCTTTCTGCTTTACTGACTCCCAACTATGGACAACTATAGACTTGATATATTTCTACTCCCACTTTCCTTACTTCCCTTCCATCGCCCATTCAACTTTACTTATTATTTTTCCTGAGAGTTTATACTTATACTGTCAAAGCTATGTATATATCCTATTACATGATTTTGTTTCCCAACTGGATTTTTCAGATGACAAGCTCATAGTGAAATATTATTTCCTTCATTGGCAACTGGATAAAACTCATGACTGATCTCTTTGACAAGACTGTAAATAAGCCTGTGTGTTCTAAAAAGGCACACAATGTCCAGTAGTCTTTTTGGTGTTCTTAGGGACCATCACTGGTCAGTACCTAGATCCATTATTTTATATAGGGCTTTAATAGAGTTATTCTATCAATTATTTTTCATTATTTAATTGGAAGATTTTTATAAGGATATTCTTCCCCTCATTTTCTATTGGTTACTCAGTCATACAATTCTCTTAGAAAAATCAGGATAAGTGATTAAATTTATCATTTTTCAAAAAGGTGATTTGTTCTCTATCATCTTCTATGTTAACCAATTGTTTTTTAATATCATATAAACTCATGGAATTAAATATATTTGGTCATTGCTTTAAGTCATTGCTATTATTATCCTACTAAAGCCTAAAATAACTCTTCAAGTGGATTTGTAAGCCCTTTTGATATGACCCTTTTCTTAGAAGTTTCCTTGTTGGTCTGCTATGACAAAATGTTCCAGTCTTGATTTATGCAATTAGAAAACACTTGTATATACTAGTAGAACCATCTCATAATTATTTTGCCTTGTACCCATCATATAACAATGGTTTCAGAATAAAATTACCATAATATAATAAAAATTCAACTTTGGCATATATTCAACCCTTCTTCTCCACTTAATTTTGTGTATGTATTCACAAGAGTATACAGCCATTATATATTTTCTCCTAACTTCATTTGGTTTTGGTTGTGGAAGTAGCATTAAATTTCAGTCCTTTTATTAATATGACATTGATGACTCTGTAGAAGATGTCTTCAAAATGGTTCAAGGGAACAACAGTTCTTGAATTCTTGCATGGTTGTAGTCTGTCTCTACAGTTGAGTCAATTTTGCTAGCATAAAATTCTTGGCTCACATTTTCTTTCCTTGAATATTTGAAATATGTTACTTTCCTCTGGCAAAACAAGATATAAAAATGTCTAATGATCTAATTTTATTTCCTTACAAGTCACTTGCTCTTTTTGTTTTAAATGGTCAAAGGAGTTTCTTCCTTTTTCTTTGAAGTCCACTAATTTGGTGTTGGTTATTCTAGGTTAACAATTTAAGCATGCAGTACAATTTTTTTTTTATCTTTTAGTTGTAGATGGATACAATATCTTTATTTTTTTTACTTTTATATGGTGCTGAAGATCAAACCCAGTGCCTCACACATGCCAGGCAAGCATTCTGCCGCTGAGCTACAACCCCAGCTGCTAGTGCACTCTTTCAATAATAGTTTCAAATATTTCATTTCAGTAAAGTTTATTTGAATTACTTCGTTATTCTTTTCTTTGGCATTATTATTCATATGTTAACTTTATTTTGCCTGTTTTCAATATCTGTTACTTTTTCTTAAATTTTTTATCTTTTCTTGTTCTTTTAATAACATTTTTCTTATAAAAATTTTAAACAGAAAAAGGTTAAAGAATTGGACAGAACTCTATCACCCAAATTATAGAATTATCAGCATTATTTTGTTTTATCATCAATAAATCCATCCATCAATTCATTTTTTTATATATTTCAAAGTAACCTACAGACATCAATGTTTTCCCCGCAAAATGTCAGCACATACATTATTATATAGAATTCAAAATCTTTTAACTTTTTATAAAATTCATATTGAAATGGTAAACTTACATTTTCCATTCAATTAGCTTCAATATATATACAAGATACAGAACGTTCTTTTTTTTAGCCATTTGGGAAGACAGTATTAAGATCTCCAACTAGATTTATAGAATTCTTAATTCTGTCAAACTTCAGAGAATGTTTATACTATTTATTAGGTGAATTCACATTTATGATTGTCTTCCTGAAGAACTAGCCCTTAACCCTGATGGAATGTGCCTATTGCTGATAAAGCAGGCTTCAAGCCCAATGTATTATCTGAAGTTGTTTTAGTCCCTTCAGTTTTTTTATATTTCTTGTATATATTTCTTATCTTTTATTTTGAACCAATCTATCCTCACATTTATGATGTGTTCCCTGTAGATAACATATAGTTGCATCTTGCTTTCCACAGTCTCATTTCCAAATTTTAATAGTAGCCCATTTACACTTATGAAATTACTATAACTAGATTTAAAATTACCACTATTAATTTCTGTTGATTCCACTGTACAACTAGAAAAGTGAGAAATTATACCCCAATGATTCAAATGTATGAATTGCCAAGATCATTGTAATGTCATGTGTAGCTAATAAAATAAAATTAAAAAAAATTTCTGTTGATTCCAATGGTATATCTATCGCCTGTTCCCTCCTTCCCAGTCTTTGTTTGCATTTACAATATGTTTTTATACAATTGCATTTTAAAGCATCTATTAAATTTATGCTGTAACTACATTTTAATTATTGTTCTAGGTATTATAGTACACATCTTTAACTTCTCAGCCTTATTGTATCACCTCACAAAAAACATAAGAACCTCACAACCCTATAGTTTCACATTCTGCCCTGATTCATTATGCTGTAACACGATACATCTTTAAGTTAAAACCAATTATATACTATCATCTTTGTAATGAAAGTCATATTTTAGTTGGTGAAAGAAAGATTTTTAGATATACCATATATCCTTTATTCTACAGCTCTTCCTGGAGATTCAAGTTCCAATCTGGCATCATTTTCTTCAGCCTGAGGTACATTCTTTAGCATCTCTTTATAGTGCAGGTGTGTTTACAATTATTTATTTGATTATCTGAATATGCCCTTATTTTACCCTTCATTCTTAATCTCACTGGATATAAAAAATAAAAAATGTGTAATGAGATATTATTTTTCCATATTCCCAATTGACACTTGGTATTGTCAGACATCAAAAATAAATCAATTTTCATTCCAAAGATATTATCACCAAGTTGTAAAAAGAGCCCTCTTATGCATAATCAAGTAAATATCCTTAACTCTTGTAATGAAGAAAAAGACACTAAAATGCAAAACAGTATTTAAGTGTTAAAGGTATAGACTTGAGGGATCCAAGGAATAGCAACAAAATTTCTATCACAAGAAATGTAAATCAAAGAAAAAAAGAACACTTACCTCAAACTCCCCAAGAAGTTTAGAAATTAACAAACCCTCTGGAAACTTAGATACAACCTAATAAAAAGAAAATGAAATACAACATAGAATTGAAGTACTAGGAGATAGTATAAATAGTAACAAAGGCAAAAATAACATTATGATTCAAATATATCATATAATGCTTTTATTTTAAAAAATCAGTTTTATGATTTTAAAATATATATAAAAGTGATTCCAAATATTTCCAGAGTTGAGAAATCACTATTACATAATCCTACAATGCCACAACTCCCATAAAGTCCTGTGTTTCTTTAGCCCAGCTAATATATTTGCTTTCAGCTCACATACAATTAATATTGTGCATTAATATTCAAACATTTTAATTACAAAAAATACAAATGGATGTTATAGAAAATTTCAGAAAATACAGTTATAAAAATAGCCATTGGCTGGAGTTGTGGCTCAGTGAAAGAGCACTTGCCTAGCATGTGAGAGGCACTGGGTTTGAGTCTCAGCACCACTATAAATAAATTAATTAATTAAAGGTCCATCAATAACTAAAAAAGTATGTTTTAAAAAAATTTTTTTAAAAATCCATTATTGCCCATATCCACATAAAACATTTATGTTCATATAAAAATAAGGTTAAAGTTTGTAATCATTGTTCTAATCAGTAAACATGGATAAACAAGCTACAGACAGGTTTTTCAAAATATTCAAGGTACCTAAATGTATCCGTACTACATCACATAAAATGTAAGAACCTCACAACCCTATAGTTTCACATTCAAGGTACCTAAATGTATCCTTTTTATAGTCATTTATTTTTCATTATCACAAATACTGCAATTGTTAACCTCATATTTTCATTATGCACATTTGTCAATGATTTTTTTAGATAAATCCCTAGAAATGACTGGTTCTATCTCCAATATAGCATAAAATTTTGTGTCTTCCTAGTTTTTACTTGATTATATTTAATACAAAATTCTAATTCAAGTTTCAGGAAAAAGTAAAAATTTCAAGGGGTTGGGGTTGTGGCTCAGTGGTAAAGCAATCACCTGGCATGTGTGCGGCACATTCTCAGCACCACATAAAAATAAATAAAATAAAGGTATCATATACAGCTACAGCTAAAAAAATATATTAAATTTTTTTTTCAAAAATCCCAGAGATAGCCATGATGTACTTCAGAAAGCATGCATTTGAAACTTGTGTGTGTGTGTATACCCACATCACTCACTCCGAGAGGAGAACACTGAACATGGTATTCTATAAAACCTGGTTTTAAAGTTCAACATGTGAAGGAGATAATTCAGTGTTTGCTAAGAGAGAAATACATAAGCTTTCTTACAAGCCACATCATATTCCTTACTCTATGTGGATAATTTAACCAACCCTTTATCAATGAACACTAACTTTTCTCTAATTTTTGGTACCATAAAAAGTCATATTTAATATCCTATAACAAATTATTATTAGGTATTTGAGTTTCAAAAACAAAAATCAAAACACAGCCTGAATGCACCAGGGATTTTGCATTTCTCCCAGTAAAGTCACAACCCCTGAAATGGACAGTATAAGGCAGTAAGAGCCACGATGGCACTTGATCATTCAAATCAGAATCAATAGCTCCCACAACATCTTAAATGTGTTCACCCTTTGGCCCAATGCATAAAAACAAAGAGTTTTCATATTTTAATAAGGGAAAACAACAGATTAGGCCAAAGACATGAATAGGCAGTTCACATTTTTAAAAATATGACTATAAGCATATTAAAGACTGGAGAGTAACACTTCACTGTCAGTGGAAGAGTAAATTTGTTCAATCAAATCTTTCAGAGGGCAATGTAGTAACAGTTATTAGCAAAACATAAATAGCCAATGCTTTTGATTGGCAACCACTACTGGATAAATGTTCAAGGACATTTACTACAGCATTTTTAAATAGCCAAGGGTAAAAATAACCCAAATTTAATTAATCATGGATCTCATAAATGAAACATGATAAACATAATGAGATACCACACATTATATGGAATAGTATTTGATGAACATTTATTTTAAGCTAGAATTATTAGGGTGAGGGGAGGAAGTGAAGGAAGAACTTATATATTTCCTAAATAGTTTTACACTGAAATTTTATATAGTGTGTACTTTATGTATTTTTTCATTTTAAAAGAATAGCTATTCTATTTGCAATATATTAGAAAATATCAGGCATCAGGTGTAACTACAAGCAAATTAAACTCAACCACAAATGATATCTGAATTTATAAATAATTATTATTGCTTCCAATAAAAGGAAAATACTTACAAATTTTATCTTCTGTTTTAGTTCTGGATTGATGGTCCCTCCAGGTCCAATTTGTGCAATGACCGATTTGAATGTGTTCTCCAACTATGGGGCAAAAAAAGTCAAGTCACAGCCTGTGACATACATAAAGTCAAAGATAAATCTAAAACAGCATAAAAAGGAAATATCTGTAAAAGGAAATATCCTTCAACCAAATGGATAAAACACTGTTCTTAAGAAGTAGCACTGTGACTTTTCATACCACGTAAATATGCAGATAAAATTTTCAAAAACTAGACATGAGGAATTCTCCACTATAACAGATTCAGAGGGATTTTTGCCACTAATTTTCTATTTATAAAAGTACTAAATGTTTATGAAACACATACTTAGTGAATGTGAATGCCTAATACCAGGAGACACAGAATGAGCGAGTCACAGGTGGGACACTAGCCCTAAAGAGTAGGAAGGAAAAGCTATTCTGTGGCAACAGAAGCAAAGGACGAAAAACAGTGGCACAGAAAGACTCTGTATGTGAGGCTAGAAGGCAGAGAATAACTCTGATAGCTGTAGTATTCTGAGAGTCAAAAGCAAGGGCCCTCCTAAAGATAGAAGGAAATAGGAGGGAGATCAGACATTTGAGAAAGTAGGAGGGGGAAAAAAAAAACAACAGAATAAAGTTAAGGAAATAACAAATGAAAATCTAAACTTAGATTGGAAGTAGATAGGAGAGGCCCAAGTTAAAATAGCAGGAGTCTGAGTATTTTAGTACAACAAATGAAGCCACTGGCACAGAGAGGCCCAATAAAGTAAAAATCTGATGCATGGTAGCAGTCAAGGAGTAGGCGACCAGAGAACAGACTGCAGCACATGCACATGGTCCATGTCTAGTGAACAAAGCAATGAAGTGAGAGAGATCATGAAGTCATGTGCATTCAGGTCATTACAGTTCACAACTAAATTAGAGAAGTCGTGAAGTTATAAAGAAAAATACATATTACATGAACTCCTATCACCAAGATACAATCACTATAATATTTTTTCCTTCTAAACTTTTTTTTGGGGGGGTTGTCTTTTACTTGGCCTGTCATTATTTAAAACTTGTGTGAAGAAACCTATTTCTTTTTTTAAATATATTTTTTTAGTTGATACACTTATTTTATTTAAAAGTGGTGCTGAGAATTGAACTCAGTGCCTCACACATGCCAGGCAAGTGCACCACTGCTGAGCCCCAGCCCCAGCCCAAGAAACCTATTTCTTTATCTGAAAAATGAAGATAACTTCCATCTCTCATATGCTGATGTGAAAACTAGGAGGCGAGGTATGGAGAGTGCTAATCATGCCTGTGCACAGAAGGAGTTCAATATGACCCTGTCCTGATCCTCTGGTATGGCAGGGCTCCTCTTGGCAGAATTCACTCTTCATTATTCACTCCTCTTTTCATCCAATATCATTGCAACTTCTCCACCATCTCTGCAAGAATCTGCCCATCCTTCAATAGCACCACATTTAGCAGAAATCCCTCAACATTTTGGCAGCTTGATGGCTTCCTATTTAGTTTCTAAGATTTAAGTTTTTCCATAGTTTCATATTTTCTTGGGCATTTCCATGTTGGTTAAACTATTATGTTTACATTCCTTATTGTTCTTTTATCATATCCCAACATGTTCTTACCATAACAACTTAATAAATTATCACTGTGCTAGGTGTTTCAGGGGACAAAGAAGGTCACCTTTGACAACATCATTCCTCTTGAGGCAATTACAATTAAGAGGGAAATTAATGAATGTATAAACAGCTACAACCTAAAACTGACTCTAAGTGCTAATAAAGAGAATCCTGCCAGTACAAAGATGCATGCCTATAATCCCAGTGACTCAGGAGCCAGAGGCAGGACAGAGTTAAGCTGTTACAACTCAAGTTCAAGGCCAGCCTTGGTAATTTAGTAAGATCCTGTTTCAAAATAAAAAAGGGCTAAGGATATGACTCAGTGGTAAAGTATCCCTGGGTTCAGTTGCTAGTACTCCCCACCTGGCAAAAAAAGAATTCATCACATCAAATTACAAGTACTCAGCATGTTTCATTTTTAGAAGTGCTTGAAGGATGGCCAAATTTTTACAGAGATGGTGAAGAAGGCACTGAAAGTAGAAGAAACTTCACAAAGAAAAATAGTTGCCTGAAGGCATTGGGAAAATTGTAGAAGAGATAGCTGGGAAGGTAGATTGAACACCTTAAATGCCAAACTAAGCAGGTTTTTTTTTTTTTTTTGGATATATGATGCTAGATTTTTTGCAAGGGAGAGACATGATCAGAACCATAATCTGGCAATTAGATTGAAAGGGTGATGGACAACCAGTTGACTACTGAAACTGTTTTAGCTAGAATGCTAGGCAAGAGTTTTAACTAGAGTGTAGGGAGAGTGAGAATGGAAAAAAGGATATTACAAGAGATGAAATCCACAGAAACAGGAAAGTGATGGAGCAGTAAGAATTGTTGATTATGGGCTGGGGATGTGGCTCAAGCAGTAGCGCGCTCGCCTGGCATGCGTGCGGCCCGGTTCGATCCTCAGCACCACATACCAACAAAGATGTTGTGTCCGCCGAGAACTAAAAAAATAAAATATTAAAAATTCTCTCTCTCTCTCTCACTCTCTCTCCTCTCTCACTCTCTCTTTAAAAAAAAAAAAAAAAAAAAGAATTGTTGATTAGCCAGGGATGGATAACAAGATCAGAAAAAATAGCCTGGAGCCTCAAGTGTTGCAGAAACTAAGGGATTTTGAAATACAGAAAACTGGTAAGTAAATGGCTGGATGGTGATGACTTGATCTATCTCTCTGAAACATAGCCTATGACAGTCAGCAAACCTGGCTCCCAGGTTAAATCTGTCCTGCCATTGGTTTTTGTATGGTCCATGTGTGAAGAATAGTTTTGACATTTTAAAATGGTCACAGAGGAGTCAAAAGCAGAATATTTTGTGACACATGAAAATTATGATATTCAAATTTCAGTATCCCCAGTTTTGTTGGAACACAGCCACACTTATTTATATATTGTTATGGCTGCTGCAAGCACGGAGTTAAGCTGTTACAACACATACCATTCATCTCACAAGTCAAGTAGCTACTATGTTGCCCTTCAGAGAAAATGTTTGCCCATCATAGTTTGAAGATAAGAAATTATGGGCTCTTAGCTAGAAACAATGCATCTCAAATAGGTAAGGAAAAAACATTCAAGCTAGACAAGTTAATAAGCTGACTAAACTGAATGGGATGGGAGAGCTGTTTGAAAGTCCAGGTAAATAGAGGGAAGTTGTGATGTGCAAAAAAAAATTAAGACAGGGAGGTAAACCCACATGAGGAAAATCAAAGGTGGACCGGATGTCAACAATGCTTTTGGACTCAGGTGCTTACAGATCAAACACAAGAAATAGGAAATAAATCAAGTAAACAAGATATAATATTTTAGAAAATAAAATTGGAAAGCTACAAAGAAAATATGCCATATTCAGAATAGGAGCCTATAGAGCCAGAAAGAGCTCTGAATAGACGTATTTTCTCAGAAAAATAAACAAAGACATAAATAGGCAATTAATTAAAAACACTAAATAACCAATAAAAACAAAGTTCAACCTCAAATACTCATTAGCAGTAAGATATTTACCTGTCAAATCAGAAGAAATTTAAACATTCATTTACTCATTTAACAAAAATATACTGAGCATATAATATATGCTCTTCCCACTGTACTGTGTTGGATATTCAGGGGTCAATAAGCTATATATGATCTCTGTCCTCATGAGAATTTAGTATGGGGAAAATTTTAAAAACCATATAAATACATATCCAATTATAACAAATATAATAAAAAATATTGATTCTACATGATCTCACTCTTACGTGGAGTGTGAAATCAAACAGAAACAGAACAAAATGGTCATTACTCAAGGCTGAGGGTACTGAGATGTTGCCAAAAGAAAAAACTTTCAGTAGATAGGAGGAATAATTCAAGAGATCAATTATACATCATGGTGACTATGGTTAATAATAATATATTACTTGGAAAATTTGGGGAGTTTTCACCACACACACAAAAGTATGGAGGAAATGCTCATGTTGCCATTTTGACTTAGCCACTCTGCAATGTACACATACATAAACATAAATTTATGTTTATGTATGTGTACATTCTATACCATAAATTTATGCAACTTCTACTTTTTGATTTAAGAATTAAAAATAGCCCCACAGACTATATGTGTAATATGAATTGTAATGTATTCTGCTGTCATATGTAACAAATTAGAATAAAAAATGTTAATTTAAAAAAATAGCCCAACAGAGTGTCATAAGAAGACAACATAACTGAAGGTCTTAGAAAAGCAGTGGGCATTGGTGGGGAGGGTTCTCTGAAGTGTCCTTCTCAACTAAGTCTGAGCAAAGGTGCAAGGAAAGTAGCACACTCACACACATCCTGCAACAGTGTTAACTGGAACCATTGTTAGGAAGGACAACCTAATCACATGTTTAAGCCATAAAAGTGCCCATGCCTTTTGATCTGGCAATTGCTCTTCTGTGACATAATAGAGAGGCTTGCAAATTTTGAGCAAGATTTTCATTATATAGTTATTTTTATAGCACAAACTAGATAATTTAATAGCACAGACTAGAAAGAAAATATTTAATAGCACAAACTAGAAAGAAAAAATACCCAACCTAGATTATAAATTAAACAAATTATGGCCCACTCAAACTGATGTTATAAATCATGATGCATTAGAGTATTTAACAATGTGAATGTTGACAATGCATGCTTACGGCAGGAAAAAAGGTCACAAAAGATTTTCATTTTTTAAACAGTCAATTTTTCTAGGTGACAAAAGCACAGATGATTTTTATCTTCTATGCCTTTCAAAACTGCAAATTTTCTGCACTCTATTACTTTTGTAATAAGAAAAAGTTTTTAAATACAGACACCTGGGAGGTTATTGATAAATATGAGGGTGGAAGCATTTGGGGAAGATGAAGAAACTAAAAGCAGAAAGGAACAGAAGTCACTCTGAGGACACACTGCAGGTATTTTGGCCATGTGGGAAAACATTAATATGTTTTTTTATTAAGATCACAAAACTTACACAGAAACATTCTGTGGCAATGCTTTCAAACTGTCATATACATTTATAGGAATCTGCCAGGTTATCTGCTATGGCCTGGACATTTATGCCCCTTCTCTAAGTTCCTGTATTGAAAATCCTAACCCTGAGGTCCAGGCACTAGGAGGTGGTCAGGTCCTAAGTGTAAAATCCTTTGTCCCTTTGGCTGTGTGAGGACAGAGAGAAAAGACTTCCACCTACAAACTAGGAAGCAGGCCCTCACTAGATACAGATCTGCCACTGCCACATTCTTGGATTTCCCAGCCTCCAAGTATTTTTCATACATAGAACCTATGTGAGAAAAAAATCTTTTTTGATAAGCTACCCAGTTTATGGGATTTCTGCTAGAGCAACCTAAATGGACTAGGATCCTATAAATAGGATTAGTTTGGTTCATTTAACTAAAAGATAGGCCATAAGGAATTTGATTTGTCATACTAAACATTTCATATGAACTTAGGGAAAAGCTTCTCAGAGTTGGCCACAGAATATAACCTCCAGAGAATTACACTAATTAACCTAAAGAACAGCCTCTTCTGATAATGGTTTAACATCAATTGCTTTTCAAAGATATTCTTGATATATAGCGAATCAGGTCATCAGGTGAAATAAAATACACAATGCATAGCACCTAATTCATGCAAAAACTAACAACTGTTCAGGTACAAATTACAAGTTAGGTACAAACAAGATCAGACCTGCTATAATTCATTTAAGATCAAAAAACATTCTTTTATAGGTCTAAGGTTTGCCTACTTTAAATCTCATGGTGAATGTTGCAATAAAATTTTACAAATGTGTGAGACAAGAAGCAGGAAGAGGGTACTCGGGTTCTATCTATGAAAAATACTTGGAGCAGCAACACACAGAACAAAACTCAAGAGAAAATACATCTGGATAAAAGGTGTGTGCATATTTTTCATTTCTCTTCTTGAAACCATCCATGAGCACGTTTTAAACTTTGCATTTCTTATTGCTTGGCTCTGACTGCTGAAAGGCAGTCTTCCTGCTGAATCCTACAGTTTAAAATTTCTGAAAAAGATATATGCACTATCATCCTTTAATATTTTTTTGGAATTTCTAGTCAGTACAATAAATTTAGGAAATAGAACTTCAGATACTGAGAAGAACAAGGCAAACTCATCCACAAACGATATGATGATCTACTTGAAAAACCCATGGGAAGACTACTTAAACGAGTTCAGCCAGTTTCAAAGTAGTATTTTTAAAAATTAACTTCCCTTCTCAGGATCCATGATTAGTTACAATCACATTGTCAAAAGCAAGAATAATACCACAAAATATAAAATATAAAACCTAAAAAAACACTTGCAAAAATGTGCCAACCTCTAATGAAGAAAACCATAGGTCTACAATGAAGAGCACGAGATTAAAGACAGCTGCAACATGTTGTTGAATGAATACATAATGTAATATGTGACACCACTTGAAAAGATTAAGTCCAAGACATCCAATAGAAATTTTGGCACTTACAAAAATGATTCTAAAGTTTTAGGAAAAGATATTAGAATGGGAAAAGTCTTTAAAGAGACTAATCAAGGAAGATTTCTTTTAACAAATGTTAAGGTGAGCTCAAAAGGAACCAAATTAAAAGTGTGAAGCTAGCACAGAACATATCCCAAAATTATAATGCATCCAGATTAAAATGTTAAATGTTAAATTTTCTTTTTAACCTTGCAACAAATGAAGCCTCTTTAAAACCTCAAGGTGGGAAAGCACTGTTAGGCTTGAGATCAAAGGCAGAAGTGAAAAACAATCACTAATAGATTTGATGATTCTAACTTGTGAACTTCTGGCCAAAAAACAAAGGAAAATAACTTAGAAAATGAATTTCTAGCATATGACAGCAAAAGTTTCTTGAATTCTTTAGATAAAAATTAAAAGCAAATTAATAAGCAATGTTTCTTCTTCAACTTAACATCTCAAGAGGAAGAAAAAAGGAAAAGGATGAGAATACATAATTCATTAAAATAGAAATGGCCAACTTTTAATTCAAATTGTCAGTAGCCAACAATATACATGAAGTGATCCTATATTAAGTTTCTTTTTTAAAAAAATAATTAATTTTTTTAGTTGTACATAAAAAAATAAAGGTATTTTGTCTTGTAGTGCTAAAGATCAAACCCAATGCCTCACACATGTAAGGCAAGCACTCTGCCACTGAGCCACAACCCCAGCCTCTATATTTAGCTTCTTGATTAGAGAAAATATTTTTGTGCCCAACTATCTTTCAAGAATTAATATTTTGGTGGCTGGGGTTATGGCTCAGTGGTAGAACATCCACTTACCATGTGTGAGGCACTGGGTTTGATCCTCAGCACCACATAAATATAAATAAATAAAGGTATTGAGTCCATCTATAGCTAATACTATAAAAATATTTGAATTTTTAATAACCATATAGAATCCTAAGAATTATATAACCAGGAGGCATGGAGAAATAGACACTAATTTTTTTTGAAGGGTGTATTAATACTTTTGGATGTCAGTTTGGCAAAAGCCATTTTTTTTAATATTTATTTTTTTAGTTGTACACAATACCTTTATTTTGTTTGTTTATTTTTATGAGGTGCTGAGGATAGAACCCAGGGCCTCGAATGTGCTAGGCGAGTACTCTATCACTGAGCCACAATCCCAGCCCCTGCAAAAACTATTTTTAAAAATAAAAATTTTCTTTATTGAAATTGACCAAAAAGAGACCAACAGATGGTTTATGGTTATCTATTCTGAACGTCAAAAGATAAAGACATGATTTGATTAGGATATAGTCTAGTCAGTTTACGTATAAATACAGATATGCCAGATAGGTCTGAGACCAACCTGTTTAAGAAATGTCAAGAGAAAAATGTTAAAAATGAGGAAATCACTATCAAAGAAATAAACATTACATTTGGTAGTACAACTATGAGTAATTTTTTTAAACAGTTTTTTTTTTTAAAGAGAGTGAGAGGGGAGAGAGAGAATTTTTAATATTTATTTATTTTTTAGTTCTCGGCGGACACAACATCTTTGTTTGTATGTGGTGCTGAGGATGGAACCCGGGCTGCACGCATGCCAGGCGAGCGCGCTACAACTTGAGCCACATCCCCAGCCCAATGAGTAATTTTTTTAGGCTGCTTGTTTTTTAAAATTTTTTTTAGTTGTAGATGGACATAATACCTTTATTAATTTACTCTTATGTGGTGCTGAGGATCGAACCCAGTGCCTGGGGGTCCAGGTGAACTGAAGAGAGATATTGAAGTGTGGGGATAACAAGGATGCTAAACTTTGCTCAGTAGTAAAGATTAGCACAGAGAGGAATAGCGCTGAAAATCTGCAGACAGATTCCCCCCAAGTTTCTGATGAGTATTGATCTGTGCAAGTGGGGAACATTCTCTGAGGCTGAAGAAATACAACAAATAGCATTAAGTTCACATAGGGCTGGAACAGTCACTGTTCCCACCCGACAACAGAGGTTAAATGCTCACAAAGAAAAGCCTCAGTGGTGGGACCAAATTATCCCTTAGACTGAAGGCTGTTCTGGGCCCACTGCTCACGCTGCCCTCTGTCCCGTCCTGCCGCCCCCCCCCCCAAAAAAAAAAAAAGTTACCATAGACAGGGAATCATCCCCTCACAGTTCTGGAGGCTAGAAGTCTATGATCAAGGCACAATCCGATTCTTGGTAAGGTTCTCTGGCTCACAGCTGGCCAGCTTCTCACTGTGTGTCCACATGAAGAGTGAGCAAAAGCTCTCTGGGTTGTTTTTTGTTTGTTTATTTGTTTTTGGTTCTGGGGATTAAATCTAGAGTAATTTACCCTAAGCCACATCCCCAGAGACAGGATCTCACTAAGTTGCTAAGGGCTTCGCTAAGTTGGTAAAGCAATCCTCCTGCCTCAGCCTCTTGAGTCACTGGGATCATAGGTGAGCACCCAGTTTGCTCTCCTTTCTTAAAAGGGTACTAATTCCCCCATGAGGAAGCCACCTTTGTGATCTTATTGAACCCTAATTACTGCCAAAGGTCTCCTTTCCAAATATCATCATATTTAGGAAGTTAGGGCTTCAATGTATGAATTTTGGGGGAACATGATTTGGTCCAGAGCTGAGGCCCTAACAAAGTTAAAAGTAGGTCAGGCATGGTGACACATACCTGTAGTCTCAGAAGCTGGAAGGGTGAGGCAGGAGGATCCCTTGAGTCCAGGAGTTGGAGACTAGCTTGGCCAACATAGTAAGGATCCCCCACCCCCCAAAAAAAATTTTAAAGACTCAAAAATCACCAAATTGAGTCAAAGGAACTTCTATGTAAAACAATTACAACTTCACAATGTCTGGCATCCAGTAAAAAACTGCAGATCAATTAATTTGAAGACAACAATAGAAAATATCCAAAATGAAGCACACAATGAAAGAAGAGACACAAAAAAGAGGGAAAAAATAAAGAAAAGAGACCCAGTGACCTGTAAGAAGATTACAAGCACTCTAAAATAGGTACAATAGTAATCCTGAGAAGATGGAAGGAAAGAAAAATAGTTAAGGACAAAATTTTCCAGATTTAATGAAAATTATAAATGCACATACAAGAAGCTAAATGATACATGCAGCTCAATGTATCCCACACAAAACAAATAAAATAATACCAAGGGACACCAAAATCAAATTGTAGAAAACAAGAAAAAATCTTGAAAATAACATTCACAGAAGATAAATAAGACTATAGAATTGTCAGAAACTATGCAGACAATAAAATAACATCTCTAAAGTACTGAAGGGCAAGTGGCAGGGCGGGGGCGGGGGAGGCTCCTATCAACCTAAAGTTTTACACCCAGCAATATTATATTTAAAAAATAACAACAAAGGCTTTTTCAGATGAACAAAAGCTAAGAATATCCACTCCCAACACATTTGTCTTACAGAACATGTTGATTTTCCAGGCAGAAAGAAAATTATACTAGGGGCAAATCTGGATACAAAGGACTGAAAAGCATCAAAAATAAATGTGGGTAAATATTTTTTAGCTATTATATTTTTAGGTAGGCATGGTGGTGCATGCCTGTAATCCCAGCTACATGGGAGACTGAAGCCAAGAGGACAGCAAGTTTGAGGACAACAATACCCTTCCTCAAAATAAAACAAATTTTAAAAGGGCTGGGGATGTAGCTTGGTGGTAGATTACCTCTGGGTTCAATCCCCAGCACTGCAAGAATAAAATAAAAATGTTTTGAGCCAAAACTAACATATTAAGAGGTTTATATCATGAGATATAAATGCCACAACAATAGCTCAAAGAATGGAAGGAGGGCTGGGGATGTGGCTCAAGTGGTAGCGTGCTTGCCTGGCATGCATGCGGCCTGGGTTCGATCCTCAGCACCACATACAAACAACGATGTTGTGTCCGCCAATAACTAAATAAATATTAAAAAAAAATTCTCTCTCTCTCTCTCCATCACTCTCTCTTTAAAAAAAAAAAAAAGAATGGAAGGAATGTGTATTTATTGTTCTAAGGTACTTAACATTATATATGAACTGGTATATTATTTAGGATCAAATGTATAAATTAAAAATAATGGGGCTGGGGATGTGGCTCAAGCGGTAGCACGCTCGCCTGGCAAGCATGGGGCGCTGGGTTCAATCCTCAGCACCACATAAAAATAAAGATGTTGTGTCCACCGAAAACTAAAAAAATAAATAAATAAATAAAAAATTCTCTGTCTTTAAAAAAAATAATAATGTATGCTGAAAATCCTAAGCCATTCACTAAAAATATAGAAGAGGCATAGCTAATAAATACCGAAGATAGAGTGGAACCATAAAAAATAATTAGGATCAAGGCAAGGATATCCCCTCTCTCACCACTGCTTCAACATCCTGTCACAAGTCCCAACAAGACAAGAAAATAGAAAGCATATAGACCAGGAAGGCATAAAATAGTCTTTGTTCACAAACAACAGGATCACTTACATAGACAATCTAAAAGAATAAAAATCCTGTCTGGGTCTAATAAACAATTACAGCTGAGTTGAAGGATACAAGGTTAATGAGCAGAAGTCAATCACAGCAACAAATAGGGCAATTCATGAGGAACACATAGCAATCCTAAATGTGCATGCAACTAAGAGGGACTTGCAATTCCCAATGCAAAAGCTGGCCAAACTCAAAGGTAAAACAAATCCACAATTGTATTTAAATATCTTGACGCTCTTCCCTCAGTAACTCATGAAAAGATTTGACATACAGTTATGAAAAAATTCTCAGAAACCAGGAACAAGCAATAGGAGAGAATTTCTTCAACTCAATGGAGAATTTATTTTTTTAAACTACAATTTACATCATAGTTAAATGATGAAAGACTAAATACTTTTCCCCTACAGGTAGGAACAAAGCATGAATTTCCACTACCATCAGTTCTATTCATATACATAAGAGAGGCTGGCTTAAGGAGAAAAAGGAAGAAAAGAAACAAACCATCCTTCCTCCCAGATGACATGATAATCTGTGAAGAAAACCCCCACTCTACAAAATATCTACTAAAATGATTTGAACAATCAAAATGAGTTTAACAAGTAACTGATTTAAAAAAAAATCACAGAATACAAGGTCAATATACTAAAAAGATACAATTGATTTTCTACATGTTAGCAATGATTAATTTGAAAATACCACTCATGCTTGCATAAAAAAATACAAAAAATTGCCGGACACTGTGGTATACGCCTATAATCCCAGCATCATGGGAGGCTGAGGCAGGAGGATCACAAGTTCAAAGCCAGCCTCAGCAAAAGCAAGGCACTAAGCAATTCAATGAGACCCTGTCTCTAAATAAAAATACAAAATAGAGCTTGGGGATGTGGCTCAGTGGTCGAGTGTCCCCAAGTTCAATCCCCCCAAAAATATTAAAGATAAGTTTAATAAAATATATGCAAGCCTTGTGCACTGCGTACTATAAAATTTGGTGAGAGAATTTAAAGACCTAAATAAATTATGGGATACACCATACTTTTAAATCAGTAGATTCAATGTTGTAAAGATGTCACTTTCCCCCAAATTTGTCTCTAGTGTAATTCTAACAGGACTATTTTTGGCAAAAAATGACAAGCCAATTTATATCAAATTAAAAGTATACGAGAATACAGAATAGTCAAAGCAATTTTGAAGAAGAATAAAGTTGTAGGACTCAAACATATTATTTCAGGATATTATAAGCCTACAGTAATCAATTCAGTACAGTACTGGCAAAAAGATATGTATCTATGTGGACCAGAACAAAGTTCCAAAACATATATGTATATAATATATAATATATATAATATATATATATATATGGTCAACTGCAGAAAACAGTAAAAACCAGAATAAAACTATTACTCTTTTCTCACTGCCACCTCTCACTTCTTACTAAATTAATAGAACCATAGGAAACAGTGAAAATTAAAATAAGTGAATGACTTCAATTTTTAAAAGGTCAGCTTTTTCATCACATTTTCTGTGTATTCCTGTCTCCAAACTCAGATATCTCACCTGGTTTAATTTTTCAGTGTGATTCAGCCTTGGAGTCTCCACTGCATTGAACGTGAAAGTCTTGTCCATGTTCAGTATTTGCTTTGGCGGTTCCATGTTTGAAGTGTGTTGTGAAAAGCGTGGCTTTGCCACCACGCAGCCTGTAGAATATGACCCATGTTGTTTCATTCTAAATGGCTGGGTAAAAATTTTTCCTTTTGTGAATAACAGAAGAAAAAAAAATGTCACTAGTAATTTCTGGTGTGTATATATTAAAAATTACTGTGAGTTAACTGCCCTCAGCTTAAAGCAAAAATAAGGAAAGCCTACATTTTTATAGTAAGCCAATAAAACTTACCTACAATAATTAGTAATTAGTAATCGATAGGAAAAAAACAGGAAATCATAAGGACATTACCTAAAAGGTTGGGACAAAAACCACTTAAGATCACCTGAATATAATAGAGAAGCAGGATATGATAGAGAAAAACCTAAAAAGCTGTATCTTGTTAGACCAAAAAAATCTCCAATTAAGGAGTGTGCTTAGAACTAAGATTCAAACTGGGTAGCCAGAGTATGGGAAGAGGAGAGGAAAAGCCATAGAAGAAAGAATAGCATTCTAGAGCATAAGCTTTTTCTTCAATATTTATGGGAAGGAGGAATACCACCAGGGAAGTATATTCTGCTGTACAATATGAAAGATATCACTGGAAATCACCACAGCCTAGCTCTTTCTTGACCCCAAGATCAACTTCATCAAATAAACCAATTACTTCCAAGATATCCTGAAAGGAAAAAATGGACCATAGATGGAGAACGTGACAATCCAATCCCAGGAAAGGCTATCCATCCCCACTATGCAATAAATTGGTAAACTGCTTTATCCAGTGTGACCTCGTCTCCTATGTTTATACACCTCAATCTAATTTCCCTAAGTCTGAACGCCTCAAGAACACTAAGGTTGAGGGCTAGACCTGAAACACTCAGTAGCCTTCAGAACTTTCCCTGACCACAGCACATCCTCATATATTCAAACTATTATCCACCACCATTTAAATGATGCTTCATAAACTCATGACATTCTCAGTTTCACCCACACTAATTTAAATGCAAACTTTAGGAGGGGGACACTGGGACAGGCATAGAATTCTCCAAAACAGCTTGCCCCTCCACTCAGTGGATACATTCCATACTGTCCAGGTTTAGGGAGATATTATATGAATAATCACGTTAGTCTTGAGCCTTCAGCTAAAACTTATTACAAGCTTACTAAATGCTAGGCTCTTTACAGACATGTAAGGTCTTCAGCACAACTCCAAGTGGCAAGTATTATTATTTCTATTTTAAGGGTGAGGAAACTGGAGTTTAGACAGAGTAAGTAACTTGCCCCGCACTCAGTTTGCAAGTAGCAGGGCAAGATTTCAACTTTGATATACTCATGGAGCTTAGCAATTACCCATCTGTGTATGGAAGGATTGCTCCAACATTTGCTCATCCACAATACAATTACGTATGCTAACATGCTTACCTGCCGGCCATCCTCTCTGCTTTTCCACAGATATGCTTTTCTTTAGCTTCAACAAAGAACCTGCTCTAGTCTGCTCCACAGAAATGACATCTGAAGCTGCATTCAGCACTTCGAACATTGAGAGGAATCCATATTGCACATACTGAAACGATCGTCCAAATCGCTTGGCAAATGCCTTTTCAAAATCAGAAAGGAGAACAGGAGACAATGCCAAGAGGTCTTTCAGCTCACTCTTCACAACTGCTGGAAGAATAGGGGTCACCCTTCCTCGGTAAGGCACTCGACCAGAGCTTGTCCCAGAGCAAACAGTAGCCCTTCCCTTTGGCATGGAGCTTCGAACCTTATGGCTGCTCCTCTGCTTTGCAACTAAACTTGCAATTCCTTTGGTAGATTCATCTGGAATGGCTAGGGAAATGTGGGAAAAAGAAATCATGGTGTAGATTAAAAAAAAAAACAAAACCTAAAGTATGCCCTTTATCTTTTTTTTTTTTTTTTTTTTTTTTTTTTTTTTTTTTTTTTTGCTTATGTAAACAACTCTGAGGGCTCCAAGCAGCTGTTTATCCAGGTAGAGCACAATAAACAGGAAAGAAGCCTGTGGTTCTTCCATTTCTTTCATTCTGGGGAACAGCTTGTTAGTTCCTCTATTGGAGGACAGAATGAAAACCCAATCTATCATCATTACTGCTGATTGACCCCTGGAAGATTTGAAAATCTTGGAATGAAGAGCCAAGTTCCTTATAATGATGCTTTGTGTGCCTCATGGAAGTTTTAATAAGTTTTTGTAATTAGAAGTTCCCATGGTTATGTTTCTCCTAACTTCAACATGAGTTAAAGGTGCAACAACTTTAACTCATGCAAAACTGTGGGTTTTGTGAAAGCACCATTTTCCTGGGGACAGTTTCTTAATTCTGATCAAGTTCTGACTTTGTCTCAAAGGCACCTGTGATTCCTCCCCGCTATTCCACCCGAAATTCAAATTCAATGCCTGGGACGCTGGATAACTGCAGATGTAGAGCAATTCTATACTAAGTGGTTATTTTTTTTTTTTTAAGTCATTATTTTTTTTTTAAGAGAGAGTGAGAGAGGAGAGAGAGTGAGAGAGAGAGAGAATTTTTAATATTTATTTTTTTTTTAGTTCTCGGCGGACACAACATCTTTGTTGGTATGTGGTGCTGAGGATCGAACCCGGGCCGCACGCATGCCAGGCGAGCACGCTACCGCTTGAGCCACATCCCCAGCCCCCTAAGTGGTTATTTTTAATTACAAAGTTTACAAATTTCCAAAAATCTTAAACCTACCTTTCAGTATTACTGTACCATCTGCGCAGGGACAGACACTAACCACATCAGGCATGTCCAGCACCAGCTCCATAGTGGATCGATACCCAAGGATTCGGAGCGGTAAGTGGTTGCCAACCATCAAAAGGTACTCTTTTTCCAACTGCTGTGGAGTCAAACCATCTTTGGTGGAAATAAGAAGTGACCTTATTTCTTTCCTGAGGCATTCTTGTATACGTTCTTGTTCCGACATTGTACCCTATAGAATTTAAAACAGAAAGCTGCTTATGAGGAAAAACAGGCAAACCCATGAAAATTTTATTATTATTATCATCATCATCATCATCGACTAGTAGTGGGATATAAACTACTGAGATGCGAGTTGAGGGTGTTCTGGGCTCGTGCACCACAAACTCCACACCCAATTCAAACCCTGAAAACTCAAGCTGTGTTGAAGAACCTACGTGGGAATCAAGGCGCCACCGCCAGGGGCCAGTGCGAGAAGTCGCAGCCCGGCTCGGTCGTGGTGTGCCGAAGCGCTAACTCGGGTTCCGGGGGTGTCGTCCTCCGCTGCACACCTCGTACCAGACGGACTCAGGACTGTTGGAACCGGGGCCGGGGACTGGGCACGCGCAGTTCGGTCCTCGACGCGCCAGAGACCACACCTGCAGACGTGCGCACGACACACTCCGTCCCTCCGGAGCCAACTCCGGGAAAGCTCCCGCTTCCTCTTACCTCAAGCCAACGACCTATCTCCGCCCGCCTCCTCCCTCTCCGCCGGGCGGCGGCGGCGGCGGCGGGTCCCTTCCCTGCCCCAACGTCCCTCACTGCCGCTAGCGGGACTACGGTGTTGACTTTCCACCTGCCCGACGGCTTTCCGCGACGCGGAGCGGCAGATGGTGCCCCACTGTGGCCGGCGTTGCCGTTGCGGCTGCGGGAGTCGAAGGCGCTCGCCGCCGGGCCGCGGGGGAACCGCGCCTGCGCGAAGGGGCGGGGGCGGCCGGGCGCGCCGCGTTCCAGCCCGAGGGCGCGCGGCGGGTGGGACGGTTGGACGGGACGGCCCCCACAGGACGGCCACTCCGGGCCCGGCCTGGGGCCCATACCGGGTGCGGGGCTGCTGGCCGCACTCCAAGGCGGCCTGGGTGGCCTTGCGGGATCGCCCGCGCCTACCTCCTCCGGCGCGGTTCGAAGACACGAAGCGGGTTCGCGGCGCGTGGACCTCTCTAAGCACGTCCCGTGCGGGGCGGAGCAGCCCCGAGGCGAGGCGGGGAGAGGCTGCGTGGTTCTTAACCGGGGTCCGCCTCAGGCGCACCTGTAGTTATTAGTGGAAAGAGGGATGCCCAGGGCTGAGCTGCAGAGATTCCCCTGCAGTAGGCCCAGGTTTAATTGGGGTGGGGGTGGGGGTGTCACAGATAGTTCTTGTTCTTGGCTGAGAATTACTGCGGAGCTCCAAGAAGCGACTTTAGATCCTTGGAGAGAGAAGTGAGTGAACACTCCAGGTGCCGCTGGAGATTAGAATGGAGAGACTGAAGAAAAGAATATATTTGGACGGTTTGTTGTTATCTGCGGAATAAGCCAAGAGTTATAAGATCCATGAAGACCAGAACACAGTTTATAGAGGAGAGGCATCAAGACTTTTCCTTAAAATGTACAAAGAAACAAGTTAAACCCAAGAGTCCTGAACACACGTTCTGCCTAGCCCCATGACATACACAGTTTTTAAAGCCCACGATGCCTAAATATGCAGTCAACGAACCAGGAATATTGAGGATCCCTGAAAGACGGGAAATAAACAAGATTTATAACTGGTTTATAGCAGAGTTACAGGACTAATTAGCAAATTAAGAAACAGGGAAAAATTATAAGATTTTGAAGATGGGCCCAGCCATTGCAACATTTGAATGACGTAAGTTACACAAACAAGAACAGAATGGGGATGCTATGATGTATAATTATAATGCACCAATTTAAAAATGAGGGGGAAAGAATGGTAGTAAGCATTGTGGAGTTAAAAAGGAGATGTCCCAGATTTGAACAGAAACACCTCTTCAGATTTTAAGGGCCAACTCAGTCCTTACAATACCTACTTTTCAGAGATCCCATTTTAGACTAAGCCTAGGAGAAAGAGAATCAACAGATTTTTTTTTTTTTTACATAGAAATAGGTTATCTAGAAAGCAGTGGAAAATAAATTGCCATTGGATTTTTAAAGGGAGCAGTACCTTCAAAGCTAAACCTGGAACTCTTAACCCAGTCAAATCAGCATTAAAGTGGGGGGAAAAGTAGAACCATTTTCAGTCATGCCAAGTTTCAGAAAATTTATCTCACTGAATGACTTGAGAATGACTATTGATAAATGAACAATGAATTGAAAAAAAGATATCCCAGATTTTTATCCCCAATTACCTGAGATAAAAGGTAAGAGATATAAATATATTTTTATGTATTATATAAGTGTCTTCCCAATAACTGAGAAAGGTGTAATTGTGATCCCCACGTTAAATATACATACATGAACAGGGATATAAGAACAGACAATAGACAATAAAAACATTAGACAATAAAAACATCAGACAATAAAAACAAAAATTTTGAATCAAAAAGTTATTATTGTGTTGACAGAAAATAACTGCCTTAAGGAAATTTTTTTAAATGGCTTATTCTAAGCCAAATATGAGAGATCATCACAAGGGAACACAAGTTCAAGTTACCAGAACAACATGTTTTCTCTGTAGAATAAGTTAAATGAGCTTTTGTACTCACAAGAGAAAGTAGTTAGGGTCATCAACTTTAAAGAGGTAGGGAAACCTATAGGATTCAGATGTTTAACAAGGCTAGCAAATCTTTTACAGAATTCAGATGTATCACATTCTTAGCTTTAGGATCAGTGGAGGCTTGAACTCCACCAAACTTAATATACTCCAAGCATTTTACCTAGAAATTAAAAGAAACTAAAGATAACCCAACATAAGGACGGCTCTTGATCCATCTTTCTATAATTACATATTTTATTTTTTAAAGAGAGAGAGATTTTTTTAATATTTTTTAGTTTTCGGCGGACACAGCATCTTTGTTTGTACGTGGTGCTGAGGATCGAACCCGGGCCGCACGCATGCCAGGCAAGCTTGAGCCACATCCCCAGCCCTATAATTACATATTTTAACCAACACTGAACAGTCTGCAGTCTCTTGAATATAGAGATGTGGCTTCTTTGGAGAACTTTAGTTTACAGGTCATAATATTTTTAAAAGAGACAGATTTTTAAAAAGATATGATGGAACTAAATCCCAGATCAACAATTGCAAACCAAGTACCAGGAGCTGTTTGAAGTTGCTTCATTAAGAAGAAGCATGCCCATTTGAAAAGTGGCTAGAATTGGAACCACAGCTTGACTGAGTTTACAGTGAAGTAAGTGGATGTCAATGAGGTGGGAACCATCATAGTAACATCTTTCCTCTGGTGGTGGCACTTGCTTATACAGTTCTCTAGGGATGTGGCATTGCTTTTGATGTATGGTTCTGGCACCCCAGTGGATACTTCCTTTCAGAACAGCCCTTACTCTACAAGTGTGCCAATGTAGGAATTCAGCCAGTTGCTACATTTATTTATTCCAGCTATTGGCTTGGCAGCCAGGGCCCAGTACCACAGGATGAATTTATACCCTCACTACCCAATCCCTATAAACTAGCCCCTACACGCTCAAAATCTTGATGGCAAAATGTGACATTTTAGGTCCCAGAAATTAGCATTCCTTAGAATTAGCAAGTGGTGGTCACTAAAAAGTTTGGGTATTTTCTTTTCTTTTGAATAGCTATCCACAAGGGACTGCAAGGCCTTTGAGGAAAGTTTGCTGTCTTAGGTACAGCATTTTGCCTGCACCCTTTTTCAAGACTATCTGGGCTATGTCCAAAAAAACCTATGGGTTTGGTGTCTGATTTAGTACCAGTAATGAAGTGAAAGGCGCTCTCTCCAGCTTATGGGAGGCCTCTGTTCCCTAGATCTAGAATTGTTTTGTTGGCTTGTTTATTTTTTCTGTCATATAAATCAAAATGACTTCTTGGGTTGTTTATTCCTTGGGTGTTTACAATTAACTAACTACAAACAACCAGAGAGCTCTGTGGATCAGACCAATGTGTCCCCCTGCCCTCCATCTCTTACAACAACCAGAGGTCACTTTTCCTCCAGTAATTAGCTGCCTGCACCTGGTCTCCTCCCAGCCCTGCTTGCAACTAGGAGTATATTTCAATTGCAGCTGCTCCCACCAGCATTCTTGCCTAAGAAAAGGCAGGACCTTTTTGTGTTTCTGTGTCTATTAAAGCTTCTGGAGTTTTGATAAGCTCCTTATGACAAGGATGAGAGGATCTTTTGAAGAACATGGTGAAGGAGTGGTCAGAGACGCACATGAAAGTCAGTCCAGCATTCCTGCCTCCCAAGTTTTTCAACATTGTGCCCAATATGGGGCCATTTGATGTCCTTATTCAAGTCCCTTTTCACAGCAGTTACTCCATGCCTTTGCCACCACTCTTGTCCCACTGCTGCCCCACCATTAGAAAATGGCTGTGCTCCCACAGAGGCTCTCATAATGACTCCCCTCAACTCCAGTCCAGGCCTATAAATCTTCCCGTCCTTCCTTTTGGTCTCAGTGGGTGAGGGAGTCATCCATCCTATTTTTGATCCCATCCCCCAACACCTCTAGACCAGGAACCTTGTCCTTTGGTCATTATTTCACAATCATGGATGTTCAACATCCGTTTACAGTCCTGCAACATAAAATTATGGTCTGATCCTTTTTATCTTATACACAGACATACAGAAAGGGAGAGGGAGGGAGGGAGGGAGTCAGAGAGAGAGAGAGAGAGAGAGAGAGAGAGAGAGAGAGAGAGAGAGAGAAAGAGAGAAACACTTCCTTGACCTATATCCCCTCTTTCTCCTCTCCCTGGCCAAATCCTTGAAAAGCAGTCCAAACTCAGTTTTTTCCACTTTTCCCTCCATTACCACTTAATACAAAGCAATGAGTCTGCTATTTAGGGCATCTTTCTGAAGTTTTACCAAAATCAACGACAAATCTTCTCACTGGCCAATCACATGGACTTTTCAATCTTTGATTTCTGCTGTTCACTCTTGCAAACATCTCTCCTCTGGTGGTTTCTATGATGATGCCATATGGACTTTCTATCCTGTTTCCTACTTCTGCTGCTCCATTAAATGCACATGTACATTTAATTGAGGGTCTGTCCTTAGCTCTTCTTTTTACTCCTCCCCCTCTTTCTGGGTGACCTTTTCACCGTTTTAGCTTTGGCTGGTGCCTTCCAAAAGACATGTTCATTCAAGAAACAAATGCCTTTTAGTTCCTACTGTGTTCCAGATGTGATCCTAGTGAGGTAGGACAGAGGAAAGGCTAGGTACAAAGGAGACCATCAGGAAAGGGAAAAAGAAAACTGTACCTTTAAATCTGGGAGCTCCATAACTACTGTGACCTTTACAACAATAACAAGTTTGATTTTCTCCAGACACAAAGCCCTTGAATTCTATAGAATCCTGAATCCAGGTTAGTAATGCCTACATACACTGCTAGCTTATACAATGTATTTTCTTTACACTAACTAAAGCAAAGGGAAAATATTGTTAGAGACTTATGAGTATATACAAATGCTGTCTATTGACTGGATGATGTTAACCTTCTTTAAGTTCATCCGTTGTAAATTTGTGACTACAAAAATGGTTTTAAAATTTTTACATTGTGTGAACACATCTCTCATTGATGGTAACAAAAGATTTTAACAGCTAATCATTAAAAAAAATTTGATTAGGAATTTCATGTAGCCATTCAAACATAAAATTCATATTTGAAGAAACAAAGTCAAGACTATTTTAAATTTTGAAAGTATTTGTATAAACATTTAATCTAACAATATTAAATGCCTAATACTTTCTTAACCCTCACCCATATAATTAAGGGCTGGGGTGTAGCACAGTGGTAGAATGCTTGCCTAACATGTGTGAGGCCCTGGGTTTGATTCCTAGCACTGTAAATAAATAAATTTTATATATTTTTTTTCTCATCAATTTCCATATAGATACTCTTAAGTCCCCTCAAGTTTCCTCCAATATACCATTTAAATAGTATTATTTTACATGTTTTCCATGGTGGGAAAAGACTCTAGGATTGGAAAATATTGGAAGAATATTTTTTTCTCTCTCTTCCATAATACTGAAATGGATGAGACAACATAGAATCCTCAGGGTCACACAAGCCACCAAGAATAGGAAATATATCTTTAGTGATGGGAACAGACATTTTTTTTTAGTTGTAGTTGGACACAATATCTTTATTTTATTTATTTTTATGTGGTGCTTAGGTTCAAACCCAGCACCTCCCACATGCTGAGCCACAACCCCAGCCACAGGAACAGACATTTTAAATTGAGATATATCAGAGCTACAGCTGGCCAGGGACACTTTTGCATGTGTTGTTCCCAGCTGAAGATGCTACAGCCTCAGTTGGCAGTTGGTGAAAGGTTTAGGATCTGGGCTACAGAAACACCATCTATCTGAGCTTCAGAGACCTAAAAATCTAGTGCTCTACTGAATGTTTCCAGATAGACATCCTGTAGACACTGCTAGCTACTCAGTACATCTAAAACTGAATTTATGTGCCCACCTACCCTTAAACAAAATTCCTTACCTCTCTTGTATTCCCTCTGTTGGATGTTAGCCCTGTTCACTGGTTACTTTGACTGCAGTCCCACAAGTCAGTACCTTTTCCTCTAAATCCATCCTCCCTCTCATCCGGATTACCACAAGAATGTTCTTTTTGGTCTCTCTGGCTCCACTTGCATTTCCATTCAACTTCACCTTGTCCACAACATTACTCATTAATTACAAATCCAACCATATTGTTCCTTTCTTAAAATGCTTCAATGGCTTCTTTTGCCTATAAGATAAAATCAAAATTTCTTACATGGTGTAAAAAGCTTTTCATTTCTTGGACTGCCTACCACCGTTCTCTTTCACCAATCTGTCAAGCCACTGATTCACTAGCCATTTGCCTGGTATTGTCTTTTGTTCTGATCCCTCTGACTGGAAGGCCAGCTCTCAAAGTTAAGTTCAGGGTCACCCCCACATCTCTTAATATGACCCAAACTGGACCTCCTCTGAATCCATTCAGGTAGAACTACCAATTTCTTCCTTTGTGGATTCACAGTACAGTATAGATCAGAAGTTCTCAACCAGGAGCCATTTTGATCCCACAAGACACATGGCAATGGCTGGAGACAATTTTGGTGGTCATACATTAGTAGCTGTGAGGTGATACAGGCATCTAATGGGAGGCTAAGGATGCTGCTAAAGATGCTACACTGCACAGGGTGGTCCCCACAACAGTGAATCATCTGGCCCAAAATGTCCATAAGAGAAACCTTGATACATCCTCTCTATCACTAAGTGGACAACACATTCTTGCACCTAACTGTTTACATATGTCTCTCCCTGTGAGTTCTTGGAGGGCAGGCAGAATTTCTTTCATCTACACCTCAGCAATGAGCATTGCTAACCATGAAGGAAATGTTTGCTAAGTAACTATAGGGTGAATTAATGAGAAAAGTCAAGTAAGTTTTATCTCACCACTTTATCCAATACCTGCCTCTCCAGGAAAAAGGAGCAGGAATTTAGGATGCTGCAGGTAGGTTAGTTAGGGGGAAATGGATCTGCCAAAGAAGCAGCAGTTATGTCTAAGGATGAAGCCTCAGTCTTTCTCAAGCTCTCTATCCCCTCATGAGCTGCATTCCATAACCCCATGATTCTGTTTATTCTGTCCCTTAGAGAGAGGTCCTGCTAAAAATTGGTGCTACCACTATGGAAAGCAATAAGGAGATTCTTTAGAAAATTTGGAATGGGATCACTATTTGACCTAGTTATCCCATTTCTTGGCATATACCCAAAGGACTTAAAAATCAGCATATTACTATAGTGAAATGGCTATATCAATGTTCATGGCAGCTCAATTCACAATAGTTAAGCTATAGAATCAACCTAGATGCCCTTCAACAATGAATGAATAAAGAAACTGTGGTAAATATACACAATGAAATATTACTCAGCCTTAAAGAAGAATTAAATTATGGCATTTGCTCATTAATGGATGGAACTGGAGTATGCTAAGTGAAATAAGCCAATCCCAAACAACCAAAGGCTGAATGTTTTCTCTGATATGTGGATGCTAATTCACAATAAGGGCGCGGGGATAATAAATGTATTTTAGACTAGACAGAGGGGAGGAAGAGAGGGGAGGGTGCATGGGGGTAAGAATGATAGTAGAATGAATTGGACATTATTACCTTATATGTATATATGATTACATGACCTGTGTAACTCTACATTATGTAATACCAGATGAATGAGAAGTTATACTCAATTTATGTATGATGTGTCAAAATGCATTCTACTGAGAGATGTCCTAAACCCAGACCATTTCTGGGCTAGCACCTTGCATCAGGCCCTCAGCAACATCACTTTCCTAGACCATCACTCTGCTCTCCTAGTTGGTCTCTCTTCTGTCTATAGATTGAGAAAGTCAAATTTAACAAATCCTTATGGGTTTCAGCTCTAAAATAATAAGTGCAATTTTATTTAGTGCCAACAAATTCTAGTATTTTCATTAAATTATCCAAATAAATCAATATTCATCCTTGCTTATCATTATGGATATAATATTTCAAAGTGAAATGGGGTAAATATAATGATTTAGAAAATCTTGCAATCTTTCTTGACCTTTCATCTTGGAAACAAACTCCTAAGTCAACAATGTTAATTAGTCCTCCCCTTCTTTTAGTACCACAGATGTCAATCTCTTAATACATCTAAACAAGGAGTAAATTATTAAGGGTTGAAAAATGTGCACATAGAATATTTTCAGCAAAGGGATAAGCAACACTTCCAATTAAAAAGGAAGCTAAAAGAAAACAGCAGTGTGACCATAAGGACAGAGGAGGCCAGTCTGCTGGGCACATGGGCTGACTCAGCACTCCCTCCCAACTCCTCCACCTTCCAGAGATGCTATGTTGGCCTTTTTACCATGGAATGTGATGCCTTTTCTCAGATATTTGTCATGTTTATTTATAATCCCAACAAACTTGTGAGCAGGTGCTTACATTGCTCTAGATATGGATATAGAAAATGAAGTAATAATTATATAATTTGTCAGAAGTCCATGGAGTAAAGAGGACTGATACTAAGTGCCTAGCAGGGCGCATTTTCACAGTTTCTCCTGTAAGTTTCTCTGTCTTATTTGAAGACTATCATTTGGTCATTTCCCTGCTCATTCTTGAGTAAAAATTGAGGTGCAATTTTTGGTGTAAGAGTCTATAGCTAGAGGTCTAGATCAAATTATTTTGTGACAGAATCAAAGGCTAAGAAAAAAATCAACAAGTGCCACAAATATTGTTACATGGGCTGGGGATGAAGCTCAGTGGTAGAGCATTTGCTTAGTATACCTGAGACTCTGGGTTCAATCTACATCACAGCCAAAAAATTAAAACAAAACAAAACAAAATTCGTGCTTTTCCGAATAGTGAAATTTCTATAGTATGATGAAGAAACTATCTATGTTTAATAGCAAATATTAACTTGGAGAAATACTAAATAATTATAATAATTTTTCCTTTGTGGGCCAAATGTAGCCTCAGAGTTTTTCTCAATGTAGCATCTGGACAAGAACTATTATTTGAGATCAGCACTTGAGAGGTAGTCCATGCAATAATCAGATTCAGAGAGTAAAACAAACAAACAAAACAAAAACCTAAATTATTTTGTTACTAAACATTTAATTACTGTATTCCCAACAGCCTAACTTGGACCAGAGGAGGAAAGTAGTGGGACAGATTTTCCAGATCTGTCTGACTTACTTTAGATCTTCATTCTTTAACAATGTTTTTGAGAAAGAAAAAGTTATCACTATGTGAGCTCAAAAAAACATTGAAAAATAAGAGTAAATGAATATTATTTCTATTAGCATAGGATCTGAGCTACTTGAGAAGAATCGTAAATCTTGCTTGAAGGGTTATTTAGACCAACCACCCACCCATGAGAAGCAAATCATTAATGGAGTAAAATAGAAATAAATCTCCTGGATATTTCAAATTCCTCCAAAGCAGGTGGAACTGCCCCCCCCCTTTCCTGTTGAAAGCAGTGTGGCCAGTAAACCTTGGAAAAGCAGAACTTCAAGGAAGCATGGAAATAGGGCCTAGACAGAGACAAAAGAGACCCTTTCCTACAAAACAGAAATTAAAACGGATCCCTTCCCTTCTGCGATTCAAGAAGCATTATATCACCAACAGGATTATGCATTAATAAAAATAAATAAGAGAGATATGAGGCGTGGAGCCGCATACCAGTAATCCCAGCTGCCAGGGAAACTGAGGTGGAAGGATTGCAATTATAGGCCAGCCTCAGAGACTTAGCAAAATTTAAAAGGGGAGGGGGGCTGGAGCCGTAGGTGAGTGGTAGAGGCCCCTGGGTTCAATTCCCAGTACTGAAAAATGAGAAATCAGAGACAGACACACACGCTGTGAATTCTCAAAGTAGGAAGGCACTTGAGAAGTGCCTTTTTACCTTAAAGTCACCCTAATTTGATGACTGAAACTCCAGCGTTACTTAGGACCACAAACCCTGTTTCATACCGTCTTCACAAGTCAAAGCAGAGCGCCCTCGGCCCTTCAGCAATCTGAGGGCTCGGAGGGCCCCGGCGACTGCATCTCTGCAGCTCAGACCCTCCTCTGCGACGCAGGCTTGGAGCCACCGCGGCCCCACCGCTTCAGCGTGGCACCCAGGCTTGGGGGTGGGTAGCAGCGGTCGGGGTTCCAGGTGGGCGGAGCCCCGCCCCAGGACCCTCGCCCCGCCCACCCCTCGGGGTGTCTTTAGGGCCAGCGCTCGCAGCCCAGTCCACCCACTCCACGAGCGACTCGGAAGGGTCGCGCTCGCTCTCGGGGCGTCAGCCACGGCCGCACGAGCACTCCGCCGACGTGAGGATGGAGAGGAGGGCACGCAGCTCCTCCAGAGAGGCCCCCAGGCGAGGCGGCGGGCCCACCCCCAAGGAGAGCAAGAGGGCAAAGGGCGAGAGGGGCGGCGGCCACGGGCGGCGGGATGCCAGGTCCGAGCGGCGGAGCCCCGGGCGGGCGGGGAGCCCAGAGGAACCCCGAGCGCCCGCCGCCACCGTGGTGGACGTGGACGAGGTCCGGGGCTCCGGTGAGGAAGGCACCGAGGTGGTGGCGCTGCTGGAGAGCGAGCGGCTGGAGGAAGGTATTGAGGTGCAGGTCGGGCATCAGGGAGGAAAGCCGGCTTTCCAAGTGGTACCCAAAGGATGTCAGATAAGGTGAAATGTTACCCCAGTGAAAACCATCAAAGCCAGAGCAGATTGTTGAAGGCTGGGGTTTCCAGGAAATGAAAGGTGTGCATTAGGCACCCAGCACCCCCCCCAAAGATGGAGACCAAAGTGCATCAGAAGAAATAAAAATAGCAACATCATCCAGGTACCAGCTGATCTCAGGGGGCAGAAAGGGATGGGAAGTTGGAGGGAGTGTGGTCCAGGTTGGGGACCAATTGACAGGCAAAGGAACAATGAAGTTGGTTTTTGTGGTCACAGAAGGGCAAATGGGCACCTGATATAAATAAAAACGTATCTGAGCCTTGGCTCTGAGCAACTATGGCTTATTTTCCTCCCCTCAGTCTTATGTAAAAGCATTTTAAACTTTCTTTGGGATGATCATTCTTTCTGAAAGGCATCGCCTTCTCTACTAGCATCGCCAAGTAGAGAAGAGCCAGACCTGAGTTGAAATCAGCTCCACAGCTTGCTAGCCACGTGATCATAGGAAGGGCCTCTACCATGGATCAGATAATCCCAATTCCTGCCTTAGAGGCAGTTGTGAGGGTAAAATGAGCAAAAGCTCCCAAACACTTTGCACAAAGCCTAAAACAAAGAACATACTCAGTTTCAGCTGAATCCTTGCAAGCTAAAAGAGAGGAACATCAGATCAAAGGAGGGAATGCAAACAAAGGTGTTCCTTTTCCCTTCTGCAGAGAAAGCAAATCTTAGGAACAAATTTAACTACCGCCAATCCTTTTCATAATGAATGGGAAAAAAATTCATTATACCTTAAGCAGTAGGATGACAGATGTTTAAAGGGAAGCAAATGAAGAATAGCATGTAATCTTTTTTTAATATTTATTTTTTAGTTGTACGAAATACCTTTATTTTGTTTATTTATTTTTATGTGGTGCTGAGGATTGAACCCAGGGCCTCACACGTGCTAGGTGAGCGCTCTACCACTGAGCCACAACCCCAGCCCAGCATGTAATCTTATATTGTGTGGCAGATCATATTAGAGGGGTAGGCAAGGAAGGGAGCACCCATTTATGGAGCCCTTTCTATGTACCAAGCACACCTGGGTGTTTTACTTTACTTATTTAGTCCTTCATTATCCTCTTAGCACAGTTGAGGAAACATGCTCTGTGAAATTAAATATCTTGCCCAAAATCTATAGCTGGAGCCTGGGGCAGTGGCATGTGTAATCCCAGCTACTTGTGAGGCTGAGGAAGAAGGATCAGATGTTTGAGGCCAACCTGGACAATATAACTAGACCCTGTCTCAAAATAAAAAGGAGTGGGCATATAGCTCAGCAGTAGAGCCATTGCCTAGCCTGCATGAGGCCCTGAGTTCAATCCCCAGTAACACACCACACCACACACACACACACACACACACACACACACACACACCAATAGCTGGGAAGTGGAACAGCTAGACTTCTAGAATAAGGCCTTTTGGCTGAAGTACCCACCTTTACATAGCCTGCTCTTGGTTTCTGATCATGTCCCAGCACTCAAACCGACTAGCTATGGTTTTAAGCAGGTTGATTCACCTTTGTGGGCCTTAGTCTCACCAATAAGAAAGTGGCTAGAGCAGAAGATCCCAAGCAGTGAGAGAGAAAGACCACTAAAGATGAGGCAGCCCTTGCCTGAGAGGTGTTTGTGGGAACAGGGCACAGCATTCCTCTCTCTTCTGACTTAGCACCACACTCCAAAGGCAGACTTCTTGGGACTTGAGGGAATTGAAAAGGGGTGTCACCTTACCACAACTGGGTATTCTCAGGATATGTCTAAAGACTCTTCCTGCTTTAACATGTAATGCTTCCTTATTCACTTAAATCAAACAATTTGGATGTTCAAGCAACTCATCCCAAGAGAAAAATATTTTGTGGATAAAGCTTTGAGTATACAAATTAGTTTTCTATTCACATTCCTAACTACTGAGTGAAGGAACTTTTGAGAACTTTTTTCACTTATAAAACATAATTTTGTTCATATGTGCCTTGATTTTACTTGTGATAGTTGTGACCACTGGAAACTGAAATATAATTATAAACTGAAATTCATTTATACAAATATAAACTAAAATGACTATTAGTCATTGCCATTGAAGAATAAGAATATAAAAATTAACAATGTTTATAGGGCAGCATTTTCTAATGTAGGGTTGGTGATAAATAAGTTCCATAGAACATCAATGAGTGTTCCTTGGAGAAAACATTACCTTGTCAAAGGTTTAGAAACCACTAGAGTAAACAAAGCTAAGAATGATGTTTTACTATAGGGATTCTCATAGATTCCAGATGTTGATGGACATTGGGAATACCAGGAATGGGATACAGTGCCCAATATTTCTAAATCCATTTGCCCAAAAACTCTTTCCTTGTGGAGCACACTCTGGGACTGGTATTTTATGGAAAGGTCTTTGGGAATTGCCACACTAGGGCAGACTTGGCATTAGTGCTGGTGCAGCTTGCACATGTGTCCTCTTTAAGTAACTCAGTGAAGACCTTTCCAGATGTGGAATTCAATTTCAAGAAAAACAACTTTTTTTTTTTTTTTTTTTAAGAAACTGGTCCCAGGTTGGCCTAGACTCCTAGGCTCAAGTGACCCTCCTGCCTCAGCCTCTTTCTGAGCAGCTGGGACCACAGGCATGCACCACTGTGCCTAGCTGTGGAATTTGAATTTTTAGCCCTACCAATTAAGTATCCATTTCCTTTTGATCCTTTAAAAATGGGCTTTTTACCATTTGCTCACTTTCAGTCATCTTTTAGTTCTCTGTGGGATTTATTTTAAACATACTTTTTTTTCAGTTGTAGATGGACACAATATCTTTATTTTATTTGTTTACTTTTTTATGTGGTGCTGAGGATCAAAGCCAGTGCCTTACACATGCTAGGCGAGCCCTCTACCACTGAGCCCCAGCCCCAGTTCCTCTCTGTGGGATTTTTAAACTGGCAAATAGTATCCTTTTGGCCAGTGTTCTAGTACCTGGAAAATAAAATTCTTTAGATTTCCACAACTCAGATTTACATTACATTTAAATCATTTTCACTATCCACTTCTCCTTCCTTCCTAATTCAACAATGGTTGAGCACCTGCATTGTGTCAGGCACTATTCCAGGCACTGGAGATGCAATGTAAACACGACAGGACCAGAAGAACTTGTGTTCCTGAGGCCGACTTTCCTTGACGCCACTTCACTACCACTCAAGCATCCTGGATGTTCTGCCTCCTTCCTTATTGCTTGTTCAAAGACTCTAATGGTCTAATGTCATCCCACACAGGGGATGTTCAAGGACCAGACAGCATCACCTCAATCCAATGAAGGAACTCTAACAAAGGCATTTCAGACATTAGGGCAGGTAGTGAGTAGGAAAGTTATTTCATGGAAGGTAAGACTCTGGACACTTTGAATATTAAAACCCGACACACGTAAAGTACAGTTCAGTGTTTTTATGTGAGATTTCATATCTCCCTTACACTGAAATAGATATGAAATCTATTTCATGAGCTAGTTATTGTGCAATATTTACAATATAGCAAACATCCCCATTGTACAGGTAAGGAAACTGAGATTTGAAGAGGTCCTGTGTCCTGCATAAAATTATCTATGGACATGAAATGAGAAAGCCAGAATGGGAACCCATGGTACTCTGGTCCCCAGTACCCCAGTGCCTTTCCAGGAGCCTGTACCACCTTCCACGGGCCCACATGGCTTTCCATGAAGACCCCAGGCCCTGTGAACTCTGACCACCCTGATGTCTGGTTCATTCCAATATTTCCAGCAATGTCTCCAAGCTGCTCTGATTCAATACCAAGGACTAGACTGACAAGTGCTAGTCAGTTAAAATGGTGAGGTTTCAATATTTTTTTCTTTCTTTAGGTGCCAAGTCCTCTGGTTTAGGGGCCTGTGAGTGGCTTCTTGTCCTTGCCTCCCTGCTCTTCATCATCCTGACATTCCCTTTTTCTATCTGGTTTTGCATAAAGGTGAGTTTCCATGAGGACCCAACAGTTCATTTATTTCCTGGTGCCTCTTTCTGATCATATTGGGTCATGCTCTGTGTTTAGAACTTGCTGCTGGTCCACTGCCATGCCCTCATGCCCACTTGCCCTCCAGAAGGTGGTCCTCTTTCAAGACCTGGCTCAAATGTTACCATGAAGCCTTCCTCGACTCCTCTAGTCTGTTGCTCCCTTCCCTGTGCTCCGGATCACTCTGCCTTCACTTCATTCTAGCCCGGACCACACATATAATGCTTGCTGAGATCAACTCTACCATTAGATGGAGACCCTTCAAGGGTTTCCACTGGTTCATTCCCACTCCAACACAAAGACCAGCCCAGAACAGGTCATGACATCCTCTCATGCGCTCCTTACACTGCCAGAAACTTCTCAGCAGCTGCCCTAGACCATGAGGGGCCACTGTCTCTGGCCCACAGTTGGCCCATACAACTCCAGTCCTTGAAGAAAATGAAGATCTGTGTCAGTTCAGGAAGCACATGACAAGATGAAATTAGAAGTACAAAGAATTTTTTGGAGGTATTGCCTGGGTGAGATTGAGAAAGAACAAAAGCAGGCTTTAGGGGAAACCTTCAATGAGAGTTGGGCTTGTCTTTTTCCACTTTTAAACTTTCTATCTACTTACGTCATTGACTATAAAATGTGTCTCCTTGAGACAGCATACAGTTGGCAGCAGGCTCTCCTTTTCACTTTTCATTTTTTGGTGGAGTGAGAATTGAACCCAAAGCCTCAGGCAGGCCAGGCAAGGCCGCAGGCTCTTCTTGAGGTGTGATCTGAGCACCTACATGATCATCACAGGGTCCAGTACTGACTCAACCATGGTTTATGGAAAAGGCTGTTGGGTTTAGTTAGTTAAGATGGTAAACCTTAACAGGGCTGGAGATACAGCTCAGTTGGTAGAGTGCTTGCATAGAACAAGGCCCTGAGTTCAAGCCCCAGCACCATCAAAGGTAAACCTTAGGAACCATCTAAATTAGGTAGTGGACACAAAAGCAGCATTGAGTAGTTACATTTGAGCAAGGCTTGAAGAAGTAAGGTTTCCCTTAATCTCTGGAGGAATTTTTTTTTTTCCAACAAAGAAACAAGTAATGGTAGGAACTAGGCAGCTGAGAATTGCTGGGGTATGCTCTAGGAACCAAACCCAATCATTCATTCTCATTCACTGTTCCAATAAGCAAAGGAAAATAAACTTGGCAACAGTCACAAGTCATTCCTTTATCCACTTACTAAATGAATAAATTCACTGAATACTTGCTATGTATCAGGCATTTTTTTAGGCACTCAGAAAAAAATCAATTCTGTATCATCAAGGAATTCAGAATCTTGTGAGGTATATGTATAAACAAACTCATCAACTAAGTTAATGAAAAACAAGCAACAGAACTCAGATTCTGATACTGGAACAGAAAGTATCTTTTTTAAAGTAATATGCAGTAACTTTCCTGTTCTGTTCTACACAGTGAATCTCCTTTTTGTCATTTAAAAATATTTCTACACATGCTCAGGGTACATTCAATTTTTTGAGATTCATGAGAATTAACTAATTAAAATCCAATTGGATCATTTTGAATCAGCCTTAGAGAAATTGAAAAGTATCACAACTTTGTGTTATTTGTGAAACAAAGTATCACAAGTGGTATTAAAATATACTCCATCTTTTTGTTAAACAGTTAATGAGTGATACATATAAAAGCTTGATAAGGCAGAAGTCACAGAAAACTACAAGATTAAACATGCTCTGATCATATTTGATTTAGGAAACATTGAATATAGTGGAAACATTACTTTTTAGATGATAATGAGTTTTTAATCAAATTTCCATCCTTGGGCTCAAAAATTCAGATAGCCAATATACTTTTTCATTGGTTTCTAAAATTCCACACTAAGTATAAATTTTAGAACATTGAATATCAATAGAAGTTTATTCTTCGTTGTCAAAACAAAAGATTTCTGATACCTAAAATCACTTTCATTTTAAGGCCTTTTGAATGCTTTATTATTCTTATTTAGAGTGATTTGGAAGTATTACATTTCCATTTAGATTGTACAAGAGTACGAGAGAGTAATTATATTCCGACTGGGACATCTGCTTCCTGGAAGACCCAAAGGCCCTGGTAAGAAACATATATATACACACACTTTTTTTAAAAAACCACCATCTCCACCACCCCTCAACTGGCCAACTTCAATTCTTATGTTTTTATAATATGGACTTTAGATACAATGAAGTAACTTGATTCATCTGTATTTCTAATCTGTTAGTTGCAATGCAGATCATTAAGAACTTCTACTACCAGGAGACAGGTGGCCAAGGGAGAAGATGAATGCAGGGAGCCCCAGGTCAGGGCATTCTGATTACAACAGGAAATCAGCTTAGGATCCATGAATGGAGACTGGTTTGAGTACTCCATGTGTACAGTCAGAGTTCTGTGAATTCTCAGAGAAAAGCTGAGCTAGTTGAGAATCCAGGGGGCCTAAGGCAAGGAAGAGAGGCATCTATGTAATAAATTGGTCTTTAGTGTTGAAATTTAAGAGACAGAGATTGAACAAGTCCTGTATTTTAGATGCTGCTAACTACCAGGGATACAAAAATGCCTGAGTAAGACATGGTCTCTGATTTCTAGGGCTTTAAAATCTAGTAGAATTTATGTCCAGAAATCAAAGCTGGTTATGGGGTATAGAGAGAAGTATGGTTATTCTGGAAAGTGTCGTAATTAGGGTTTGGAGGTCCAAGACAGCCTGGAAGCCATGAGGAGGAGCAAAGTCCCACTGTGTATATATTGGAGAGGTCTGAGTTCTCATCCTGGTCTGCAGTAATAAGTAGGGATTGGAGACAAGACTAAGAGACACCAATCAGAGTTTGAAAAACCCAATCCAGTAGATAGGTTCCCACAAAAACAGAATTAGATCCTGTAGTTCCAGGACATGGATGATCTTGCTGTGTTCCTTGTTTTCTGGAACTTTCTCCATTGGGGCCAAGAAAGAACAGCAGGTGGTTGGCTCCCCAGATAGATCATGGGCTCTGTGAAGTGCTTTTGGTTCCAACAAACTGTGGCTCTTACAAGAGCCTACAACATCCAGGGTTCTTGATAAAATCTCAATAATCAATCTACAGATAGTTATTGCCCATTATTTACTATATATTATATTGGATAGGTGAAGACTAACTTGCCAAATAGAAGCTAGTATTATGATATTGCTATTATGATTACCTTTGGAGCTCACCTTTTAAGAAATACCATGTGGAGGTTGCTGGCTGCAAAGTTTGACATATGGATACACTCATAGACTAAAAAACAATTTTATAGATTACCTAAAAGGCACCAAGTTAGAGACACTAAGGCTAACAATAATGTATGTGATGTTACTTAGGGAGCTCAAATCTAGTGAAGGGACAGACATACTAGAGATCTGGAGGGGTTAGCATCATGACTAAAGTTACCACCATTATTAAAGCCCAAATTTTTGGAATAATCTCTGCTTATACCTGTTAACCTGGAGTAAATTGTAACAGTGCTCTCCTTTTACCCTCAAGTGTCTCATATTGATGGTGATAAACTTAGCTTCGACAATGATGCTGTAAGATATTAGTGGGATTTCCCAATGATCTGTGTATAGTTGCAGGCTAAGAAAAGCAATGCAGTGTACAACCTGAACATGAAAAGGTGAACCCCAAACAGTCTCCATGCTTGCTGTTTGCCTGTTCCTCCCCCCCACCTTCTAGGCCTGTTCTTCTTTTTGCCCTGCCTGGATATCTACCACAAAGTTGACCTTCGTCTCCAGACCTTGGAGATACCCTTCCATGAGGTAAGTCAAAGGGTAGCTTTTGCTTTCTCTACATTTTCCACAGTCTAGCTATTGACTCTAGCCCAGGACAAAATCTCTATGCTCAACAGTAGAAAAGAAAAATAGACCTATGGAACTTCATCAGTATTAAAAAAAAAAACAAAACTCTGTGAATCAAAGGACACAATCTACAGAGTGGAAGGCAAGCTATGGAACAGGAGAAAATATCTGCAAATCACATATCTTACAAGGGGTTAATATTCAGGCTATACAAAAAACTCATACCTCTTAATACAAAAAATGACTGACTTAAAAAACAGTAATGATAGTGAATAGTTTTAAAAAAATACTGACTAAAAAAAGGGCAAAGGACTTTATGATAGTTAACCTTATGTGTCAACTAGGCTAGCCTAAGGTAATTTCACCTACATTTGGTCAAACACAATGGAATGTTATTGTGCAGGTAATTTTTTTATTTAGATGAGATTATGATTTAAATCAGTAGACTCTGAGTACAGCAGATTACCTGTCATAATAAATGGAACCACCATATAACCCAGCTATACCACTCCTCAGTATTTATCCTAAGGAACTGAAGTCATTGCGTTATCCAATACATGCATGCCCATGTTTATAGCAGCACAATTCACAATAGCCAAATTATGGAACCAGCCCAGGTGTCTGTTAGCCAATGAATGGATAAAGAAAATGCAGTATACACACATAATGGAATTTTATTCAGCCATAAAGAAACAGAATTATGTCATTTGGAGGAAAATAGATGGAGCTTGAGAACATTATGTTAAGTGTTAAACCAAACTCAGAAAGTCAAGGGTCATAAGTTTTCTCTCATATGTGAAAGCTAGAGAGAAAAAAGTAAAAGAAAAAAAAAAGAGGTTGCGGGTGGATCTCATGAAAAGCATAGGTAGACCAGTAGAATAGAAAGGGACCAGGGGGAAGCAGAAGTTGAGGGAAAGAGGAGATAATGTGGAATGAAATTGACCAAATTATACTGTTGTATGTGTGCATGTATGCATAAGTAACAACAAATACCACTTATAATTATACAATTATAATGCACCAATAAAAAGAAAAAAAGAAGCAGGGTCTTGAACAAGTATGTTCATAGCAGTACTATTCACAATAGCCAATAGCAAAGCAAGCAATGTCCATTGATGGATGAACAGATTTTTAAAAATGTGGCATATAATCCATAATGGAATTTGTTCAGCCTTTAAAAGGAAAGAAATTCTAACATATTCTAAAACATGGATGAATCTTGAGGACAGCATGCTAAATGAAATTATCTAGTCTCCAAAAAATAAAAATTAAAAGTACTGGGGCTGGGGAAGCTCAGTGGTAGACGACTTGCCAAGCATGTGTGAGGCACTGGGTTCGATCCTCAGCACCACATAAAAATAAATAAATAAAGGCATTGTGTCCATCTACAACTAAAACAAAATTAAAAATCAATTAATTAATTAATTAAAAAGAACTATTAAGGGTCTACTTATATGAAGTACCTAGAGCAGCTAAATTCATAGGAACAGAAAGTAAAATGTTGCTTTCCAGGGGATATGAGGAGGGGGCATGGACAATTATTATTCAATAATTGTCAGTTGTGCAAGATGAAAAGAGTACTAGAGGTTAGTTGTACTACTTAACTGTACACCAAAGATGGTAAATTTTATGTATGTATATTTTTCAACAATTAAAAAAATTATAAAATTAAAAGTAAAGATAATATTCATATATTTCTTTAACTGTTTTAAATTTTTTAAAATTTATAGTTGTAGATGGATAGAATACCTTTACTTTATTTGTTTATTTTTATGTGGTGCTAAGGATTGAACCCAGTGCCTCACACATGCTAAGTAAGTGCTCTGCCACTGAGCTACAGCTCCAGCCCTCTTTGTTAATTTTTGAGATAGAATCTTGCTAAGTTGTCAAGGCTGACCTCAAACTTACAGTCTTCCTGCCTCAGCCTCCCATGCTGCTGGGATAACAGCCATGTGCCAGTGCTCCTAGCTACTATCTGTATTGGTGATTCAAATTTATAAGCCTTTCCTACGTAGTCTCCTACTTTTGGCCTGAGGTTTTTTTTTCATTCTTTCTCTTGGGAAATAGAAACTTTGTTTTTTAAAAATGCTTATTTTAGATGATAAAATTTAATGAAAGGAAGAAGTAAAACTTGTAATCTTGAAGAGATATTTGTACATCAGTGTTCATAGCAGTATTATTCATAAGAGCAAAATAACTGACTATAAACTGATAAATAGATAAGCAAAATGTCATATGTACATGCAGTAGAATATTATTCAGCTTTAAAAAGACTCTAACATATGCTACAACATGGATGAACCTTGAGTATGTTATGCTACTTGAAATAAGCAATCACAAAAACAAATACTGTATGATTCTAGGTATTTAGAGTAATCAAAATGATAGAGATATAGTATAAAGGTGATTGTCAGGAACAAGAGGGAGGGGAAAGTGTGGAGATGTTGTCAGTGGGCATAGAGTTTCACTTTTACAAGGTGAAAAGAATAGTGCAGGTTACTGGTGGTGATGGTTGCACAACATTGTGATTGCATTTAATACCACAGAAGTATATGCTTAAAGATGGAAAGTTATGTGTATTTTAACACAACAAAGACATTGGAAACCTGTACTTACCCCTAATCCTTAGACAACTGTTGATATTTTGGAGTATATCCTTTCAAACTTTTCTATGTATGTGGTTATATTCACAGATAGGTGTATATATAGATATCACACTATGTAAGATTTTTATAACATCCTCCTTTTTATCCAACAATATAGAAGCATCTTTTCATATATTAGCTATGCTTCTAGCCCTTTATTTTATTTTATATGTGTGTGTGCATGTGTGATTATACACATACACACACACACACACATATATATATGTATATACATATACATACATACATATATTTAATTGTAGATGGACACAATACCTTTATTTTGTTTAATGTGGTGCTGAGGATCAATCCCAGTGCCTCCCATGTGCAAGGCAAGTGCTCCACTGCTGAGCCACAACCCCAGCTCCTAGCCCTTTATTTTAAATGGACACATAACATTTCATTGTGTGGCCATACCACAGTTTACTCAACCAATTTCCTCTTGTTGATGATAAATTGTTTCCAGTGTTTTATTTCAATAAGTAATAGTATAAGTAACAATTCGTACAGCTAAATCTTTAAAATATGTCCTTTGATAAATGTTTTCTAAAAATGCAAATGTTGAGAACTTGCACCTTTTAAGGCTTTTTTTTTTACTGTTAAAGCTGTGTTTATTTTTTAAATTTTAATTTGTTATATGTAACAACAGAATGCATTAGGATTCATATTACACATATAGAGGACAAGTTTTCTTATCTCTAGTTGTACACAAAGTAGAGTCACAGCCTTCATGTCTTCATACGTGTACTTAGGGTCATGATGACCATCACATTCCACCATCTTTCCTACCCCTATGGCCCCTCCCTTCCACTCCCTCCCCCTTTTAAGGCTTTTGGTGGGGACTAATGGGCATCACCAAATTGCCCTCTAGGGAACACTCCAGCAAGCACCACGTTACAGCTCACAGCACTTATGTCCTAGAACATGCCTCTCTGTTATTAGATTTGTTTGCATCAGTTTAGAAAGACCTATAAAAACAACTGAGTGTTTTCAAATAAGAAAATTATTCCTGATTTTCTTTACAAAAGGATTTACAACAGAATTCCTTTAAATTGTGAGTTCTTTTGTTTATTTAATAAAAAAAACTCCATAATTTTCAAAATCATATATATTTTGAATAAAAGATAATTCAGCTGGGTTTTTTTTTCTTGGTATAATTTTACTCTGAGAAAATTCACTTTAGATACACTTAGTTCTCTCCACATAGGAAAAGAGCCCACGGATCAAGTCTGTCATCCAAACTGTTTTTCTCCCTAGGTTGTAACCAAAGACATGTTTATAATGGAGATAGATGCCATCTGCTACTACCGGATGGAAAATGCCTCTCTTCTCCTAAGCAGCCTGGCTCATGTGTCTAAGGCTGTCCAGTTCCTTGTGCAAACCACCATGAAGCGTCTTCTGGCACACCGATCCCTCACTGAAATTCTTCTAGAGAGGAAGAGCATTGCTCAAGATGTAAAGGTACTTACTAAGTTTAATATTGAGTATATTAAATGTATATTTTTTAATATTTATTTTTTTAGTTTTAGGTGGACACAATATCTTTATTTTTTATTTTTAAGTGGTGCTGAGGATCGAACCCAGTGCCTCATGCATGCTAGGAAAGCACTCTACCACTGAGCCACAATCCCAGCTCTAAACTATATCTTTTAATCATCTGTTCACTGGCCACTTATTAAATCTTCCATGTGCCACACTTGAATCTCTTCAAGTTGCCATCCCTAAGGAGCTTATAGCTAATTAGGAAGTTGCCAAAGTGACCTGAATCAATTATAATCACCAGTCCTGGTGAACAGTTTGCTCTCAACTCTTCCCCCAAAGCCACCCAGTGACTTTAAGTTCATTGCGAAGTTCTCACATAGTACCAAGTGTTGGGAGAGGCTGCTGGCAGCGCTGGTAGAGATGGATGGGAGAGGTTGTGGTATACAAAAAGGATAAGACATGATTCCTCGAAGCTTCCTGCCTAGCTGAGGAAACAAGCACAGTGTGCACAAAATGAAATGATGCTATGTACTTTCAGAGGGAAGAGGGAAGATGTCTCCTACCCTATCATGATTAATTACCCAACCAACTGTCTAGATTTAATTGATTTAGAATTAGCAGAGGGAGGAATAGAGTAAAAGCTGCCTCCCAAACAGCCTCATCTGGCCCACAGGTAGCAAACAGGAATCTTATTCATGGCCATGGTGGACGCCCTTGATTCTTACCAAGACGAGTTGGCAAGAGGTACTAAGAAGACAAGCAAGAATGAAGCAGGATTCCAGGCAGCTGGCCAGCTAGGTGGCAGTTACCACTGAGTCTGTCATCCAAGCCATAGGGGCAGCCAGGCCCAGAACTGGATTAGGAGGTTGCAAATCAGACCTAGTTAGAAGGAGGACGTCAAATAGGAAGACCCTAAGAATCAAAGGCATTGATGATTGTGCTTTATGGAAACTGAGCAGTCACTAATCTGAAAAAAAAAATGCAGGGTACAAATGTCTGTGACTTGTCCAACTTGTTACTGATAAAACTGGGATTGTCAAAGTGCTTGCCTCACATTTGCCAAACCCTGGGTTTAATCTCCAGTTCCACAAAAGAAAAGAAAAAGCAACAATAAAACAAAACAAACAAACAAACAAACCTGGGATTTGCATCCTGATGGAAAAGGGAAGTCTGAAAATAAGAGAACCTGCAAAAAGAAAAAGAAGAGGGACACTCGGGAGTTGCTGCTCTGGATTTTAGAAGCCACTTGACATGGTCCCCCAACTGATCCTTCAGCCTCCCCTTATTCACCCCTCTCCTCTGAAGGGTAGTATGAGTCCAGACTCTTGACATTCAAGCTTGCTCTTATTATGCTGAGTTTATTTATGTGTCCATACATTTGTCTTCCCAGATTATGAATCCCATAATGGCAGGTGCCATATTTTATTCATCCTTTTGCCTCAGACCTGGCATGGGGCTTGTCACACAGCTAACGTTTTGGGAGGTAAATGAAGAAAAGACACAACTGTCACAGCCTCAGCTCTTGCCATCCTTCCCCCACTAAATCTAACACTGGAACCTACTTAGCATTTGCCCAGATCCAGCACTTTTATGCTTCCTGCCTCCTCCTGAGCTGTTTCCTCTGCTTGGAATTCTTTTCTTTTCTCCACAGGAAAAAATCTTGTTTATTCTTTAAGATGCCATCTCCTTTGTGATGTATTTATCAATATTCCTTCCTCTCAAATTAGTCAGTCTTCTCAGGGCTTTCAATGCATTATTACTTATCTAGCCACTGAGAAATCATCCAGTAAATTTAAAAAGAAAAAAGCAGTACAAGTCTAATTCCATCTACTTGGGAGGCTGAGGCAGGAGGATCACAAGTTTCAGGCCAGCCTGGGCAACCTAGCAAGACCCATCTCAAAATAAAAAGACTGGGGCTGGGGTTGGGGCTGGGGCTCAGGGGTAGAGCGCTCACCTAGCATGTGCTAGACCCTGGGTCGGATCCTCAGCATAAAATAAATAAATAAATAAAATAAGGGTATTGTGTCCAACTACATCTAAAATATTAAAAAAACAAACAACAACAACAACAACAACAACAACAAAAGGCTGGGGATGCAGCTCAGCTGTAAAGTGCTTGCCTAGCATGCACAGGTCCTGGGTTCAATCCCCAATACAGAAAAACAAAACAGAATTTAGGGGAGGTCTCTTTGCTAATGGCTGTATTATATTCTCAGACAACTGATAACTGATAACTGGAGAGTAAAATGTAAAAATTGTATTTTAAAGCCATAGATGGAAATACACCCATTTATAACAAAAGTGTAATAAGATTTGTCCAAAGGGTGTTATACACATAGACTGTTCAAATAAGTGAAAGAATATCTCTGCCTGGAAAATGAAGGCCAAAGAAAAAGACAGGTGTGTTGCTTTCCATAAAATCAGACTTTGTGTAATTTAAAAGATAAACAGGCCAACATGGAGGGCTCTGTGTCCCGCCCCTCCTTTCTACAACCCAAATTGCTTTTCTTCCCCCTCCTGTTTCTAGCTTCAACTGTGGAGGGCAGGGGAGACTGGGAAGCAGGAGGACATTGATGTCTCCCAGCAGTGAGGAATACAGAGTGCCCTATCAATGACAACCACTTGGCAGGGAGACTAAGTAGAAAATAATAAAGACATTTTAAAACAAATTGAACAAATATACCATTTGTGTTGCTTTTCTTTTGCTTCTGTAACAAATTACCACAAATTTGGTAGCTAAAACAACATGCACTTATTCTCTTACATTACTAAAGACCAGAGTCTGAAATCAGCTTCATTGAGCTCAAGCTGAGATGTCAGCAGGGCTGATTCTGTCTGGAGATGCTTCTCCTGCCCTTTCAGCATTTAAGGCTACCTATGTTCCTCAGCCCCTTCCTCCCCTTCCTTCATCTTCAAAATGCACCACTCCAAACTGCTTCCCTGGTCACATCAACTTCTTTGTGTCAGATCTCCCTCTGCCTCCCTCTTACAAGGACACATATGATTACATTTCAGGCTGAGCTGAATAACCTAGCATAATCTCCCCATCTCCAGGACCTTTGACTTAATCACCTCTGCGAAGTCCCTCTTGGTAACAGTGAGATGTTGTAGGGACTAGGACATGCACATCCTTAGGGTCATTATTCAGCCTACCATGCCATCTTTAGTTCCACAAATATTTATTGAGTGGCACTGTCCAAGTCAAATTGCCCCATGCCAGATACTGTGAAATTTAATGAAACAAAGTGGCCTAGTACCATCCTTTCAAAGGAAATGGGCTCTCTCTGTTCAGAACAACAGCCATCGGGGCACAGGTGTGCCCTGCTCTTACCTGCAGGCTCTTGCTGACCTTTCATCTTTTTCCCTCCACAGGTTGCCTTGGATTCAGTGACCTGTATTTGGGGAATCAAAGTGGAGAGAATAGAAATGTGGGTAGGAAAATGATCATGATAAACAATATGATAAAAGGAAATACTTTGGTTTCATTTAAAAATTTTCCTTGAAAAATTATTTTGAGTAATATAGCCATACTAGTATAAGTTTAGAGAGAAAGAGGGAAAAAATTTTTTTAAAGAAAGAGTGAGAGAGAGAGAGAGAGAGAGAGAGAGAGAGAGAGAGAGAGAGAATTTTAATGTTTATTTCTTTTAGTATTTGGCGGACACAACATCTTTGTCTGTATGTGGTGCTGAGGATCGAACCCGGGCCGCACGCATGCCAGGCGAGCGCGCTACCGCTTGAGCCACATCCCCAGCCCAAGAGGGAAAATTATGTAACATCTTGCAGCCAAAATACAACCACTATGACATTTGGGCAAATTAGTCTCATGGGGTTTTTTTTGCTATGCATTAAAAAAAATCTTTTTTAAAAGATAAAATTTACCCTTTTAGCCATTTCAAAGTGCAGCTCAGTGGTTTTAGGACATTTACAAAGTCCTACAGATGTCCCTTTGATCTAATTTCAGGACATTTTCATCACCCCCAAAGAAAGCCAGTTCTTATTTAGCAGGAACTCCTCATTCCTCCCCGCTCCTCATCCCCTGGCAACCACAAATTTAGTTTTTGTTTCAGTGGACATGCCTATTCTGAACATTTTACATAAATGGAATCATATGTTGAGCCTTTTGTGTCTAGTTTCTTTTCATTTAGCATGTTTTCAAGGTTCATCCATGGTGTAGTATATATCAATTCTTCATTTCTTTTATAGCCAAATAAAGTTCCATTGCTAGCTATACAAAATTTTGTTTATCCATCCATCAGCCACTTTTTGGCTGTTAGGGAAAATGCCACAATGAACTTTCTTGTTTTTTTCAACATCTTTATTTTTTTTATTTTTATGTGGTGCTGAGGATTGAACCCAGCGCCCTGCACATGCCAGGCGAGTGCGTTACCACTTGAGCCACATCCCCAGCCCCCACAATAAACTTTCATTTGGAAGTTTTTGTGTGAATATGTTTTTAGTTCTCTTGGCTATATACTTAGAAATAGCATTACTGGTTACATGCTAACTTTATAAATCTTTTGAGAAACTGCTCAATGGTTCCATATATGAATTTTTCAGTTATCATTGGGATAAAAAGATATTTTTGTATCTTTGATGTGATACAGTAAGATTGTTCTTATTTAATCAATCCTCCTCATTTCAAAATCAATTTTTTCTCTTTTATAAACTTAGATGAATGCCCCTTATCTTCGTTATTAATTTTTTAGCTCTTCAAGGCTGTATTTCATATTCAAATTTTTTTAATATTTATTTTTTAGTTCTCCGCAGACACAACATCTTTATTTTATTTTTTATGTGGTGCTGAGGATCCAACCCAGCGCCCCGCGCGAGCACGCTACCACTTGAGCCACATCCCCAGCCCCCCATATTCAAATTTAACCACTGGTGGTTAGATTAAATCTTAAGTGGGAAAAATGATTACAACCCAGGAACACAAAATGTTTAAGAGGAGGACATTGTAGTCCCTCTGCAGCCACACTAGTGCTCCACACCTACACTGGAGGCACCGCATGGGATGTGCTCTCTCCACCTCCCTGCCACCTTAGGGCTCTGGGGACAGCACACTGTTGTCAGCATTTGCTCTCCTGTAGAGAGAGTGCAAACCTGAGGAAAAGTCTGGCCAAGGCTGCACATCTACACGCTCACCTTCTTTCTTTTGCAGTAAGGATGTGCGGCTGCCGGCTGGGCTTCAGCACTCGCTGGCTGTGGAGGCAGAAGCGCAAAGACAGGCCAAAGTGCGGGTGAGCCAGCATTGAGCACAGTGTCCCCCCACCAAGGCTGCTCTTTCAGGAGCACAGAGAACCCAGAGCAGGAACCATGGCAAGGAGCATTTCCCCTTTCTTTCCATGCTTCCCTTCATCCACACCCAGTAGAATCTGGTTTGGTTCCCGACATGCTATTTAAATTGCTCTAAGAGTGTGTTAGTAGCCAGGCGCGGTGGCGCACGCCTGTAATCCTAGTGGCTTGGGAGTTTGAGGCAGGAGAAGCACAAGTTTAAAGCTGGCCTCAACAATGGTAAGGTACTAACAACTCAATGAGACCCTCTCTCTAAATAAATACAAAATAGAGCTAGTGTGTGGCTCAGTGATTGAGTACCCATGAGTTCAATCAGGCTGCACCCCTCCCTCTCACCAAAGCAGCTGCTAACTGTGCCTGTCTTCTTCCTGAGTCTTGCTTTCACGCTCTCTCCTCCCTCATCATCCCTCTTTTCTTGTGCTAGCATCTCAGTTACATATCTCCTCTAGGTTAATGGCATTAGGCTATCCCAGGCCTATAACCAGAGCTCTGCATGAAGGCACAATCATGGTCAGAGCCCAGTTCCCTCCCTGCTGGAGCCAAGAAAAGGCTGTGCTGCTCATGACCTCTTCTCAGCAGCCAGGGAGCTGAAAAGATCTGGCTGCCACAGCTTCCTCAAATTGAGGTGGAGGAAAGTGAGGACGAAGGGAGGCAGATTTCTCTCAAAGAACAGGGATTAGGTGAAGGAAAGCCCAAACTGCATAAGAGGATTAATAACTGGACCTGAGGGGAATGGGGAGGAGGGGGAAGGGGATAAAAGTGTCCTCTGGGCAGAGTTGCTTCTAGATCCTTGAGCCTAGTCCTGTCTGCCTGCTTTCAGGTGGCATTTGGCTGATGAGCTTGGTGTCTCCTCTTCTGAAATGCTTATCCTTTATTTTGGCCAAATTGAAAGTTACCCTTTTTGTAATCCCATGCCTCTGCCTGGAAAGCTGGCCAATTTTTCTTCTGTATGGCAAATTCCTACTAATCATTTCAAGCCCACCAGACAAGAACTCCCCTAACACTCTGTCTATACTTTTCATGGTCTATAACAAGTTCACCTTACATTTTAGTAGTTTAATGGGTCTTCCCTAGCTCAGCAGTCTTTAGAAAGCAGCTGAATCTGTTCTCCTGTGCTGAACAGTGCCTGCCACACTGGGTCCCACTGACAGTCCTCTTGGAACCAAGAAGCACAATCACTTTGTGTTTTCCACATTTGTTTTCTAGATGATTGCTGCGGAAGGGGAAAAGGCTGCTTCTGAGTCCCTGAGGATGGCTGCTGAGATTCTGTCAGGAACCCCAGCTGCTGTTCAGCTTCGATACCTCCACACCCTTCAGTCTTTGTCCACAGAGAAACCTTCCACTATAGTTTTACCTTTGCCTTTTGACCTGCTGAATTTCCTGTCTTCTCCTAGCAACAGAACTCAAGGGAGCATCCCCTTCCCAAATTCTTCCAAACCTGTTGAGCCACTAAATCCCAAGAAGAAAGACTCTCCCATGTTATAGGGGTGGGTGCACAAAGGATAATGCAGCTGTGAAGAGGCCTGCCATTCAAAGCCACATCCCAGTGAGGCATTCAGTCCTCAATTCCTTTCTTCCACTGCCACATGGAATGCTTTTTGAATGCATGGCATTGCAATGCAGCCACATAAGTGAGAAGTCAGTACAGGAGGCATCTAACAGGTTTAGGCGAGTCATCTAAGCAGAGTAGTTACGGGAAAGAGCTTTGGTCAACATGATAATTTGGAAATAAGTTTGTCAATTTTGATATCTGAAGATTTAGATCAAATGTCCTTTTTCCTCTGGCCCCTTTGGCAAGGTCTTGCAGCTCCTGCAGCCCTTTGTCTGAGCCCCATCCCCATGCTTGCTACACTCAGCTGTAACCCTGGACCTAAAGTGTTAGCTTCTCTATGGCTCTACTACTGGCTCTTCAAAGGGGCATCTAACACCCTTTACCCACCATCCTCAGTCTTTTGGCTCCACTCCATATTCCTTGAGCCTAACTCTGATCGTTGCACCTTAGTGACACCTAAATGTTTCTGAATGAATGCAAAGAAAAGAGATGCACACAGATTGGATATAAATTTATACACAATTAAAGAATTTTAAAAATTACTTGGAGGTTCTTTCGAAAATAAAAATAAGTAAAAGGATAACATTTATCTGATATATATATTGCTTCAAATCAGAGGAAGAATCATTCTAAATAGGGGCTGAGAGTAATGTATTTTCAGTATAGAATTTACCAGATTGCTTATTTCTTTAAGCAGATATAATGTATTATCTATACATGTCCTCAGAACTATTTCCCTAAGTAAACATTTCTTAATATACATTCCTATAATACAAGTCTTATTTCCCACTAATTTGCCTTACACAATTAGAAATGCATATCTATAGAAAAATAAGCCAACAAAACAAAAAGGCAAACTTAAGTGTATTGCAAGTTTTCTATAAATTTAAAAAATCAGTAACATTACAAAATGTTACTAATATTACTCAAATAATATTAGTACAATGTTATCTGTAATGGGAATTTCTATGTTGCTGGTGCAGATATGGTGGGAACCCGAGTGCCTCACTATTTGGTTCTCTTTCAAAAACTGCCTCTATATTCATATTTCATTAAAAGGAAAGTCTCCCCAGTTCCTGTTCTTAAGGATCATATGTGGGCACAGATTCTTCAGAGAGTAGGTGAGCTGACAGTGCTGGCCAAGCAGCTGGTCTTCTCTTGAGACCCAGGTGCTGCATTCTTACTGGTTACTGACCCTGAAATAAATGAAAGAAAAGCTGGACAATCCAATCCAAAACTGTGACATGTTCTGGTTAACAGTTTTTCTTTGGGATTTATATTAACATGGTGCCAGTAAGCTGATAAAGGGGTCAAAAATGTTCCAATTCAATGTTGGAATCCACTATGACCAAAGTGACTGGTCATGACAGCGGTACAAGTCTATGGCACATCCTATGACAATGGTGTTGCATAGCATTTGGGGATTACAGTGAGGTGTTAACAACTGGTCAGGCTAGATTTGTTTATTGTGCGGATGAGTGGCTTAAGAGCTGGTAAGTTGAATGCTATTGGGCTTGAAATGACCAGAAAAGTGTTTCAAGGAGGCTTTGGAGACCCTTCTTAGAACAAGGGCCACCCTGGTTCACCAGCAGTATCAGGGTATATCAGAGGCTTTGTAGTTGGGACTCCCCTATCTGGAAGGCCCATCAGGTCATTCTGTCAATGACTCTGCATTCCACATCCTTGGGGGCCATGTGTGGACAGCTCTTTGTTAGACTGCTCCTGTTTATAGTGTTCTTTAGTGGTAGGTATGTTGGGACTATGATTTCCAAGTCCTCTAGAATTCTGGCTTGTTTGTCAGCACACTAGCTCAGTAGTTAAGCTGAGAATTAAGCAGATGTGTGGAAGTCAAGTCTGTTGAAAGACGGGTTACCAACTGGTCTCTGAGTTCAGAGAGAAGCTGAGAGCTTCTCTCACTGTAGCTGAGATCTTAGACCCTGCTGCCAGATATACTAGATTTGATTCAGGCTTTGTCACCTAACAAGCTGTTAGGTGATATGGGCATGATACTTATCCTGAGTATATTTGGGGATGAAAGCAGAGCCCACTTCAGAAAGCTATCATGACTAAATGAGTTCAAATATATGAAATATTAGCATAGCACAAAGCTTACACAAGGCAAATGCTCAATAAATAATGGCTATCACTACTATTCTGGTTTTACCCCAGTAGCAATAAGTGACAGCAGTCAGGCTGCATCCACCTAGAAGCCTTCCACTCCACATGTTGCTTCCATGCTTTAAAGGTAGGCAGCCCTGATGGCCAGTACTCCCAGAGTGGTTGTTCTGGGACAGAAATAGCTTCAGGACTTGCACATGTGGGCTCCTGTGTTTGAGTCTCTGTAAATACTGGATCCTCAGCCCAAGAGCTAACCAGAATTTGTTTCAAAGTGACAGCCATTTGGGATCATAGCAGAGTAAAAGCAGGGCAGAAGAAATCACATAATCTTCTCTTTCTTGCCTGGGCTTTATCACTGGGATAGCCAGAGTAGAAAAATGGGTGATGTATTACCAGGAGTACTCTGTCAACTCCATGATCTGTTGAAGATCTGGGCTGTCGGAAGAAGTGAGGACATCTTATCTGTCAAAAAGAAGTTTGCGTAGCAAGGTAGATCATGGGGATTGTTTGTCCTATCTTCACACTTTTGGAGTGTTTCTTATGTCTGGTCAAGAGATATGGGCTGGGGTTGTAGTTCAGTGATAGAGTCCTTGTCTAGCATGTGCGAGGCACTGGGTTCGATCCTCAGCACCACATATAAATAAATGAAGGTCTATTGACAACAAAAATATTTTTTTTTTTAAAAAAAGAGGTAGCTTAAAGTGTGCCTCTGCCAAATCAGGTGTTCCTAGAGGGCCCAAACCCTGCAAATGTAAAATGTTGATCTCCAAACAGAAGATACTGCATTCTTGCAGGGGCCCTTTCATTGGTCTTTCAAGAACAAGAGCAATATCCAAGCCTAATGGCCATGCTTGCACTGGGACTGCTTAGGGAACTTGCTGAGTAATCCTAAATTGGAAATGACCTTGAGGCTATGGAGAGTTGGTTAAAATAGCTCTCCATTTTTCTGAGAGAAAGATGCAAGTTCTAATGAATTCTAGGCATTGATTTCTCCCAATATGGCTATAGAGGTCATCATTCTCAGCAAGCATTTCCGTTTTGCAGGTATGCAGATCCTATGCATCAGGGCTATAGCATTTATACTTCTAATTTTGGAGAAACTCACTTTGCTTCTTCTGTGAAAATATTTTGTTAGGTAAGATACATATTTGGGATTCCAGAAATATGCAGATAATGCTCTAGAGCTTTTGAGCCTGCAGGCAGAATTGCTAGCAGTTTTTGAAAGTAAAGTGCAAGATGCAGGTTTGCCAGGTAATACCTGAGTCTCTGATATCTAGCTAGGAAAGTCCAGTACCTTTGAGTGGGTGTTCTTCAAAAGCTAAAAGCTTGCTCCACAGGGTGGCACTAGTGGGAGGTGGTGGAACCTTTAAAAGGTGGGGCCCAGGGGAAGATCTTTAGGTCATGGGAAATGTGCCCTTGAAAGAGATTATGGGACCCTGGTCTCTTCGTGTTCTTTCTCTTCAGTTCCATGGCTAACAAAGTTAGCAGTTTTGTTCCACCATGCACTCACAGCATGCTGTGCTGCCTCATCAGAAGCTCAAAGAAATAGGACCACTCATTCAGGGACTGGAACCTCCAGAAGTGTAAGCCAGAAATCACTATTTTCTTTTCATAAATTAACTCAGGCATTTCATTACTGTGATAGAAAGCTGATTAACACATTCAAGACCAGAGGAAAGTATAGTAAACATGAGCTACAAAGTACTAGACAAGTGGCCTGACCATGGTCAAGTCTAGGAATATAGGAAAGAAAGTTGTACTGAATCTCAAAGGAAATTGCCATGAACCACTGAGACACAGAAATCCTGAGTGACATGCCCTTGTAAAATAAGGGAAACATGAGAGTGCAGGGGAAATTGGTGTGCAATTGTCTGGGTCTACCTTGGTTCTACCTCCAGTCTTGCTCCCAATTTCAGACTCCCTGTAAATACTAGATCCCCAACCCAAGGAGAGGCTTCTCACTCTTAAGACTGCCTGAATTCTCCCTTGAATGTGTGTTTACTTCCTAAATAAACCTCTGTGTTTGACCGACAAGTGCCGAAATTCTTTTCATCACATATACAAGAACCCCACTGGTCTTGAATTCTCCCCTCTCCTCTGGGAATACCTCAGACCCTTCTCTGGAGATATTTTTACTCCTGTGATAAAGTCAGTGGGACCAATTATATGAGTAGGGCCAGATCTTACAGGAAAGACTCTCATGATGCCCTCATGCGTGGAGTAGGTGTAGATATGTAGTGAAGAACCAGGCCTGGGGGATGAGGAACTAATTCCCCACACTTCTGAAAGTCTTCCTTGTAGATGAGAGTCCAGTGAGCTGTGGGCTCACACCAATCAGCTCTGTGACTTCAGGACATCTTTTAGTCCCATTCTTGGCTGTGGTTTCATCTTCTGAGAAATGCAGATAACTATCTTCTCCACCTATTTATAGGGTTATTTTTTTTTTTTTGGTTGTTCAAAACATTACAAAGCTCATGACATATCATCTTCCATACATTTGATTCAAGTGGGTTATGAACTCCCATTTTTTACCCCAAATATAAGTTGCAGAATCACATCGGTTACACATCCACATTTTTGCATAATACCATATTAATGACTGTTGTATTTTGCTACCTTTCCTATCCCCTACTATCCCCCCTCCCCTTCCCTCTCGTTTTCCCTCTCTACCCCATCTGCAGTTGTTTAATTCTCTCCCTTGTTTTTTTTTCCCCCTTTCCCCTCACAAACTCTTATATGTAATTTTGTGTAACAATGAGGGGTCTCCTTCCATTTTCATACAGTTTCCTTATAGGGTTATTGTGAAGAAAAATCCTAAGAAAAATCCTAAGAATGCCTAAAATCAGAAGAAATCTAATAACACTACAGAAACCTAAGGCATTATCAGGATCCTCTCTTCTAAACTGAAAAAATAAAGCCTTTTATTTGACAGTCCTTTCTGCAGAGTTTAAAGTCTTTAAAAAGTATAGTTTTTTTTTTTTGACAGAAACTGGTATTTTTTGACACAACCACATCAATGTTTATAGTAGCTCAATTCACAATAACTGAGCTATAGAGTCAACCTAGGTGCCTTTCAACAGATGAAGGAATAAACCAAATGTAATATATACACATAATGGGATATTACTCAACCATAAAGAAGAATGAAATTATGGCATTTGCCAATAAATGGATGGAACTGGAGACTATCATGCTAAGTGAAATAAACCAATCCCAAAGGTCAAATGTTCTCTCTGATATGCAAATGCTAACACACAATAAGGGGGCCCAAAGGGAAGTAGGAAGTTCACTGGTTTAGACAAAGGGGAATGAAGCGAAGGAAGGGGGGGATAGGAAGAGGAAAGAAATAGAATGAATCACACATTACTTTCCTATGTTCATATATGAATATACGACCAGTGGAACTCCACATCATGTACAATTACAAGAATCAGAAGTTATATTCCATGTGTGTACAAAATATCAAAATACACTCTACTGTCAGAAGACAAATGTCTAAAAATAACAAATTAAAGAAAAAAGAAAAAAAGAAACTGGTACTTTCACATACCTCTCAGAAAATTAATTGAAGAGGCTAGCACACTTTTGCAGGAAGTGTTTTTAATCTGGGAAGTAAGCTAATGCACTGATCTCCACAGCCACTGCTGTGCTTTTAAAGAGAAAATGCTCTTGGGTTGTATACTGTGACTTTTCTAGTAGCTGTTGCAAAGGGAGTCCTCCAACTGAGCCACATGTCAGCTCTTTAACTCAGTACTATCTGGGTGTGTCAGTGATGTAGCCACTGTGAACCCCACCCAGCATACTTTGGATGCTACTTGGATTTATCTTGTTAATGGATTTAGTCCAGATTCTGGCTTTACCGTCAGGATTACTCTCTTTGCGTTGTACCTCTATAAAGAAAAAACCAATTAGAATATCATAGTAATAATATCTTATACTTACGATGGCTTTTAGCTTTAATAGCAGTTTAAAAATTCCATTCTGCCTGAGTAACTTTCATACTACGGACAAGTTGTGTGCCAAAAGTTTGACTCCACATTAGTGACTGAGATTTTGAACACATTTCCCAAAGTTTAAGTGTGATCAGTTAAATTGCTTGCACTCTAGGTCCTGGGGCAGGGGACTATGTGACTGAGAAGCAAAAAAGAGAAAGAATATTTCCTCCATCCTCTTGTACATATCTCAATTTTAATGGGAAAAAAATTCAAATAGAGTTAATCTTCAGGATCTTCCCTTTCCATTCAGCACACCTCTGCTGTTTCCCACCCTCTTTCTCCAGACTTGTGGCATGACATGGAAAGTGGGTCCATGATTCCCCGCTTCCCAGTGTGAATCCTACAGACTGGCTGCTGCTACCTCCAATGCACCTCTGGTCACTTTAGTTTACCATGTGCACTGCTTTTAGTGTCTTCCCCACATGTAATCACAGGCCCACACTGGAATCCAGGATAAACCATATTCATCGTTGTAAACTCCCCTTTCTTCACTCACAACTTACTCTACAGTGATTTGCTAATCATAAACATACAAAAAAATATATTCCCCTACTCTGTCCAGGTCTTTTCTTTTCTTTTTCTTTTTTTTAAAGAGAGAGTGAAAGAGGAGAGAGAGAGAGAGAATTTTTTAATATTTATTATTTTTTTTTTAGTTCTCGGCGGACACAACATCTTTGTTGGTATGTGGTGCTGAGGATCGAACCCGGGCCGCACGCATGCCAGGCCAGCGCGCTACCGCTTGAGCCACATCCCCAGCCCCCAGGTCTTTTCTTTACTCAACAAATCACATACTCTTTTCTTTACCATAATAGAATGTTCCTTCCTTTACTGCACAACTTTCAGGAAAAAAGTGATTTCACTTGCACTAACTCACACAAATATAGCAGTATCAGACTGCTCCAGAGGCGTTTGAATTCTTTAAAGGGCTACTTGCTAATGTTAAGAAATGTTAGACTTGGGGATTTTTGGGGAGAAACTGTTCAGGTCAACTGCCTGAATGGATATCGGCTTGCTTAGGAGTCAGCTATCCTAAGCTTTGCAAAGCTTCTCATCTTTCCCTTCTGATCCCCCTGGCAATGACTTTGATGGTAGGAGGGGTAAGGGTGACAGTTTTTTTGTGTGTGTAGGTTACTGTTTGCAGATTGGAGATAACTGCATATAGTTAACCTCTACTTAAATCACTAAAACTTCTCAATTCTGGGTTTAATTTGGTTTAGATATAAGGTGTTCCCCAAAAGCTCATGTGTGAGACAATGCAAGAATGTTCAAGGTTGTAGCTTAGTGGCAGAGGGCTTGCCTAGCAAGTGTGAGGTACTGGGTTTGATCTTAGCACCCCATAAAAATAAACAAATAAAATAAATGCATGCTGCCATTGACAACTACAAAATTTTTTAAAAAAGAATGTTCAGAGGTGAAATTATTAGATCATGAGAGTAAATATTATAAGTGGATTAATTCACTTTTATGAACTAACTGGGGTTAATTGTAGGCAGGTAGGGTGTGGTTGAAGAAAATAGGTCACTGGGGACATGATTGGGTTTTATATGTTATCCCTGATGAATGGAGCTCACTCTCTGCTTCCTGATTGCCATGCCTGAACTACTTCCTTCTGCCATGCCTGTCACCAAGATGTTCTGCCTCACTTCAGGCCCAGAGCAATGGCATTAGCTAACCACGGACTAAAGCTCTGGAACTGTGAGCCAAAATAATTCCTCTAAATCATTCTTGTCAAGTCTTTTGGTCACATTGAGTAAAGCTGACTAAAACAAATTAACCCTCAAGATATTTATGAAAATGGGCAAAACCCAAGTCCTTCATTCCATATTAAGGTAACCTCTCCAGTTTAACTTGAAAATTTTTTGTATGGTTTGCATGCTTATATTTTTAAATCTGGAAAAGGTCTAGTTTTAAAATTATTGGGATTAAAGCTTCATCCAGAATTTGAGAGGATGAAACTTTAAATTCATGAAAATTATCTCACATATATTCAAGACCTAAAACTAAAGGATTGTCACACTTAGAACAAATAACATTTTGATCAGTTCAGAGTTGAAAGGAGAAGAGAAAATGAGTTGAAACTCTTTCTTCAAACACTGTTAGTGAATCTGTGCCCAGGGCTGGGAATAGTGAGGGTTGGCTAACTTCATTGCTTTTGCAGGGGGTGAGGCAGGGGTGACAGCAGAGAAGAGGAGTAGATACTTTCCCAGTACCATCTCTTGTACCAGGAGTTGTCCTGGAAACGGAACACAGGGCGGAGATAAAAGCAAAAATGAAACAGTCTCCAGCAGTGAAGACTCTGAGAATTTCTTGTGGGCAGATTACTGTTCTACATAGAGATAAGAAATGAAAAGTCAAATTCCTCTTCCTGAAGAATTAAATTTTTGAATAACAGAAAAATCCAACAAGTACCAAAACATAAAGACAAAATTCTCCATAAATCTCTATCATCCAGACACAATGTCTATCAGTATTTGGTCATATTTATTTCTGGTCTTCTAATCTTAAAAAAAGTCATATCCTATTTCTTGCATTTCATATTTAACATAAAAATTTCCCTTGTTACTAAACCCTCCTGTAAATACCATTTTAATAGTTGCATATTCAAGTATATTGAGATAGCATGATTTATTTAAAATGTCTTACATGAGTGAAAAAGTGGATTGTTTCTATTTTTCCTATTATATACATTAATATACCAAACACCTCTGCACATTAAACTTTTTGCTATATTGAAGATTTTTTGGTTGCGGTGGCGGGGCAGCCCTGGAACTGTTCCTGCTAGGTAAACACACTACCAGCCCCCAGGATCAGGATGATGATGATGATGGTGATGGTGATGATGATGATAATGATGATTGAGATGAGGTCTTACTATGTTTCCCAGGTTGATCTCAAACTCAGGGGCTCAAAGGATCCTCACCTCAGCCTCCCAAAAGTGGGACTATAGACACATGTCACCACAGCAGCTATTTCTTTAGGCAAGATTTTCAAGAGTGACATTGTAAGTAGAATATATGCATGTTTGAAAGAATACCCATACCTACTCTCAAATTATATTTATTTTTATTTTTTTGGCAGGCCTCATGCATACTAGGCAAGCACTCTTCCACTGAGCTACATCCCTAGTCTCAAATTATATTCTAAAAAATTGATCAAATTATGCTAAGTACATACATGAATATAACACAGTGAATTTCATTTTTATGTATATCTATAAATCACCACTTTAACAATCAATAGGTAAACAGAAAAAAGACCAGTGGAATAGAGGACAGGGAACAAGGGGAGGGATAAGGAATAGAGAGGACTGAAATAGAGCAAATTATATTCCAGGAATGTATGATTATGTAAAAATGTACCCCACTATTATGTACATATAATATTTAAAACACTAATAAGAACATTATAAAACAATTATGCTGTTACTTATGATGAACAGTTTTATTTCACTTAAAGAAACTTTTGCCAGTTTTTTAAGTAAAAGTTGTATTTCATGTTTATTTGTCCACTACCTCTAGTTACTTGGTTTTCTTTACGTGAATTGTCCAAAAAGCTAGTGAAATATATGTGTAAGCCTATCAGAAGCATAGACTAGTGGATCAGCACTAAAGATATGCTACTCTTTTAAAATATTTGTGGCACAATCTTGTTTTCTTTCATAAATATAATCTAAATAAAGCAAAACGAGAAAGCAAATCTCACCTTTCTTTAGAGGTTTTGAGCAAATTTCTATTGGCCTAAATTTATTCTTCCTCCTCCTCCTCACCCTCCTGCTTTTGTTTTTCCACCACTTTAACTTTCTCTTCTTTTCCTCTTTCATATTTTTCTTGTTTGTCTTCTGATTCCTTTCTAATCTTGATAATTTCTTCTAGTTCCCCTTCCAGATCTTTATTTTTTATGAGGGTGTAATGAAGCTTCTCATATACTTCATCAAATTTCTCTTCTGCCTGTCTGGCTCTGCTTTCAACCTCTCTGTTGGACAATGTCCAAAGAAACACAACAAAATGAAAAGTGTTGAAAAGGGATAAAAACTGATCATGTGAAAAGGGCAGTGGGGTTAGATGAACATGTCCCCAAGGGTGCAAATACAGGAAGCAGGAACATCAATGATTAACCAAGAATTCAGGGCCTTGGAGCTACTATGGCCTAATGTTAGAGTTGAATCATGCTGTGATTTAAGAATATAACATACTTATTATTCTTTAGCAAAATCTGACTTTTAGGTATTTGAAATTATCTATCAATAGTCAGGAAACTCACTTTCAGTAATTAACTTGGACTTCATATAATTGATGTGATCCAACAAACTAAATCTAACAGCATCCCTTCTTTTCTTGCACCTCTAAAACCAGATTTTATAACTACAACAACAAAAACCAGTTTGAGATGTGCCTCTTATTAGGGCACATGTTATATATCTATATGGCCTGCTCTTCTGTTGGCATCCTTGGACATCTTAACTACATTACCCTTCCTACTCTTTAGGCTATGTAACATTCTCTCTTAAGTACAATAATTTCTCCCAGTTCCGTTTATTTCCTTAAGTCATCTCTTAGAAACATACTGACTCTCCTAACTCCCTACACACAGATGCACATGTGAGCACATACATACACTTTGACTCCTCCTACCTGCACTGTGGGTGAGGCTAAATGTTCCTTCCAGAGCACTACAGTTTATTGCCTCTAGCAGAAGATTTGGAGATACTCACCACACTAGTAAGAATAAAGTAGGCAAGACAGCCAAAGGTAAGCCAAGAAATGTAGATTTTTCAGATAACCCCCTGGTGAGTGGCTTTCATTTTCTGCCTTATACTTACTTTAATTTCTCCTGCATATGTTCAATTACAGCCAATACTTCAACATGCTTTTGAGCCAATGTACCTTGCTCAGCTTCTTCTTTCTGACAAAGAAAATACATGATACGAAGGAAATGAAAGTCCCAAAAGTTAATACTCTACTTCTTTAGGTATCTGAAATCAAGCCTTCCAGAATGTTCTTTTTCTACTCCTCATATTTGTCCAGTAGATTATTACACATGTTATTAACACTAAAAAATAACAAGGATACCTGTGACCAAACAGACAGCAGCTTCCAAATTATTCATACTACAATGGGCATAAATTTAAATTTCACTATGAGTTACAAGAGGCAAGAAACACAATAAGAACAAAAAGAGAGGAACAAGGATTTAAAAAATAAGAAGGGCAAACATGTTTTTGTAATAGATCAAGTTAAAGATCAAGGAAATTAACTATATCTTATTATTAATAATTTACTTCATGAGGCACATAATGTTGCAAAATCCAATAAGATTTTTTAAAAATTTTAGTTATAGAGGGACACAATACCTTTATTATTTTTATATGGTGCTGAGGATCAAACCCAGTGCTTCACACATGCAAGCCGTGAACTGTACCACTTAAAGCTACAACCCCAGCCCCCCAATAATATTTTTTTAAATTCCTACTAGAGAACATCATAAAAATCACTTAAAGGTATAAAATTTTTGTCAGGAAAAGGAAAAAAATAACCTCTATATTTTGAATCTAGATATATTCTTGAAAACAAAGTAACAGGAATGTGAAAGAGGAAATTAGAGGCAAAAAATATAAGCATATTTCCAAATGAATATTCTATTAAAAGCTCATACTTCCCCGGAAGTATGAGCTTTTAAAAATCTACCTGCTTTTTTTTTTCCAATCAGAGGGAAATAAAAGGAAAACCCCACATAACAGCTGAAATGGGAGTTTTAAGTGTGTAGCCAGACGGCCACAAAATAGGGTCCTATGGGACCAAGCAAAGCCCTGTTGGGGCCTCATCCTCACGTGTGTGACTGTGCTGCTGCACTACCTTTCACTAAAACCTGAGAAAAAAAATGTATGGATTGTTTTCATTTGTAGTCTAATATTGTACTCTCTTCTTATGTTTTCCAATCCAAGTTTTCTAAGGAATCTCCATACTGTCTTCCGGAGTGGTTGCACCAATCTGCAGCCTCATCAGCAATGTATGAGTGAACCTTATCCCCACATCCTTGCCAACATTTATTGTTGCTTATATTCTTGAAAATTGCCATTATGACTGGAGTGAGATGGACTCTCAGTGTAGCTTGCATTTCTCTAATTGCTAGAGATGTTGGACATTTTTTCATATATTTGTTGACTCTTCTGTGAAGTGTCTATTCAGTTCTTTGCCCATTTCTTGGATTATTTGGGGTTTGGTGTTAAGTTTTTTGAGTTCTTTGTATATCCTGGAAATTAATGGTCTATCTGAGGTGCAAGTGGTAAAGATTTCCTCCCATTCTGCAGGCTCTCTCTTCACACTCTTGATTATTTCCTTGGCTGTGAAGAAGCTTTTTAGTTTGATACCATCCCCTTTATTGGTTCCTGATTTTACTTTTTGCGCTTTAGGAGTCTAGGTTGAGGAACTTGGTTCCGAAGCTGACACGATGGAGATTTGGGCCTATATTTTCTTAATGTAGGCACAGAGTCTCTGGTCTGATGCTAGGTCCTTGATCCACTTTGAATTGAGTTTTGTGCAGCGTGAGAGATAGGGGTTCAATTTCATTCTACTACATATGGATTTCCAGTTTTCCCAGCACCATTTTCAGGCTATCTTTTCTACAATGTATATTTATGGTGCCCTTGTCTAGCATGAGATAACTGTATTGATGTGGGCATGTCTCTGCATCTTCTATTCTGTTTCACTGGTCTTCATATCTGCTTTGGTGCCATTTTTGTACTATAGCTCTTTAATATAAGATCTGGCATTATAGTGCCTCCTGCTTCACTTTTCTTGCTAAGGATTGCTTTGGCTATTTTGAGCCTCGTGTTTTTCTCAATGAATTTCATGACTTTTTTTTCTATTCCTGTGAAGAATGCCATTGGAATTTTAATAGGAATTACATTAAATATGTATCATGCTTTTGGGAGTATGATCATTTTAACAACATTAATTCTGCCTACTCAAAAACATGGGAAATCTTTCAATCTTCTAAGGTCGTCTATAATTTCTTTCTTTAGTGTTCTGTAGTTTTTATTGTAGAGGTCTTTTACCTCCTTTGTTAAATTGATTCCAAAGTATTTTTTGGTCTTCTAGATGTAGGATCATGTCGCCAGCAAACAGCAATAGTTTGAGCTATTCTTTTCCTACTTATATCCCTTTAATTTCTTTCTTTTGCTTAATTGCTTTGGCTAGAGTTTCAAGGACTATGTTGAATGGAAATGGTGAAAGAGGGTGTCCCTGTCTTGTTCTAGATTTTAGAGGGAATACTTTCAGTTTTTCTCCATTTATAATGATGATAGCCTTGGGTTTAACTTTTACAATGTTGAGGTATATTCCTACTATCTCTAGTTTTCCTAGTGTTTTGAATATGAATGGATGCTATATTTTGTCAAATGCTTTTTTCTCCATCTGTTGAGGTAATCATGTGATTCTTTAAGTCTATTGAATTGCATTTATTGATTCACATATGTTGAACTAGTTTGCATCCCTGGAATGAAAAATAGCCACATCACATGCCTGGTTGAGGCTGATAAATGACAGCACAGTAGTTTTCCCTTATCATGGGGGATATACTTTCCAAGATTCCCAGATGATACTTGAAACTGCAGATATTATGTGCTATTCAGCTTTGTATCACTGTGACAAAATATCTGAGATACACAACTTTTAAAAGGAGGAAAGATTTATTTTGGTTTATGATTGCAGAAGTTTCAGTTCATGGTCATTCGGTCCTGTTGCCTTTGGTTAGGGTGAAGCAGAACATCATAGTTGGGGGCACATGGTGGAGTAAAGCTACTTACCTCATAATAGCCAAGAAGCAAAGAGAAAGAGGAAGAGTCAATATCCCAAAATCTCCCTCAAGGATATGTCCGCAATGATTTAACTTCCTAACCATCAGGTCCTCCCTCCTAAAAGATCTCCCACCTCCTCAGAGTGCCATCAGACGGAGATCAGGTCTTCAACACATCTGAACCATAATAGTGCCTGTCCTTATATATAAACACCATGCTTCTGTGACAGTCAATATAATAACGAGGGCATCTACTGAAGCAGGTGGCACATAAGTACAGACATGCAGAACAAAGGGGGTAACTGTCATCCTGGTCAGCACAGAGCAGGATGGTATGAAACTTCATCATATTACTCAAAATGATGTGTGGCTTAAAACTATAAATTGTTTATTTCTGGAATTTTCCAAGTAATATTTTCAGACTGTGGTTGACCATGGTATAACTGAAACTGATGAAAGTGAAATTACTTTATTATTTTCCAAATAAATTACCCAGGAAGGGGCAGAAAAATAGGGGGAAAATGACAGAAAAAAAATAAAATCTGCTAAATAAATATGTCTAAAAATTAATCAAATATTGACCAGGAGATTGACAAAATAAAAGAATAAAATTCTGATATTAAAATGAGGCTTAAAGATGAGAATGAGAAATTTCTGGAAAGTTAAGATAAAGAAATGAGAGTTTTTCAGGGATGATGCTAGAAGAAAAAGAAAATCTGTGTAATACCTTACTTAGGAGTGCCTGATCCTCCTAGAGGACTAAAAGCTATGCAACATTCACATCATTTTCACACACTGTTAGTTTTAAGTGTCCTAGTTGGGTTTTAGATACATACCCAGGAAGCCAATACATATTCTCCTGATAGAGGTTTGGAATAAACATTTTCATCTTCCTCAATATATCGAATGACTTCTTCCTTCTCTGTAGATGTTGAAGGGATCTGGATTACAGAAACACCAAGGACCTGTTAACCAGCAGGTGTATGACATGTGGCAAGTCAAGTTACCTGGAGCCAGGTCTGAAGCTTTAATTTTCCATTTTCTCAAACATTCAGCAAGCGTTTTGAAAATGTCCACACAGCAAACATTGACAAATTGCTAGGGAAGAGGGGGTGGGGATAAGGGGAGATCCCAATGGGAAAAACAGAGGATTTCTTCCAGGCCTCAGGAACTCACAGTATAGCAGTGAAGACAGATAATAAAACAAAGAAAACACAACATGATTACTGTTAGCATAAAAGTGTGTCCCAAAGGCTGTGTGCGCCCAGGAAAAGGAGCTTGCACTCTGTCCAGAAACTCTGCCCAGAAGTGTTCACTGGGAAAATGACATTTGGAGGCTGAACAGATGCTTATAAAACAGAAAAAGTCCGGAACGAAGTCCACAGGCAATGATAATATTAATAAAAATATAATAATTATTATATAATTATAAAATAATATTATTATTAATAATAATAGCTATTATTATTATGATGTAAACAAAGGGAAAAGTACTGGCCTTCTATGTGCCAAGAACTTTACCAGAAATAACAGAAACTGCTGGTCAAAAGAGACTTAGGTACTATACAATATTTTTGTTCTGTCTTGTCCTTAGGTGAGTAAAAGGCCCAGGACAAGGTCTGGAGTCATGGCCACGTTAAAACTATATGCAGAGAATATTAGGGAAGTAAATCAAGGCACTGGAGACAGTGTTGGGCAGTTATGAGTTATGTAAGCTGAAGACAGTAGCAGTTAGTCTAGAATCCGCAAGTGCTCTTCTGCCAGGCTCATCTAGGTTTGAATGTTTGTTCTGCCATAAAGCTATATGGTTTAGGGTAATACAGTCAACCTATCAGAGCTTTAATTTTCCTATCTATAAATGAGCATAATGTTATACCTTCATGTTGTTTCGTATAGGTAAGAATGTGCAGAGTTCATGATGGGAACTCAATAATTGGTAGTTACAATTGTGTTTTTATTATATTAATACAAATGCCCACAAAGGGATTTTATAACTACAAATGCATCAGCAGTGGTAGAGACTAGGATGGGGAGAAATATGGGGCTGGGACAGGAGAAAGGTAAAAGCAGATTGGGGTTGGAGCTGAATCAGTGGAGATATGGAATTTAAACTGCTATTTGAAAAATCTGGCAATGAAGGACAAAGAAACAGCACCAGGGTAAGAGGTTGTTCATTCAGTTAGTAGGACAGGGATGAATGCAGCTAATGGACAAAGGCTGGATTTAGAAAGGAAAACAGAGTGACACAGGGTAATTGTGTCTGTGGGTGTGGCTAGATCTATGAGGAAAAAAAGGAAGAAGTCACTCTAGAGGGTCTACTTCTACTTTCCATGGGGCTTATGTCTGTTTCTTAAAAAGATGAAGGAAATAATCTTAACCTATATGCTTACCAGACTGGTTTTGAACTTGGGGGTTCAAACAACTCTTCTGTCTCAGTCTCCCTAGCAGCTGGGACTACAGGTACCCACTACTACTCCCCAGCAAATAATCATACCTCTTCTGCTTTCTCTTCTTCCTCTTCCACTCTCTCCTGAGATTCCTTAGTCTCTTCACTTTCTTCTTCATCCTCTTTAGAAGGCTTATCTATATCTATTTCAGGTTCAATGAAGTCTTTGCTAACTTCCTGTGTGATGACACAATATTATAATCAAGGCTTACTGTCTGTCATTATTTATTCATACATCTTAATTGAGTGCTAATTCTGCAACTGGGTAATGAGCCCTTGGTAAGAACACAAAAGTTGGTAAGAAAGGTCCCTGCCTTAAAGAAGCTTACAATTTTGTGGACAACAAATCCTATAGATGTCCATAGTCATGCAGTAGGGAGCACCTAATGCAGACCAAGAGAAAGAGAAGGTTGGTCAAGCAGGTTTCCTGGAGGAGATGTCTGAGTTTTTTCTTGTAGCCTAAGAAAAGGAAGGAAGAAAGCACAAAGAGGTTCTGGGCACAGGATTTTGTATGTAAATAACTGGTTTGAAAATAAAAGTAGTTCAATTGAATAGAATATTTGAGGTAAGTAAGAAGACAAGAACAATCATAGAGGACAGGCTAGATGGTCATGCCATGGAAACTGGATTTTACCCTGAAAGTAATGAGGCAGGAAAAAGGAAAGAAAGAAAAAAGGAAAAGAGGAAGAGAATGAAAGAGAAGGGAGAATAAAAAGACAGAAAGCAGGAATGAGCAACAGAGGTTGCAGGGATGAAGAGGAAGAGCACTCAAGATGTTTAAGAGGTAACTCTTGTGATTGACAAGATGGACATAGGATGGGGGGCTGGAGTTGTGCCTCAGAGGTAGAGCGCTCATCTTGCATGTGCAAGGCCCTGGGTTGGATCCTCAGCACCATATAAAATTAAATAAATAAAATAAAGGTACTGTGTCCAACTGTGGGAGGCCACTCTGAATGATTCATGTTTTCCCCGCCCCCAGAGAGGCTTTGACCATCACTACATCTCGTAGTGACCTGGACATTGCCAGGGTTCTGGAAGCCCTGCAGCTCCTTGGGTCGAATTACACTCGCCTGTCCTTTGTAACCCTGCCCCTCCTGACCTTTTTTGGATGGAACTTTCTAAGAACAAGGGTCCCCCCAATAAAAGCCCATTTCCAGACATGCTTGCTCTCTCTCGCCAGCCTCTTGTGACTTTTCCTGGCTCTCCCATTTGGGGAGCTTGAGGCTGAGATCGGAGGAGCCATCCTGAAGCTTGTTTAAAGGTAAAGTGTGTGTCTGTGTTTTATTTGGTGTCCCTGGAAATTCACAGGAGCGACCTGAAGATCAGCTGCCCTCGCAGGTGAGGGGCAGCATCCAACTACAACTAAAAAATATTTTTTAAAAAAAGATGGACATTGGATGATTAGGGAAAAGGTGCATCTTGAATGACACATGGTTTATAATTTAGGCCACTAGATAGATGATGATGCCATTCAGAGATAATGAACAAAGATGGATAAACAGGTTTGGAGAGGGACGAGTTCAGGTTAGGCTATATGAGTCTGAGGTATTGCTGAGATATCTGAGTTTATATATCCAGTAAATACCTGAAAATATGGAGGTATTTGAGCTAAAGATAGATATTTGACAGTTATATGACTTAGTTAAAGCCAAGAAAGTAAATCATATTCTAAAGTCAAACTTGCAAAGTGGTGCAAGGATAAGGGTTTAGGACAGTAAGACAGTAAGTTAGTTATAAAAAGAGGTTGGGCAAAATAAAGAACTCACCTCAAAGGCATAAAAATAGACATCCTATATCCCATGTTCTTGGTTAAAACAATCCAACATCATAAACATGTGTTCTAAGTTAATATATAAATTTAATATTCTCAGTTTTTAAAAAAATCATATTTTTCTAGAGCTCAATGATAAAATTATACAGAAGAATAAATAAGCAAGAAAAGCAAAAAAAAAAAAATACTTGGAAAAAAAGATCAATGAGAATGATTGGCCCTACCAGATATGAAAATATATCAGAAAGCCTCAAAAATTAAAATGCTGTGGTAATGACCCATAAATAGAAAAAAGCAATGGGTAAGGATAGAAAATCCAGAAACAGACTTAAGTGGATGTGGTTGTTTTCAAATGCTGGGAATACTGTAATGTGAAAGGCAAAGCCACCTTATTTACATTAACCCAAAAGACTGAATTAGGACCTGTGGGTAGAAAAAGATAAAGTAGGCATATTATATTTAGTTTAATAGAAAGAATAATGTTCTAACAGTGTTCGCCAAAAGCAAATGGGATTAGAGATACTTTGACAAGGCAATAAAAAATCACTGATGACCTTCAAGTAGTTTTAGAGTTTTAATTAAAGTGATTGTGATGGGATTCTAAAAAATGGGAAAAATGAGCCATGTTTATAGGTTGTTTTTATTTTATTTTTTTTTATAATTTTTTTTTTATATTTATTTTTTAGTTCTCGGCGGACACAACATCTTTGTTGGTATGTGGTGCTGAGGATCAAACCCGGGCCGCACGCATACCAGGCGAGCGCGCTACCGCTTGAGCCACATCCCCAGCCCCTATAGGTTGTTTTTAGATAGATAAAATGGAACCATTAGAGAGAAAGATACTAAAGATAGATAGAAAAGAGAGAAGACTTTGGACATGAGATTAAATGTCCAAAGGAAAAAGTAACCAGGTGGAAAGACTAAGGCTGGAGAGATAGAAGGGTGAATACACAAGCAGGCATCTGAGGAAGTAGCAGGGAGCTTGTACTTGGAAGCCATTCTTCCCTTATGAAGTAGGATTAAAAAATTACCTGCCATTTGTCTAATCCAATGGACTTCTATTCTTCCCCTCCCCACCTTCCCTTGTTGTGGGTTAACTTCCACATACCAGCAAAAGGGGAATGAAGGGAAGGGGAGGGGGAGGGGAAAATAAGGACAGTAGAATTAACTGGACATAACTTTCTTAACCTTGAATATAAACACACGACCTGTGTAACTCCACATCATGTACAACCACAAGAATGGAATCCTAATTAGAATAAGTTATTCTCCATGTATGTACAACGTGTCAAAATATACTCTGTGTCATGTATACCTAAAAAGAACAAATTTTTTAAAAACCACCTGCCAACAAAGTGAGGCAAGATGTTTGGGTAGGTGATTTTCTTCCTTAAAAGGGAGAAAAGTTGCCAATGCTCTTGATCAAATTCTCTTCTGATAGAGTAAAAATGAGGATTTGCAATACTCAGTGGAAAAAGTTGCTTGAAACTCACCTAATGAAATACAAGAAGGACCTGAATAATGACCCAAATAATGACAGATCCCAGGCATCAAAGAAATGAAATAATGCTAACATGTAACAAATACCTCTTCTTCAAGTAGTTTCTCTTTTTCTTCAGATGTCAATAACTTCACTTTTCTGCCTTTGATCTGAGAAAGGAGGTGAGTACATGTGTTGATCCACTCATAACATTCATTCTGAGAAGAGATACAAGAAAATTTCTATGTCAGAAAATATCAGATTAAACCAACTCAGTCATTCACTCCTACTGAGGAACAACTGAGTACAATTCTTCTAAATATAACTCCCTTCAATTAAATTTGTATTAGTACAGTTCAAAGACTGGTTCAGAAGCGATTTACTGTGAACATAGAATGTATCTCTTATTTGACCAAGTTTGAGATCAGGTTTATAACAGGATAAGGTATAATGATGTGCCATAAAACCAGATGCAGAAGAATTATTGGGTCTACTAACACCCTAAATTGTCTGTCCTGATAAACTGTATGTGAGTGACCAGTTCAACAATGATTGCATGACAATAACATGCACTTACATACAAACTATTTTTATCCTCAATTTTTAAAGATGAGGAATATAACAGTTAAACATCTTGTTAAATATCCTGGATATATATAAAGCATAATTGGATTCTAATCTAGGTTGTGTTTTTTTTTAATTTTTTTTTGTAAATGAACACACAGTATATTTATTTTTATTAGTACTGAGAATTGAACCCAGTGCCTCACATGCTAGGCAAGTGCTTTACCACTGAGCCCCAGCCCCAGCCCTTGTCTGTGTTTTAACCAATATAGAAATATTACTCACAGTTGGACACAGTGGCCCCTGCCTGTAATCCCAGCTACTTGGAAGACTGAGGCAGAAAGACCACAAACTGGAGGCCAGATTGAGACAAGACTCTGTCTCAAAAAATATAAAAGGCTGGGGATGTAGCTCAGTGATTAAGCATCCCAGGTTCAATCCCTAGTACCAAAAAAAAAAAAAAAAAAAAAAAAGGCTCAAAAATCAAAATGTCATGGTAATGGCCCATTTAGAAAAATTAATAGTTAAGAATAGCTTTCCTCTGCCACACCTTTCTGCCGTGATGTTCTGCCTTATCTCAAAGCAATGAAACTGGCCAACTATGGATGAACCTCTAAAATCATGAGCCCAAAATAAACTTTCCCTCCTCTAAGTTGTTCTTGTTGGACATTTTGGTCATAGTGACATAAACCTAACACAGGACAGATGCTTACTTTCTGAATTCAATGGTTTAGGATGATGTCTTATTGCATATCACCAAAAGAACTGGACAAGGCAGATGATAAGTATTGGGTTTTACTCCTAACTTTACCTAATTAGTTGTGAGTTCTTGAGTAGATGCTTCATAGTCCTCATCTATTTTTAAAAAATGAAGTTGGTGGTTTATTCTAGGTGACCCTTATACATTCATGAGCTAGAAAATGTTTAACAACCATCTTGGGGGTGGGAAGCCCTGATTTGTAGCAAATGCTGATTCCCATGATATGAATGCTCCCACCATCATAATTTCCATGATATTCATCAATTCCAAATGTTGTCACTAGGTGTACAATCAGCTCTTTTTAAACCCATGTAAGCCTCCATTCCACCACTACCTTTAAGGATTCTTCCAGCTATAACATTTGATGAATATATTATTTACCTTCTTTCTTATACCTAGAACAAAAGCATTAGTTAATTTAATTTTATATTTTGGGCAGGGGCATGCTTAAAATTTAACCCAGGGCGGCTTTACAATTGAGCTATATTCCCTAACCCTTTATTTATTTATTTATTTTCTATATATCATTGGATAAAATTAAATAGAAATACAAGAGTTTTTAAAATATAAACTTTATTAATACTGGAAATTATATATATTACCATGTTTTTGTTATATGGACAATGACAGATTTTAATTATGAAAATGCAAGGAGGTACAGGATCTTCTCGCTTTCAGCGTCTGTGATGAAAAATCCGTTGTTAACCTTATTGGTTTACCCCTAAATGTAATCTGCCTCTTTTCTCTTGTAGCTTTTAATATTTTCTCTTTGTTCTGTATATTGGATATCTTCATAACAATGTGTCTTGGTGTTGGTCTACTGTGATTTTGTGTGCTTGGTGTCCTGTATGCATCTACAATTTGTATATCTGTTTCCTTTTTTATTTCTGGAAAGTTTTCTGTAATTATTTCATTCAGCAGGTTACTCATTCCCTTGGTATGAATCTCTGTGCCTTCCTCTATCCCGATGACTCGTAAGTTTGGTTTTTTTAAGTTATCCAAAATCTCTTGGATGTTTTTCTCGTGATTTTTTACCAGCCTATCTGAGTTGGCTAGACTCTTTTCAAGATGATATATTTTGTCTTCATTATCTGACGTTATGGCTTCTACTTGCTCCACTCTGTTAGTGATACTCTCGATTGAGTTTTTAATTTGGTTTATCGTTTCCTTCATTTCTAGAATTATTGTTTGATTTTTTTATAATCTCTATCTCCTGATAAAGATGCTTAACTTCTTCTTTTATCTGTTTATGTAATTCATTTTCAATGTGATCTTTAAGGTTCCTTTCCATCTGTCTAAGGTGTTCCTTGAGTTCTTTATATGGCCATTTTTCTGATGACTCCAGGTCCTCCTGAATATTTAGGCTGTCCTTCATTGTTTGTACTCCTTTTCTTCCTTGCTTTTTTATGCTCATGATACTTCTTGTTCTGTTTGACTGCTGAGTTACTGTTTACTCTTATAAATTTATTTGATGCTTTGGAGGAGAGGTATTAGAAGGGAAGGGAAGAAGTCACTAAAGAGAGTGAGTGTAGGCAGGTAGAATTCAAGAAAGGGGGAATAAGAAAATTGAAAAGAAATGAAAAGACAAAAGAAAAAAAGTGAAAAGAAAGAAAAAACGAAAAAATAAAAATTTAAAACCAAAAGAAAAAAAAATTATAATGATAATAAACAAATGGAAATTAAAGTTTAAAAAATAATAGTAATAATAATAGAAATAAAAGAATTAAAAAAAATTGAAACCATTAATAAGGAAGTTGAAGAACAACAACAACATCAACAACAAAAAGTGAAAATAAAATTAAAAAAAAATACCAATAATAATCATTAAAAAATAATAATAATAATAAATGCAGTCATAGAGCTCAATTAACTTCTCTTCCAGTAGGTGGAGCTATGCCCACTGGGCCAGGCTTCTCTTCTTGATGGGTGGGAACCAATCACTGTGCCTCAGCTCTTCTTCCCAGACTCTGCGGGTCTCCAATCCTGAGTGCCTAGGGCCTTCTCTTGTGGTTCCTCAAGCCAGGCCCCGCTCACCTGTGACGCTCACCACAATACTGGCTACACGCCGGGTCTGCTGCTCCTGGGAGCCCTGTTTCCATGGATGCCTGGGCACACCCTTTCTGTTTGCCTCCCTCAGACCCTAAGTTTGTAGGGCTTGGGGCTGAGGACCCCCAGTGAATTTGTTTGCCCTCAGGTAGCAACTCCCCTGGTAGCTGGTGCAAGGGACCTCTGTTGTCAGCAGAGGGATATCCTGGGTCTGACTATCATGCTCAGTTGGCTTTTACCTCTGTGAGTTCAGGTGGGCCGACTAGTTATTTCAGTGGGATCATTAGTGCTGAGTCACGAGAAGCAGGCGAACCAGAACTAGAATGCAGCCCAATCCGGGCTCGGTGTGTTCTGAGAGGGGCAGACTGTTTGCCCGGGATCCCCTTCAGCTCAACAGTGCCTAGTGGTCCTGAGCGAACAGTATTTTGACAGTTTACTTCTCCCTATGTTCGCGCAGCTGAAGGGGTTAGAGACTTGATCTCTCCGCGTCCGCCGCCATGTTGGATCACTTAGATTTTAAATTGTCACTCATCTTATCAGCTGTTCCATTTTACTGGGCAGCTCACTCACGCGGTGAAGAGTCTGCTCTATGGTGCTCGGTGGGAAGTGGCGGCGGCGGCGGCAGCGGCGGCAGTGGCGGCCCAGCTGTGGCCTTCGGGACCCCGAGGAGGGGGTGCCTCGGGGCCCACGCGGGCCGGGTACTGGACACGCGGGAGAGCGGGCGGGGTGGGGGAAAGAAATTGAGATCTAGATTTAGGGACTGAGCATGGGAGGAAAGACTGCGGGGGAGAAGCAAAGCAGAAAGGCAGAGAGGAGAAGGAGAAGGGGCCAAGGGAGCCGGGCAGCTCGGGGGCTGCAGCCTTACTCCCTTTTTTAATTTTTTATTTTGAGACAGGTTCTCACCAATTTGCAGAGGTTGGCCTTGAACTTGTGATCTTCCTGTCTCAGCCTCCCAAATTGCAGAGATTATAGGCATGCCACTATGCCCAGCTGTGTTTATTAATTCTTAAAAAAAATTAATGGCATTTAAAAATTTTTATTTCTTCAGAGTTAATTCACCATTCTCTTATTGAATGTACATACTATGAAGCAGATCCTAGTCATTCTCTTACAAACTTCTGAGACATTGAAAATATTTTTGTAAGATGACTTTTGATGGGGGAAAATCATTAGGAGTTTTTAATAAAAGTTTTACAGTGATCTGTAGAGTTAAGTTTTCCAGATTTAAGCAGGTTTTCCTTCAAAATCTTCAACATCACCCTTTATGAGGTATAGGGGGAAGGTAGCTTGGATGCCTAATCAATAAACACAAATCTCTTTCCATGAATGCTTTCCTATTTAATTAATAATAAAATCTGATTCAGCACTGTGTTAATAAATGCTTTTGGTAAAAAGCCAAAGGACTAAAATTTACTTCCTGGGGTGAAGGAGGATTTAAGAAGAAAGATGTGATCCTAAATATTAAGCCCATTTTTGTTGGTCAAAAAAAAAAGGAGAAACAGAAAGCTGTAGGAGATAGTCTTTTATGGGTACAAATAGGGAAAGCTGGAACTTTCTTGAATTTACCTGGTGGAACATCATGAGAAGCAGGTTTCTAGTACTACTCTTCAAAGTCATACTCCTTTTGGAGGACCAAATCCTGGAACTAGAAGTTTCTTGGGTGACATAAAGGAGGCAACTGCAGCCCAAGATGAATGGCCTTTATAGATTACAGAGGGGCAGAGATGGGTAAGAATGGCATGGAGGAAATCATGATCTGAGCAAAGAGCAGGTGATCTGGAAGGATCTCTAAGTTATCTTTCATCAGGCTAGGATGGGTAAAAAAGTCTAGCACCTAAGAATGGGAGAGAAATACCTGCTAATACCAAGGAAATTGAGGACTTTTAGTTGGAGCTCTTAAAACTGACTTCTGGCTACAACCAACTCCAGGATTATAAGTGACTCTAATTGTAGGTACTGGAACATTAAAGATAGTTAACCTAAAGCACTCTTTTATTTATTGGGAGGGGGTGGTACTGGGGATTGAACTCGACCACTGAGCCAACATCCCCAGCACTATTTTATACTTTATTTAGAGACAGGGTCTCACTGAGTTGCTTAGCATCTCGCTTTTGCTGAGGCTGACTCTGAATTCACAATACTCCTGGTCTTAGCCTCCTGAGCCACTGGGATTACAAGTGGCCAGCAAACCTAAAGCACTTTAAATGATATCTATCTATCTAGGGACTCTTTCCATGTTTTTAGCTGTTACTCCCGGTTGCACAGTACCAGTATACTTTTATTGAAGCCAATACTCCACTTTAATGCCTCCAAGCTTCAAATGAAACCTTAAGGACAAACAATTGTCATTACTAAGTGGAGTAGGTGATATACAGAGACCAGCTCCTTTCAGAAAACAGGCACAAGGGCTGAGGCTTGTGGGGCACTGGGTTCGATCCTCAGTACCACATAAAAATAAATAAGGATATTGTGTCCATCTACAGCTAAAAAAAAGAAAAAAGAAAGAAAACAGACACAAAGGCAAGGATCCTGGGACTGAGCCCTCCAGGAAAATGGTCTCCTGAATTTAACTGGAGCTCAACTGTGAGAGGTCAAGACTGGATCAAGATATGCCAGGATCAGTTGGGAGGTAAATACGGTCATTAGTCACTAGACTGACTTAGTAATCTTGGAGAACTAGAGAATTACCCATTTCTTTTTGAAATTTTGTGTTTTATGTAGGCTGTTTTGCCCGAAAAGTGGAGTAAAACTCCAAAACTTTACTTAGAAGCCTTCCCACTTCAGAACTCTGTCCAGAATCATGTGAATCTCCTTTATTGGAAAGGAATTCTCAAAACATTAGACTTTGGAAAACTATCACTAGTTATCCTAATAATAGCCTTTAGTAGGTTTTCAAGATGATGGTCTAGAGCATAGCTTCTTTTTTTTTTTTTTTTAAGAGAGAGAGAGAGAGAGAGAGAGAGAGAGAGAATTTTTGAATATTTATTTATTCATTTTTTTAGTTTTCGGCGGACACAACATCTTTGTTTGTACGTGGTGCCGGGCCGCACGCATGCCAGGCGAGCGCACTACCGCTTGAGCCACATCCCCAACCCTAGAACATAGCTTCTTAAAATGCTAGAAAAAACATCTTAAAATGCTAGAAGGTGATGCCCACAGCATCACTGTATACCCACATTACCCACATTAGACAAGGCTTCTCCAGAAGACCATCTTTTACTCTTCACCTCATGGGATATAGATGGGGCCATCTGAGTCCCCAGAACTTGATGTCACAAAGATTCACATACCATAGAGGTCGTCTAGGAGATCATGGGATGACACTAATGAATTTGAAACTAAGATAACTTCAATAAAACTGGAACTAGGGCTGGGGAAGTGGCACAGTGATAGGGCACTTGCCTAGCATGTGGGAGACACTAGGTTTGATCCAGGCACCACATAAAAATAAACATATAAAATAAAGGTATTGTGTCCATCTACAACTAAAAAAATAAAAAGTAAAAACTGGAACTAGCCACTCATTTTAGAGTGCTAAAGCACTCCAAGAGAAGTAGAGGTCTGCTTAGCCCCCTAAATAGTTTTATATATCCTGAAAGACCTCAGCTGCAGAATTAAATACGGGGCACATATTGTTTTAGAGAAAAAAGGTCCAAGCATGGGATTAGTTAGAATCTTATTTCTGATATAAGAGTAGATTCTCATTCATCTGATAATATTCTCCTAATTTATCAGAGATCATTTGTAAAGGGTTAGTGATAAAGAGCTTAACAGAGGACCTAAGCAGTACTGATGGGAAATGTGGATCCTCAGAGAGATGATGAGGTCATGGGCCTTTGATCAGGGCCTGGGGTGGAATGGGCAATGAATGGCCCATAGTACAGTGCTTTCACAAGATCGAATACAGATGGTTTTACAGAATGCAGGTCCGCAGGTCCCCAGGTCCCCTCAGGAATGGCCCCTCACTATAGTATCCCTCATATTGCTATTGCCTTAACTTTAATAGGGAAGTATACACCAAAGCGTCCTGAAGATCTTATTCTAAAATTGCATTTATCTGGAAACATGGTCTCACCACACAGAGTTCTACCTCCTTTTAAATAAGTAATAATTAAGTATGACATGGAGCTGACCGTGGATCTCCACCACTATTCATGGCACATCCATCCTGCCAAAATCGGAATTTCCATCATTTCTGAGGGTGGGTACTGGTAGGGCTGGTTGTAGCAAGCCTAAAAAGATCCAAGCACATTTTTAGATGTGCAGTGAGGATGGCAAGCTCCAAGGGGCTACTCGGTTCAGGGGCACATCAGTCTGTTGCGAAGAACACCCTGAAGCTTCTCAGAACCAGAACTGAAAGAGATATGTTTGATTCAACTCCCAGATAAGAAGTGAAACACACCTAGAGGAAAACACTTTCAAGGAGTTTCCCTCTCTGACACTAATTGTTCACACACAGCATTTTCTTTTTTTAACTTTCTGCTAAATGAAATTTGCTATTTTAAATTTGGACTTAGCATCCATATTTATGAGGCTTATTTCCTCTATACTTATTGGGATTTTTTAAAAGAACATTGCTAGCAATATGAAATAAACTGGGAAATCTTTTAATCATTATCTATATTCCTAAATTGTTTATATATCACAGGGATTACCCTTGCTCCTTCAAAGTCTAAAAACAGTGTCTACAGAGTCCAGGTAATTTCTTTATTTTTTTAAACTTAATGCATCAATTTCTTCTCTGAAAATTGGCCACTTTTCTCCTTCCAGAATTAGTGCTATTTATTTTATATTCTCCTACAAAGTCTCCATCTCCTAGAGACTTAAAAGCTTGCTAGCAAGATAGTGTACATAATGTATGAGTGTGTGCGTGTGCGCGCGCGCGCAAAACACACACATATAATTTTTTTCGTACCAGGAATTGACCCCAGAGCACTTAACCACTGAGCCACATCCCAATCCTTTTTTATTTTGAGATAGGGTCTTACTAAGTTGCTTACAGCCTGACTAAATTGCTGAGGCTGGCTTTGAACTTGTGATCTTTCTGCCTCAGCCTCCCAAGTCATTGAGATTAAGATGTACATAATTTTTAATAATACACTGTTTAAAAACTGTGAACTTGATCATACATAAAAAAAGCATAACACACATACATGCCATTTAATAAGAACATTCATTTAAACAGCACAAGGTGAAGAACAGAAAATTACTTGCATTCTATATGCCAGTTATCGCATACCGGTAATATTATCCATTCGCTGTTTATGGATATTTGAACTGTTTCTACTTTGGAGATACTACTAAGGATATTCTCAAATATGTCTCCCAGTCTAGTGAATTTGTTGCAAAATCTTCTCAAGTTATTATAGATATACAAATAGAAATGTTACGTTCCTGGGTGTGGGAATCCAACTTTTAACAAGTAACGCCCACTGATTTCCAAATGGGACACATACATTTACATTTTTACAGGCAGTGTCCAGAGTACCTGTTGTTTACCCCATTCTTGTTAACACTTCTGCATTGTCAAATTTTGTATGTTTTACCAATTTGATAGGTAAGCAATTGATATTAATTTATGTTTCCCTGATCACTTGTGAAATTGAGGCATCATTTCAAATGTTAGCCAATTGGATTTTATCTTTTGTGAAGTATACGTTCAAATTTTGTCCACTTTTTTCTATGGGGTTATTTTCATATTATTGATCACAGAAGGCCATTTCATATTCAGGATACTTGTCTTTTATCAGTTATAGGTGTTGCAAATGTATTCTTCCAATCTGTGGCTTGTTTCTGGTTTTGAGACATTTTTTAGAAGTTCTTAAATTTAAGATAATCAAATTATAATCTTTTCTTTTAGTGCTTTTTTATTTTGATAAAAATAAAATTTAAAATATTTTCTACCCCAAGATCTTGGAGATACTGTCTTTTAAAATCTTTAAAATTTGGGGGCCTCTTGGTGAATTCTATCAAACTTTCATGGCAGAAATAATATTCAATTCTGAACAAATTGTTCAATAAAATAGAAATGTAAGAGATACTTCTCAACTCATTACCCTGAATAATAAGCCAGTATTACCCTGGTATCAGAACCAAATACATTACAAGACAATGTATGTAATCAACATCCCTGTGAACATCAATGTAAAAAATCTAAACAAAATTTTAATTAATTGAATTTGTGATACATAGAAGGATGATAATACCTCATGATCAAGTAGAGTTTATTCCAGTAATTAAAAGTCACTTTGACATTCAAGTTTTAAAAGTCAATCAATGTAATTCAACAGACTAAAAAGGCAACTCAAGGTCATCCCAAATTGATGTAGAGAAAGAACTTGATGAAATTCAATATCCTTTCCTGACTGAAAAAAATATTCAGTAAACATGGAATAAAAGGAACTTTCTCAATCTAATAAAGGGCATCTTACATATGATCAATAGATTTTTTAACAAAGATGCAAAGGCATCTTGATAGAGAAAAAAGGACAGTCTTTTCAACAAATGGTTCCCAAACAATTAGATATCCAAATGCTCCAAAAAGAACTTCGATCCATACCTGGAATCATATATGAAAATATTTCAACTCAAAATGAGTCATAGACCTTAGTATAAAGTCTAAAACTATAAAACTTCTAGAAAAAAAATAGGAAGAAAATCTTTGGGATGTTATACAAAAATTTCCTTAAGTATAATACCAAAAGCTAGATCCATAGAAGAAAAAAAATTGCTTGAACTTCATCAAAATTAAGAACTTCCCATCTTTCAGTCACTATTAAGAGAAGGAAATAAAAAAATCACAGACTGGGAGAAAATATTATAAAATCATATATCTGGCAAAAAAAAACCCACTTGGTATTTATAATATATAAAGAACCCCTAAAACTCAATAATGATTAAACAAACAAGCCATTACTGGGCCAAAGATTTGAACATATATTTCATGACAGACAATGTAAAGATGAAAAATAAGCAAAAGAAATGCCATTAAGGAAATGAAAATTAAAACCACAGTAACATATCACTACCCACCTAATTAAAATGTCAGAAAATTAAAAGACTGATAATTATAAGTGTCAGTAAGTATATAAAGCAACCGAGACGCTCATTCACTGCTGAATGCTTTAGCCACTCCAGAAAACTCACACATTCCATTCTTAGATATTACCGAAGAGAAATGGGGATAAAAGTCTATTCAAAGACATGTACACATATGCACTGAAACTTTGCTTTTAATAATAAAACATTAGAAACAATTCAAATGCCCACCAATAGATAATGGATAAATAAATTATGTATATCCCTATAACAAAATATATATGTGTGTATATGTGTTTTATTATATGTTAACTAGCACTAAAAAGTATCAACTTTAGATAAAAGCAACATGTATAAATATCAAAATAAATGTTTAGTCAAAAAAGTCAGACCAAAAAAATTATATTCTATATGATTCCATTAACATAAATTCTAGAAAATGAAAAATAATCTTTGGTGTTAAAAAGTGGACCAGATATTGCCTGGAGATAGGATGAGGTTGAAAGGAGAGGCTACAAGGTGCACACCCTTGAGTCGTTGGATATCTTCAAAACAAAGTGGAAGAAAGTAGTATTACCTTCATCCTATCCAGCTCCCGAAGCTCCTTAGCAGGATTACTTTGTGACTGTGCTGCTTGAGTCAGAGCCATTGCTGTTACCATCCCTTTACAACAACTGCAAAAAACCAAACCAAACCAAACAATAATATCCACAAAACAAAGTACAGGGGAAAGGAAAAGTCACACTCAGTTCTATGGTTTAGATGAGTATCCCCCCAAAGGCCCATGTGTTAACACTTGGTCTCCAAGGTGGTACTATTGGGAGGTGGTGGAACTTTCAGGAGGTGGGGCCTCAGGGGAGGTCCTTAGGTCACTGGTGATGTGCTCTTGGAGGGGATTGTGGAACCTCAGTCTCTTTCTTTTCCTCTTCCTCTTCTGCTGTTTGGCTCATGAGTGAGCAGTTTTGTTCTACCATGCTCTCTTACAATGATTGACATGCCACCTCGCCACAGATCCAAAGTACTGGGGCCATGAACTGTAAACTTACCTTAGTCTCCTGGGTAGCTGGAATTACAGGTATGAGCCACCTCTAAAACCATGAGCCAATATAAACCTTTTCTATTTATATGTTAATTATCTCAGGCATTTCATTATAGTAATGGGAAGTTAACAAATATTTTTAGGGTGAACTATTTGTTATTGGTTCCACTAAGTGTTTAAAATCCAGATACAGTGGGAGTTAACCATAGTAATACAGCTACAGGCTCACCAAGAAGAACATTTTGTCCCTTCCTAAATTTTTCACCATTTTCCTCTTCCTCTCCTCTACTTCTTTCATCCTGGTACATTGGCAAACTTAAATTGAAGGAAAACTCTGACTAGACTGTAAGAGCTACTTCCCAAAGTTCAAATAACCATTGTGACCATCTTCATTGTAGTTAACAGATTATACCTCAACTTTATTTGATGTGACTTTTCTAGTTTTTCAGATATAACAATATTTTTTTCATTTTTAAGAGATATTTTGTGGCATTTAGTCAAACATTCAAAAGCATACATCCAATTTTGCAGGGAATTACACAAAAATCACAAGCTTCTTTAAATGTCTCATGTGCATTTAATGCAAGGTGTATCTTACTTAGACAAGCAAATTGATCTTTTTATTTTAAACTAATTCTCACCCTCATACAAACACAGTTCTCATCCTTCCTATGCTAACATTGTTTCTAAAAGAATTCCAATAGGCTAGGAGAGAACACCAAAATCTCATATCTCAACTGGGCAGAGTGTCGAAGTCAGATGAGAAATTAAAATAGTATTTCTTTGAAGATTTTAAAATAACCCCTACTGCTGCTACTTTGCTGTCCTTCTTGTCTGCCTTCTGTATATTTAATTTTTAAATGAGCAGCAATAAAATAACCAGACAGTTTTACCTGTTCAAATAGGTGGAGTACTGGGACAACTTTCTTGCCAGTGCAGTCGCATCTAGCTCCAACTGCATAACTCTTATATTTCGTTTCTCAGCACTTTCCTCCTCCAATTTTGGAAGAGTGTTTTGGTCAGTAAAGTCAGGAACCATTATAATCAGCATATTTACCATCCACTGGACCATAGAAATGTGCAACTCATCCATCTGTTAAAAATTATCATAATACAAATGACCCATTTTAAATAAAAACGGTAAAAATTATACCACATTTAAAAACAGAAATGATCATACCTCTGTTCAAGTTTCAACAATCCAATGATTCTTAAGGAACTCAAATAATCACCACTTATCTAGTGTAACCCCCTTTTCTTCTGCACTATCCTACATTAAACTAGTCTCTTATTCTTTAGGTTGGCAAGGATACTAGCACCTTAAAGCTGCAGTTCCCAAGTTTCCTTCGGTGCACCAAGACATTCCAGCGCTCCACAGAAAACTCATGAGGATGCTGTAGGGTTTTTAATTGAGGGAGACAATGATATATGACATCTGCGGGTACAGAGTGAACTAAACATAGATCACAATGTCAACATCAAATGCATGGCCACTTTTAATGACATCATCTTTTCTTTTTACGTGTTTTTATTGGTTCATGGTAGTTGTATATGTTGATGGGATTTGTGGTTTACATATTTGAACATGTACACGATATAACAATATAATTTGGCCAACATCACTCCCCAGCACCTCCCCCATTCCTCCCTGCCACTCAGGGAGGTGCAAATATGTTGCTGAAAATGATACATAAATCATATTTTAAAAGTCTCAAAGCATATATTTAAAAATCTAGAAGTAGAGCTGGGATTGTAGCTCAGTGGTGGAATGCTTGCCTAACACATGTAAGGCTGGTTCAATTCTCAGCACCACATAAAAAATAAGTAAATAAAATAAAGGTATCATGTCCATACAACTAAAATTTTTAAAAATATAGAAATAAAGTTCTAATCTGTTATAAAAACTTACAAATAAGGACTGGGATTGCGGCTCAGCGGTGGAGTACTCGCCTAGGACATGCAAGGCCCTGGGTTCCACCCTCAGCATTACATAAAACTAAATAAATAAAGATATTGTGTCCAACTACAACTAAAAAATATTTTTTTAAAATCTTACAAATAAAATATTTTGATTAACTGGGATATAGAAATGCTACATTGTCTAGTGTTTGCAAAAGGAACTGTGACTTGATAGAAGGAAAATTTTACTAGTCAATTAAGAAGAAACCATTCTAGGGCTGGGGTCATGGCTCAGGGGTAGAGTGCTCATCTAGCATGTGTGAGAGGCCTTGGGTTCAATCCTCAGCACCACGTAAAAATAAATAAAATAAATGTATTGTGTCCAACTACAATTAAAAAATAAATATTTTTTTAAAAAAGAAATCATTGCATAATTAATAGAATTGAAAAGCGAGGGTTAAATGATGCAATTTGTTTAGATTCATCTCTTTGTGAACTATCATTTCAACAATGACTCATTTAAAACAACTACTGAAGTAAACTGAACTTAGAAGCAGACCTTCAACTATCAATAAAATAGTAACCTTGTAATTATGTAAATTATAAAACCTGTTCAATAACATCAGTTTGGGTTTTTTTTTTTTTTTTTTTTTTTTTTTTTTTTTTTGGTACTGGGGATTGAACCCAGGGGCACTTGACCATTAAGCCACATCCCCAGCCCTATTTTGTATGTTATTCAGAGACAGGGTCTCACTCAGTTGCTTAGCACCTCGCCATTGCTGAGGCTGGCTTTGAACTCGAGATCCTCCTGTCTCAGCCTCTGGGGCCACTGAGATTACAGGTGTAATCTGAGATTACAGGTGGGGCCACTGCACCCAGCCAGTTTTTTAACTATTATTAAAACTTATTTGAAAATATTATTTATCCATTTTGACTTTTTGGCATAAGTTTTATGACATATAAAACTTGTCAATGGAGTAACTCTGGCAGGCAAATTAAAAATTGTAAGTTACAAAGATTATTTTGCTTATAGAATTACATGATAAAAAAATGTTCACTACATCATGTACAATCAGAAGAATGAGAAATTATACTCCATTTATGTATGATGGGTCAAAATGCATTCTACTGTCATGTATAACTAAAATTAGAATAATTTTTTAATGAAAATTAAAATAAAAAATAAAATAAATGTTCAGAGGCCACTGTTTTGGACAGCCAAGCAGCACAGATTAAATAGAGTAAGAGGGCAAAGGAAAAACAATAAAACTGAAGGTCGGACAATGGATCAGAAAGGAAAAACTGCTTGGTGAGTGAAAAAAAAAGACAAATTTTATATTTTTAAATTCTTGTACCAGTTAATATGGATACACAGAGTTCCTGAAGGAGCTTACAATCTTTTCAGTTTTCCATACAGACTAATTTTAATAATGCAGTGTTAAAATAGAGGTATATTGTTATGATTTGGATGTGAGGCATCCCCCAAAAGTTTATGTGTGAAACAATGCAAGAAGGTTTAGAAGAGAAATGATTGGGTCTTGAGAGCCTTGACCCAATCAGTGAATTAATCCATGATGGGATTATCTGTGTGGTGGCTGAAGGTGGGTGGGGTGTGGCCAGAAGGAGCGGGTCACTGGGGATGTGCCTTTGGGGTAAGTATTTTGTATCTGGCAAGTGGAGTCTCTCTCTACTTCCTGATGGTCTTGTGAGCTGCCTTCCTCCACTATACTATTCTGCCATGATGTTCTGCCTCACCTCAAGCCCTAAGGAATGGACTCTGTTGTCTCTGAAACCGTGAGCCCTCTAATAAATTTTTCCTATTGTATAATTGTTTTGGTCTGGTCTTTTTGTCACAGCAGCAAATAAAGCTGAATAAAACATATACTATGAGTATATAAAAGCATTTCTATCTATATTATAAAAACTGAACTGTGGGGAGCCATTCTGACACGTGATTGGGTGACTCCCGTTAAGGGCCTGAGGCACTCTGGCTGTGTCGGAGTTATCCCGACCCTTTCCTAATGAGAGAGCCCATCCGTGTGGGGGTGTGCGTGACCACTGACCCTGGAGACCCAATCACTGACCCTGACCTTGGAGTACAGCCCCCCCTCAACCTTCACTGGATGGAATTCTCCCCTGAATCTCTTGTCCCCCCAAATAAAAGGCTACTCCCCGGCGTGTTCGCTCTCTGTCTCTCCTGCTAGCCCAGAGTAATCCTCGCTGCCCTGCTGGGCGGCTTGAGGCGGGGACCAGGGAGGCGAGCCGTCTCGGACCTAGCAATATAAAATAAGGTACTGTCTGTGTGTTTTATTTTGATCTCTTCTAACTAACTTAATGCCAGAACCTCATTAATGAAACCACTTCGCAGGCCGCGTGGTAGAATTGGCGCCCACGAGGGGGGCATTCTGAATTAGTTAGATTGAGTGGGAGCGCGCGCTAAAAGATTAAGGGAAAGAATATAAAGAGAAAATAAGGAATAAAGAAATAAAGAGATAAAGAGAAAGGAAGATAAGGAATAAAGAGAAAATAAGGAAGATAAGGAATAAAGAGAAAAATAAAGGAAGAAGTGACATTTGGGTCACAAAAGTACCGGGAGATATTGAAGGAAAGAGACATTAATTTACTTAAAATGGGAAATTCTACTTCTTCGGATAAGGAAATGTATCTAACTATTTTAGACAGTATAATTAATCAGAAAGGAAAACAGATAAAGAAAACTCAGTTATTACAATTCTTAAAGATTGTAGGTGAATATTGTCCTTGGTTTTGTGACCAAGAGTCTCCAAATTTACTTACTTGGGAGAAATTAAGAAAGAAAAAAGTTTGTCTTTTTAAAAATAGGGGCCAGAATTCGAAGCCGCCTGAAGACCTTTTAAAAGACATTCAAGGAGCTATTAAGTCTATTCAAATGGAAAATCAGCCTGAGGCTAAGTTAATTACCTTTCCCTTGAGAACAAAAGCACTAGGGACCAAGGTTAGAAATGTGAACTTAACGTCGCAACCCCATGCGGAGGATTCAAATGGCGTGGATCAGCCTGCTTTCTCGCTGCCGCCGGCATCTCCTCCTAGCGAGAGCCCGGGAATTCCAGGAACGGTTGCACAGTGTGACGTCACTGGCACCGCCGACCAGGACAGTCCGCGATTTTTACCGGGACAAAGACAGGGATCACAGACAGTTTTCTTAGGACCTTCAGAGACAGTTGAATTAGATCCTGAAACAGGACCAACACAAATCCCTACTGGGATTTTCGGGCCGCTTCCTGAGAATACTGTAGGTTTAATTTTGGGGCGTAATAATTTAAAGGGAGCCATTGAAGTAATACCTGGTGTAATAGATTCAGAATTTAAGGGGCAATTATATGTTACTGTAAGGTCCAATTATGCCCTAAGACTCACCCCAAAGGATATTTTTGCTCAATTAATATTATTGCCTTGTGTCTCAGAAAGGCACCTGCCGGTAGATTCAGTTTCTAAACCGCCGGACAGAGTATATTGGTCCCAGTTAGTGCGACAAGAACGCCCTTTATTAAAACTTAAAATTAATAATAAAAATTTCCTAGGCATCATAGACACAGGGGCTGATAGCTCAATATTGTCCAGCCGGTTTTGGCCCAGGACATGGCCCTTACATACAGCATCAGCTAACCTAGAAGGAATAGGACAGGTTTCACAGCCTGCTCAAAGTGCCAACTATCTCCATTGGGAAGATTCTGATGGGAACAGTGGAGTATTTAAACCTTATGTGTTAGAGTCTTTACCAGCTAATCTATGGGGAAGAGATATATTAGCCAAAATGGGACTGTTACTAGTTACTTCAAATTCTATAAGATCAGTTGAAGAAGTTAATCAGAGGTATTCTCCTAGAGATGATAGGGAAAACCTTCAGGAAGAATATCTGTTTACAAGCCAGTCTCCACGAAATACTCCAGGCCAAAATTTTTACTAGGGGCCCTGAGTACTTCCCCAATCCTTAAGACAGCTGAAAAAATCACGTGGCTCACAGAAGAGCCTATTTGGATTTCTCAGTGGTCCATCTCCGGGGAAAAGCTTAAAATAATTCATAGATTAGTTGAGGAACAACTTCAGGCTGGTCATATTGAACCAACACTTAGCCCTTGGAATACACCTATTTTTGTTATTAAGAAAAAGTCAGGAAATTGGAGATTACTACAGGATTTAAGGGCAATAAACCAGGCAATTCAGCCTATGGGATCATTACAGCCAGGACTTCCCTCCCCCACAGCCATTCCTTTAGATTATAGCTTAATGGTAATAGATTTAAAAGACTGTTTTTTTCTCTATAAGGTTACATCCTAAAGATTGTGAAAAATTTGCTTTCACTGTCCCAACAGTTAATTTTAAGGAACCTGTTAAAAGATACTGCTGGAAGGTGCTTCCTCAGGGAATGCGTAATAGCCCTACACTGTGCCAAAAATATGTTGACCAGGCAATAGATCCCATTAGAAATAGCTTCCCTGATGCCTATATTATTCATTTTATGGATGATATACTATTGGCTCATATTAATCCAAAAGTACTTTCAGAAATTTTTACTCAGTTAGAGACCTCACTTACAACAATGGGTTTATGTATAGCTCCTCAAAAAATTCAAAAGGTATCTCCTTTTCAATATCTAGGTCAGATAATTCAGGGACGTACAATCCGTCCTCAAAATCTTCAGATAAGAGTTAAGGAGTTACGTACCCTTAATGATTTTCAAAAATTATTAGGAGATATTAACTGGCTAAGACCATCTTTAAAGTTAACTACTTCTGAGTTAAGTCCTTTATTTCAGATATTACAAGGAAATCCTTCTCCAACCTCTCCACGTCAACTAACTTTAGAAGCTAAGGCAGCCTTAAGGAAAGTGGAAATTGCAATTAAAAATGCACAGCTTACTAGAATAGATCCTAAAGAAATAGTATATTTATTAATATTTCCAACTGAGCATACCCCAACAGGAGCCATATGGCAAAGATTGGGAGTTATTGAATGGATTTACTTATCTCACTCCCCTCAAAAAACATTAATTCCTTTTCATGATTCTATAGCTCAATTAGTAATTAAGGGTAGAACTAGGATTTTACAATTAATTGGATCTGAGCCTGATATCATAATTATTCCATTTTCTGTTCAACAGACTAATTGGCTTTTTCAAACCTCTAGTTCATGGCAGATAGCTTTTGCAGATTTCCCTGGCCAGATAGATAGCCATTATCCTCATGATAAGATTGTACAATTTGCATCATTAACATCACTTATTTTTCCAAAGATTGTACGTTCCCATCCAATAGAGGGAGCTTTATCGGTGTTCACAGATGGTTCCAGCTCTGGTAAGGCAGGTTTCTTCAGCCGTGTTCACACAGAGGTAATGCAAACTTCTTATACTTCAGCTCAAAGGGCAGAGCTCCAAGCTCTGATTTGTGCCTTAGATTATTTTTCAAATGAGCCTATTAATATCTATTCTGACAGCTTATATGCAGTCGGAGTTACCAAAAATATTGAAACCTCAGTTATTGGCTTTACTTCATCACAGAAGTTATTTGAATTATTTCATAATTTACAAAAGACAGTGCTAATGTGAAAATACCCATGTTTCATTGGACACATCCGTGCGCATACTGACCTTCCTGGACCTTTGGTTGCAGGTAATGATAAAATTGATAAATTAGTAGCTTTTTGTCAACAGATGTCTTCATATGACTGTGCACTAGCTTCCCATTCCTTACATCATCAAAATGCTTCTAGCTTACGTAAAAAATTTAGTATTACCAGAGAACAAGCTCGTCAGATTGTAAGCCAATGCCCTAAGTGTGTTATTCACACTCCATCTCTGCCATCAGGGGTAAATCCCCGTGGATTAAAACCAAATCAGATATGGCAAATGGATGTAACTCATATTCCTCAATTTGGTAAGCAATGTTATGTGCATGTCATAGTGGACACTTATTCTAGATTTATTTTTGCAACAGCATGTACTAAGGAAAATACTCAACATGTAATTTCTCATTGCTTAGCTTTTTCCGTTTTAGGGTGCCCTATGCAGATTAAAACAGATAATGCTCCAGCTTATGTAAGCTCTGCTTTTCAACAATTTTGCCAAGAGTTTCAAATTAATCATAAAACAGGAATTCCTTATAACCCCCAAGGTCAAGCCATTGTAGAACGAGCTCATTTATCTATTAAGCTTCAATTACAAAAATTGAAAAGGGGGAATAAGATAATGACTCCCCAAAATAGCCTTAATCATGCCTTATTTGTTTTAAATTTTTTAAACTGTGACGCAGAAGGTCACACTGCTGCTGAGAGGCAAATGTCTCCCTCGGTGACAGGCCCCTTAGGCAGAGTTCTGTGGAAAGATTTACAGACTGGTCAATGGAAGGGGCCGGATCCGGTAATATCATGGGGCCGAGGGCATGCTTGTATTTTTCCAGAAGGTGCTTTCCGTCCTATTTGGGTGCCTGAACGTGCTATCAGACATGGAGGAAATAGAACCCAGACTCAAGCGACTGAGGATCGACCCGGAGGAGCCACAACCCAGAAGGAGGAGATATCGGAAAAAGATGAAGAAAGACCAGATTGAACCAGCCGAGAAGCTGATTTCGTGGAAAGATGTGAAGAAGCTGACAACCCAGGCCTCCCAAATACTTCGACGCCTAGGAAAGAACAGGACACCAGTCTTGATGGTAGCGACAGTAATTGCCCTACTGGGCTGTCAGGTAAAAGGGAATCAAGTAGACACTTATTGGACATATTTCCCAGATCCACCCCTGGTACATCCAGCTGTGTGGACTGGAGAATCTATTCCAGTATTTACTAATGACTCATTTATGATGGGAGGATTTACAGATACTCATATTACTCCCAATCATGTGACTAGATTTAATTATTCTGGCTACAGTGCCCAATTACCTTTATGTTGGTCACATGATAAACATGCTGGCTGTCTGAAAGTATCATTTGAAGAAAAGACAGCAATTGGTAAACCTAGACTGACAAATAATTCTATTTATGGGGACTTAAAACCTAATACTAGATCAGTAATTAAGATGGGACTTTCCCATAACAAGCCAGTCATTTCTGCAAAACCTCCACCGGTACCCCACTGTCCAAATAGTTCTATAATTGAAATTGGCACCTTTCCTAAATGGATGGATTGTGTAAATACCTTTCCTGTACAACATAAGGTGTCTAAAGCTGGTGGGTATATTTTAGACTGGTCTCCAAAAATTGATAAGAGACAATTACAAAGAAATTCTGCTATGACACCTGCAGGATTTGTTAGTAATATTTTTACTTATAGTGAAGGAGGTGTTCAAAAAGATATTTGGCGTTTAATTGCTGCCTCAGAGTATTTACATTTTTCAGACAAACCTTTACCAAAATTTGTCGGCAAGAACTGTAAAGAGGGATCTTGCTATGGCCTAAGAGCCTGTGTCCAATCTCCTTATGTTTTAATTATTGGAAATGTAAAAGTTAAATGGATAGATGATAGATATTTTGTTACTTGTAATAAGTGCAACCTAACCAATTGTATTTCTAGGTATAATGGAGGAAAAGGAGTGCTGATACTTCATCAGCCCTCTTTTGTTTTATTACCTGCTAATATTTCAGAGCCATGGTATGCTGATGCTGGTTTACAAGTCTTACAGCAGATTCATGCCCAGCTAACAAGACCTAAACGTGCTATTGGAGTCATAATTGTTGGTGTCTTAGCACTAGTCTCATTTATTGCCTCAACTGTCTCTGCATCTCTGACATTGTCTCAGAATATTCAGCATGCAAAATTTCTTAATAACTCAGCTCAAAATACTTCCAAGGCTCTGCGTAATCAAGTAAATATTGATGAAAGGATTGAGACTAAATTAAACGCCTTAGAGGCGACTGTTATAAACATTGGTAATGAACTTTCAGCCTTAAAATTTAAGGAAAGGCTTAAATGCCATGCTAATTATAAGTATGTATGTGTTACAGCTGCCAAGTACAATGCTTCTCTCTGGGATTGGGAGAAGGTTAAAAAACCATTTATTAGGTATTTGGCAAAATAGTAATAATAGCTTGGATATTCTGGAACTTCATCACCATATCCAAGACATTCAGAATAATAGAGCTGATTTTTCAGATCCTTCTTCTTTGGCTAACCAAATATTGAAGGAGTTAAATGGATTCAACCCTGGAAATATTCTTAAGCACTCCGCTTGGTACATTATTGGATTATTCTCTTTGCTGTTAATTCTCTTTTGTATTGTAACTATAGGATGGCGAGTCTTCCAATCAAGAATCCGGGGACTCCAGAGAGTGAACCGCCGCCTCATTGTTAAGAATAGAAAGGGGGAATATGTGGGGAGCCATTCTGACACGTGATTGGGTGACTCCCGTTAAGGGCCTGAGGCACTCTGGCTGTGTCGGAGTTATCCCGACCCTTTCCTGATGAGAGAGCCCATCCGTGTGGGGGTGTGCGTGACCACTGACCCTGGAGACCCAATCACTGACCCTGACCTTGGAGTACAGCCCCCCCTCAACCTTCATTGGATGGAATTCTCCCCTGAATCTCTTGTCCCCCCAAATAAAAGGCTACTCCCCGGCATGTTCGCTCTCTCTCTCTCCTGCTAGCCCAGAGTAATCCTCGCTGCCCTGCTGGGCAGCTTGAGGCGGGGACCAGGGAGGCGAGCCGTCTCGGACCTAGCAATATAAAATAAGGTACTGTCTGTGTGTTTTATTTTGATCTCTTCTAACTAACTTAATGCCAGAACCTCATTAATGAAACCACTGCGCAGGTCGCGTGGTAGACTGAACTTCTAGAATACCCCCCAAAAAAATGAGTTCAAGATTTCATGGAGATCAAACCCTAATAGTAAACTGAGTATTTGCCAAGATGGGTTTAATATAGCAACACCATAAGACACCAACAATGCCAGAATGTTCTTCCTAGCTTCATTCAACAAAAATTGAGTCCCACCTATGTGACATGCACTCCATCTCCTTTTTTCTTTTTCATTTTTTGTTGTCTCTCAAAAGACACTGGAATTTTCCCCAAGCCTAAGGATCCCATGGATCCGTACTTCCAGACTTAACATATTTGCTCCTCAATTCTTGGTGTCTACAGGTTGATAACAAGTTGACAGAATTGTCATGTTTTTTTTAAAATTTTTTAGATGTAGTTGAACACAATACCTTTATTTTATTCATTTATTTTTATGTGGTGCTAAGGATCGAACCCAGGGTCTCACATGTGCAAGGAAAGCACTCTACTGCTGAGCCATAACCCTAGCCCAGAATTGTAATGTTTCTTCAGTAGTTGTTCCCATATAACATGGTGTTGCTGCCTTTCAAATTCCTAACTTAAGCAATATTAAAATGAATTAAGTTTATTGATTCTATAAGATCAAATATTTGCATCTCTTATAATAAGAAATTCCTATGTACATTCTGATTCTAAAAAGAGTTGGCAGTAAGAGTAAATGTAGTAAACTAAGACATCCTTGGAAATCATTATTTAATATTTACTAGCTTATGGATTTATTAATCCATAAGCTTTGGTTTTTTTCACAATTGCAGAATAATTCTGTTTTTCTAGTAATTACAGACCAACAGTACTGATGCATCTCGCTTTTCACCTAGTAACATGTTCAGGTAGGGACTGAAGGAATGACAGAAACACAATCCTACAAAAGTCTTTAAAATGGCCATATCCCTGACTAATGCCACTGAGGAAAACAATGTCAGTATACTTAGCAAAGAGTAAAGATAATACTTAGAACTTTAAAACTCCATTCCAGATGCAAGAACATTATGCATTTAAAAATATATTGAGGTCACATAGATGTATAACCAATGTGATCCTGCAATCTGTACACGTGGAAAAATGAGAATTCATACCCTATTTGAATCAAATGTACGATATGTCAAGATCATTGTATTGTCTTGAGCAACTAATAAAAAAATAAAAATATACTGAGGGGCTGGGATTGTGATTCAGTGGTAGAGCACTTGCCTAGCATGTGTGAAGCACTAGGTTCAATTCTCAGATCCACATATAAATAAATAAAATAAATTTTGACATTGACAACTAAAAAAAAATCAATTGAAAAGCTAATATATAAGCTTCCGTTTTGTTCTCCCAATCTCCTGCTTCAGTTGTATATGTAGGAACTGGTTTGTCCTTAAAGAAAACCATCAGCAAAGGCAAAAAATAATCTCACAAAGTCTTATTCGTACATACGTGGCGCTGAAGTTCAATGTTTCCATTGTTAATTTCATTGTCTATCTTCAAAATCCATTGTTGAATCACGTTAAATATGTGTTCTTGGAATAGTCTGAAAGAAAAATCAGGCAAAATAAACTTAGAGTACACAAGTAACTATCAGCTAAGAGAAAGAGTTTTATTTGATTGAGCATAATAAACTTGGGTGTTGACAACTGAGTACTCAGGCAAAGGTGAATCAAAGTCTTGAATTATCTGGTGTGAAGGCTTTCCTAATGCCCTGGTAGGGAGGAAGTGGCACCATACCCACCTTGGATAATTCTATTTGGCAGCTTTTAATTGCTGGAACCGAAATATCTGACAAAAATAATTTAGAGGAAGGAAAAAAGGGCTCAAAACTTCAGAGGTTTCAGTTTATGCTCAGCCAACTCCTTTGCTGTAGACCTGAGGTAAGCAAAACATCATGGCAGACCTGAAGTGAGGCAAAACAGGTGGTGGAGGAAAGCTGCTCAGTTGTGGCAAGCAGAAAGGAGAGAGAGGGAGAAGGAGAGGAGAAGAAGAGGGAGAGAGAGCAGACAGACCAACCAGGGATAAAAATATAATCTACAACGTCATGCACCCATTGACCTACTTCCTCTAGCCATGCCTACCTGTCTACAGTTACCACTCAGTAATCCATTCAAATTATTAATCCACAAATGAACTGATCCACTGATTAGGTTATGACTTTCATAATCCAATCATTTCACTTCTAAACATTGCCTAACACATGAGCTTTTCAGGGGATACCTCATATCCAAACCACGACAGACAATATAGATCTTACCTCCAATATTAGCTCTCTGTTATAACAATTTACACCTTTACATTCACTCCTAGGTCACTAGGAACTACTCATATGAAGAGAATTGATTTTAAAGTTGACTTCCAGCATTGACAGTGGGAAGAGAAAGGCTGCCCACCAGTGAAATTGTTGAAAATTATTTTTCTTTAACAAACCATTTAAAGCCTCTGGAAATGGTGAGAAAGAGAAAGGAATAAAAAGAAAAAAAACACATTCAAAGAAATAATGACTGAAAACCTCCCATCTGTATTGAGAGAGAATAACTAACATATCAGAAGTTTAGCAATATCCAAGTAGGATAAACACAAAAAGATCCACACATATATCAGAGTAAAAATGCTAGAAGTCATTGATATAGACAATGTGCAAGGCCATAAAGTAAACATCAATTAATTTAAAGACCAGAATAATACAAAGTATATACTCGCAGCACAGTGAAATGAAATTACAAGTCAAAATAGGGTAAAAGTAGCAAACCACATAAATATGTGAAAATTAAATAACACAGTCCTAAACAACAAATTGGTCAATTAATAAATCATGAAAGAAATCATAAAACACTTTGAGATCAATGAAAACGAAAGTACAACTACCAAAACTTATAGACTGAAACTAAAGCAGTCCTTAGAGGGAAATTTACAGCTGTAAATGCTGATGGTAAGAAACAAATGTCTAGAATTAATAACGTAACAGTTCACTGTAAGACTATGGAAAAGATTTAGTAAAATAAAATCTAAAGAAAGCAAAAGGAAGGAAATCATAATGGCCAGAGTACAAATTAATACTATAAAAAATACTAGAGAAAATCAATGAAATCAAAAGAGAAGTCTTTGGAAAGATTAATAAACATTTAGCTAGATTTACCAAGAAAAAACAGAAGGCTCAAATTTACTAAAATCAGAAATGAGAGATGGGACACTAGTACTGATCTTTCAGAAATAAGAAGATCATGAGGAAATACTGACATGGTCTGGATATGGTTTGAGTGTGTCTAGCAAAGATTCAGGTGTTGGAAGTATGTCCTCCAATGTGGTAATGGAACCTTCAAAGGGTGGGGACTAGGAGAAGGCAATTAGGTCAGTAGGGTGCCAAAAGTTGGAGTTCTTATGAAATCTTAGTTAGCTCCTGCAAGAGTGAGTAGTTAGGAATAGTGAGCCAGACCCCTCCGGCTTCCTGTCTTGCCATGTGATCTCTCCCTCTTGCATGATGCCATATGCTGTGAGCCCTCACCTGAGACAGCATTTGATGTTTAGACTTTTAGCCTCCAAAACTGTGAGCTAAATAAACTTTTCTTTATAAGCCACCAACCTCCAATATTTTGTGGTAGTAACAGAAAATGAACTAATTTACAGGGAAACAGCTGAATTATATGAAGCATCTTTTTGAGGTGATAAAATGTTCTAAAATTGACTGCAGTGGCCCAAATCTATAAATGTACTGAAAACGACTGAATTACACACTTTAAAAGGGTGGAATGTATAGCATGTGAATTATATTTCAATAAAGGTTTTAAAAACATTCTCTCAAAAGGAAGAGAACTCATGGGAACTTACGGACCAGAATCCATATCCATGTGCTGTGGAACAGTGCCAATAATGTTTATCAGTGAATCCAACCGAGGTTTCATTTCATTAATTTTTTTATCAACTCCCTCCCATTCTTCAAGAAAGAAAGCAAAAGACTCCACGTTTTCCAACTTGTAACAACAGAAATCAAGAGTACCAACCAAATTTGGAATCATTTTAGAGATGCCTAGAAAAGTAAGAAAAGCATGACTGTTGGAAGTATTCGCAAGACTGCTACTTTAGTACTAAAAATATAAAATCCAACAGGGCATGGGCATATTTTTTCATCTTTTATTATCTTACAATTTGCCTAGCAGAGAACTTTGAAAAGATTAGTTCCTAAATGAACATTTAGTGAGTTTCCATTGTGCAAATTAGAACTTTTATGACTAATGAATGATTAATAAATTCTTTTATGATTTATACTCTTTAGTTTCTTATTTCCTCAGTAGAGAATCAAATGCATTAAAAACACAATCATCAACAAGAACGTGCCCTAAAAGGTATTATTATTCTGTTACGATTATGATGATGATAAACAGCTTCTTCGTGATTATGGGACATTTAATAACAGAAATGAGAATACATATGGTTCTTAAGTCATTTTTTTAAGTCACTGATAGGTTTGCATGAAGTTCATAGTTTTTTTTTTTGAGACTTAAATAGCACATGTTTACTAAAAACAGAGATAAGTGAAACAACATAGGAACTGCTATTGATAATATCTTGGTGTCTATTTTTTATGTAAATTTGTTTATTTATATGACAGAATGCATTACAATTCTTATTACATATACAGAGCACAATTTTTCATGTCTGGTTACATAGTTTCATATCTCTGTATACTTAGTATATTCACACCAATTTGTGTCTTCATACATGTACTTTGGATAAAAAGGATCATCACATTCCACCATCATTAATTACCCCATGCCCTCCCTTCCCCTCCAACCCCTCTGCCCTATCCAGAGTTCATCTATTCCTCCCATGCTCCCACTCCCTATCCCACTATGAATCAGCTTCCTTATATCAAAGAAAACATTCAGCATTTGGTTTTTTGGGATTGGCTAACTTCACTTAGCCAATCCATTTACCTAACTCCATCCATTTACCTGCAAATGCCATGATTTTAATTCTCTTTTATTGCTGAGTAATATTCCATTGTATATATATGCAACTTTTTTAATCCATTCATCTATGAAGGACATCTATGTTGGTTCCACAGTTTAGCTATTGTGAATTGTGCTGCTATGAACATTGATGTGGCTGTGTCCCTGTAGTATGCTGTTTTTAAGTCCTTTGGGTATAGACCCAGGAGAGGGACAGCTGGGTCAAATGGTGGTTCCATTCCCAATTTTCCAAGAAATCACCGTACTGCTTTCCATATTGGCTGCACCAATTTGCAGTCCCACCAACAATGTATGAGTGTGCCTTTTCCCCCACATCCTTGCCAACATTTATTGTTGTTTGTATGCAAAATAGCTGCCATTCTGATTGAAGTGAGATGAAATCTTAGAGTGGTTTTAATTTGCATTTCTCTAATTGCTAGTGATGATGAAGATTTTTTCATGTATTTGTTAATCGATTGCACATCATCTTCTGAGAAGTGTCTGTTCAGGTCCTTGGCCCATTTATTGATTGGGTTATTTGTTTTTTTGATGTTTAGCTTTTTGAGTTCTTTATATACCCTAGTGATTAGTGCTCTATCTGATGTGTGAGGGGTAAAGATTTGCTCCTAAGATGTAGGCTCTCTATTCACCTCACAGATTGATTCTTTTGCTGAGAAGAAGCTTTTTAGTTTGAGACCATCCCATTTATTGATTCTTGATTTTAATTCTTGTGCTACAGGAGTCTTATTAAAGAAGTTGGGGCCTAATCCCACATGATGGAGATTAAGGCCTACATTTTCTTCTATTAAACGAAGGGTCTTTGGTTGTATTCCTAAGTCCTTGATCCATTTTGAGTTTTGTGCACGATGATGGATAGGGGTTTAATTTCATTTTGTTGCATATGGATTTCCAGTTTTCCCAGCACCATTTGTTAAAGAGGCTATCTTTTCTCCAATGCATGTTATTGGCACTTTTGTCTAAAATAAGATACTTGTAGTTTTGTGGGTTAGTCTCTGTGTCCTCTATTCTGTACCACTGGTCTACCAGTCTGTTTTGGTGCAAATACCATGCTATTTTTGTTACTATTGCTCTGTAGTATAGTTTAAGGGCTGGTATAGGGATGCCATCTGCTTCACTCTTCCTGCTAAGGATTGCTTTAGCTATTCTGGGTCTCTTACTTTCCAGATGAATTTCATGATTGCTTTCTCTATTTCTATGAGGAATGTCATTGGGATTTTGATCGGAATTGAATTAAATCTGTATAGTGCTTTTGGAAGTATTGTCATTTTGATAATTCTGCCTATTCAAGACCAAGGCAGATCTTTCCATCTTCTAAAGTCTTCTTTGATTTCTTTCTTTAGGGTTCTGTAATTTTCATTATATAGATCTTTCCCCTCTTTTGTTGATTCCCAAGTTTTTTTGAGGCTACTGAGAATGGGGTAGTTTTTCTCATTTCCCTTTCTGAGGATTTATCACTGATTTACAGAAATGCCTTTGATTTATGGGTGTTGATTTTTATATCCTGCTACTTTGCTGGATTTATTTACTAGTTCTAGGAGTTTTCTGGTGGAACTTTTAGGGTCTTCCAGGTATAGAATCATATCATCAGCAAATAGTGCCAATTTGAGTTCTTCTTTTCCTATGTGAATCCCTTTAATTTCTTTCATCTGTCTAGTTGCTCTGGCCAGTGTTTCAAGAACTATGTTAAATGAAGTGGTGAAAGAGAGCATCCCTGTCTTGTTCCAGTTTTTAGAGAGAATGCTGTCAATTTTTCTCCATTTAGAATGATGTTGGCAAAATTACATATAAGAGGTTGTGAGGGGAATGGGAAAATAAACAAGGAGAGAAATGAATTACAGTAGATGGGGTAGAGAGAGAAGATGGGAGGGGAGGGGAGGGGGGATAGTAGGGTATAGGAAAGGTAGCAGAATACAACAATTACTAATAGGGCATTATGTAAAATTGTGGATGTGTAACCGACGTGATTCTGCAATCTGCATTTGGGGTAAAATTGGGGGTTCATAACCCACTTCAATCTAATGTATGAAATATGATATGTCAAGAGCTTTGTAATGTTGTGAACAACCAATAAAAAAATCCATAAAAAAAAAGAATGATGTTGGCCTGGAGCTTAGCATAGATAGCCTTTATGATGTTGAGATATGTTCCTGTTATCCCAAATTTTTCTAGTGTTTTGAACATAAAGAGGTGCTGTATTTTGTCAAATGCCTTCTCTGCATCTATGGAGATGATCATATGATTCTTATCTTTAAGACTATTGATGTGATGAATTACATTTATTGATTTCCATTTGTTGAACCAAAATTACATCCCTGGGATGAATCCCACTCAATCATGGTGCATGATCCTTTTTGATGTTTTCTGATGTGCCAGAATTTTATTAAGAATTTTTGCATCTATGTTCATTAGAGATATTGATCTGAAGTTTTCTCTTTTTGATGTATCTTTGCCTGGTTTTAGAGTGATATTGGCTTCATAGAATAAGTTTGGAAGTGCTGCCTCTTTTTCTATTTCCTGAAATAAATTGGAGAGTATTAGTATTAGTTCTTCTTTAAAGGTTTTGTAGAACTCAGCTTTGTATCCATCCAGTCCTGGGCTTTTCTTACTTGGTAGACTTTTGATGGCATCTTCTATTTCATCACTTGAAATTGATCTGTTTAAATTCTGTATATTATGTATATCGATGCCTTTGATATTTTGTATTTCATTGGAGTACAGGTTTTCAAAATAATTTCTAATTATCTTCTGTCTGTCGTGGTATTTCCTTTTTCATCACATATGTTAGTGATTTTTCTCTCTCCTCTTTATTAGCATAGCTTAGGGTCTGTCAATTTTATTTTTTTTTCAAAGAACCAACTTTTTGTTCTGTCAATTTTTTTCAATTGTTTCTTTTATTTCAATTTCATTGATTTCAGCTCTGATTTTAATTATTTCCTGTCTTCTGTTGCTTTTGGTGTTGATTTGTTCTTTTTCTAGGGCTTTGTTAAGTCATTTGTTGACTTTTTCTTCTTTTAAGGAATGAACTCCATGCAATGAACTTTCCTCTTAGAACTGCTTTCATATTGTCCCAGAGATTTTGATATGTTGTATCTGTGAATGTATCATTCACTTCTAAAAACTTTTTAATCTCCTCAATGTCTTTTGTAACCCATTTTTCATTCAGTAGTATATTATTTAGTTTCCAGGTGTTGGAGTGGATTTTATTTCTTATTTTATCATTGATTTCTAATTTCATTCCATTATGATCTGATAGAATGCAGGGTAATATCTCTACTTTTTTATATTTGCTAAGAGTTGCTTTGTGGCAAAGCATATGGTCTATTTTAGAGAAGGATACATGTGCTGCTGAGGAAAATTATCTCATTGAAGGTTGGAATATTCTATATGTCAGTTAAGTCTAAGTTATTGATTGTATTATTGATTTCTATAGTTTCTTTGTTCAGCTTTTGTTTTGAAGATCTATCTAGTGACGAAAGAGGTGTGTTAAAGTCACCCAAAATTATTTTGTTGTAGTCTATTTGACTCTTGAACTTGAGAAGAGTTTGATAAACATAGCTGCTCTGTTGTTTGGGGCATATATATTTACAATTGTTAAGTCTTTTTGGTGTATGTTTCCCTTGAGGAATATGTAGTGTCCTTCTTTATCCTTTCTGATTGACTTCAGTTTGAAGTCTACTTTATTTGATATGAGGATGAAAACCACTGCTTGCTTCCACAGTTCATGTGAGTGGTATGATTTTCCCCAACCCTTCACCTTCAGTCTGTGAATTTCTTTTTCTAGGAGATGTGTCTCTTGGAGGCAGCATATGGGTCTTTTTTTTAATCCAATCTGCTAGTCTATGTCTTTTGATTGGTGAATTTAGGCCATTAACATTCAGGGTTATTATTGAGACATGATTTGTATTCTTAACCATTTTTGTTTATTTTTGGTATTTAATGTGACTTGACTTCTCCTCTGATTAGATTTTCCTTTAGTGTAATCCCTCCCTCTGCTGATTTTCATTATTGTTTTTCATTTCCTCTTCTTGGAATATTTTGCTGAGGATGTTCTGTAGTGCAGGCTTTCTAGTTGTAAATCCTTTTAATTTTTGTTTATCATGGAAGGTTTTTATTTCATCATCAAATCTAAAGCTTAGTTTTGCTGGATATAAGATTCTTGGTTGGCATCCATTTTCTTTCAGAGCTTGGTATATGTTGTCCCACAATCTCCTGGCTTTGAGGGTCTGGGTTGAAAAATCTGCTGAGATATGAGTTGATCTCCATCTAAATGTGATCTGATTCCCCTCTCTTGCAGCTTTTAAGATTCTATCCTTATTCTGTATGCTGGGCATTTTCATTATAATGTGCCTTGGTGTAGATATGTTGTAATTTTGTGCATTTGGTGTCCTGAAACCCTCTTGTATTTGGTTTTCCAATTCATTCTTCATGCTTGGGAAATTTTCTGATGTTATCTCATTGAAGACAGTGTTCATTCCTTTGGTTTGAAATTCTGTGCCTTCCCCTATCCCAATAACTCTTAGATTTGATCTTTTGATACTGTCCCATAATTCTTGGACGTTCTGTTCATGGTTTCTAATTGTCTTCACTGTGTGATCAACTTTATTTTCCAGATTGTATACTTTGTCTTCATTATCTGATGTTCATGTTCTTTCTTCCAAGTGATCTAGTCTGTTGGTTATGCTTTCTATTGAGTTTTTTATTTGATTTATTGTATCCTTCATTTCAAGAATTTCTGACTGATTTTTTTTTTCAGGGTCTCTCTCAAAGTAATCTTTTGCTAGCTATATTTTCTCTCTTATCTCATTGTTGGAGTGATCAGTTTTTGCTTCTATTTGCTCATTTAGGTCATTCTTTAATTCTTTAAATATGAACCTTTTGAACTCCTTCTCTGACATTTCATCAACTTTGCTGTCCATGGGTTCTGTTATTATAGTGTCCTGGTTTGTTTGGGGCACTTTCCTCCCTTTTTTTTTTTCATGTTTTCTATGTGTCTTCCTTTCTTGCGGTGCAGATCTGAGACATTACAATTTCTTCCCTATATTCTTGTAGTACCTGTGCAGATTCTCTGTACCTCACCTTGATGTTGGGCTTCCAGACCTTGCTGATGTCCCTCAATGGATGCTACTGCATCCTGTGTCTGGGATCTGAGTAAGTTGGAATGTGTGGATCTGGGCCTCTGGGCTTGACCCCCTGAGATAGTCTGCTGGTAGGAAGGGGTGGTCTTGTGCCAAAGGCTAGGCTCTGGCAGTGTCTGCCCCGCTGGGGGAGGAATGAATCAGGCCTACTTAAATACTGGATCCCAGGTGGGGTGTTGTGAGCTGTCTGGGCTGGATCTCAGCTGGCTCTCGGGGTAGTGCACTGGTCAGAAGGGGTGGTGGTCCTGTACCAGAGGCTAGGCTACAGTGAGTGTCTGCCCAGCTGGGAAAGGGGTGGACCTGGCCCACTCTGTATATGGGCCCTGCAGAGGCCGGTGTGAGTGGATCTCAAGTTTATAGTTTTTAACCTGAACAAAGACTGAGTTTGGATCCTTATATGGATCCAGTAGACTGATTAATTGTGAGATCACAGAATATATCCTCAAAATAAAAAATAAAAGTGCTCCTTTTCCCTGAGTTATATAATAATTTAAAAACCAACTGTTTTTCTAGTCCTTAATGAAAATATTATCATTGCATTCATCAGTAAACATAGATCTTTTATGAGTATTCAAAATGAACTGTTAATTCTGCCATCGTTCATCATTTTTACTTCCTCATTGATTTTAAATAAATTTGCTACTTCATTTTTTTGCCAACTATATACTCTCATGGGTAAATCTTGCCATTTTATTTAAAACTATGTTATTGTTGCTACAGAAAATTATAATTGTTTTCCCATGTAGAGTAGTTTTAAATTGAACATCAGTGCTGGTCAATGGATCAGGGTTGCCTGGAACCCTTAACTGGGAAGTTTTTGATTGTTGTTTTGTTTTGTTTTGATACTGGGGATCGAACCCAGAGGCACATAACCACCAAGCCACATCCAGCCCTTTTTACTTTTTGCTGAAGCTGGTTTTAAACCTGTGATCATCCTGTCTCAGCTTCCTGAGCCACCATGCCCAGCCTGGGAAGGATTCTTAAAGAGCACATGATACACTGAATAAAGTACCTTTATGGACCAGGTGTGGTGGTGCATGCCTGTAATCCCAGCACCTCAGGTGGGGAAGGCAGGAAGATCATGAGTTCAAAGCGAGCCTCAGCAATTTAGTGAGGCACTAAGCAATTCAGTGAGACTCTGTCTCTAATAAAATATAAAACAGAGCTGGGGATATGACTCAGTGGTCGAATGTCCCTGAGTTCAATTCCCAGTACCACTCCCCAAAAAAATAAAGAAAAAAAGAATAAAGTACCTTGATGGATTTTTAAGGTCTTTCATGGGTTTGTGGGGAAGGAATTTTTAACATCTCCATGGCAAGCTGTGATATTAGTTCACTCTACAGGGGTGGGATAAAATTGAAGCTCAGAATCTAAGGAACAGAGGTTTTCACTTGGGACCCCTGAATCCTTGAAATACTCACCATACCTTAAGGATGAGGGTGGAACAGAAAGACACCAGCCCTCACAAAACCTTTAGTCAGACTCAGTCCCTGCTAAAATTAAGGTAATATTTCCCTATTTTAAATGTCCTCCCAGAAGAAAAAGTAAATAGTCATTCTGTGGAACATAGCATCATCCAGAGTCTCCAATTTTCTATAGACTTTTTCATTCATAATGTCCAACAGTCAACAAGAAAAAGTCATACAAAAAGAAATGATTGATGGAAGAAGAAACAGAAAATCAAAGTAGACTTATGAGGAGGAAAGAGATTAGCTTAATACTCAAAAAAATCACAATGAGAAGCCTAGGAGCCAAGTGCAGTAGCACATGCTGATAATCCTGTGGGAAGCTAAGTCAGGAAGATGGCAAGTTAGAGGCCAAGCTGAGCAACTTAGTAAGCCCTGTCTCAAAATAAAAAATAAAAATAGCTGGGAATATAGGTTAGTGGTAAAGCATCCCTGGGTTCCATTACCAGTACAACACAAAGAAACCTAGAAACAGATGAGATATTATTTGAATTTTAACTAACATTTAAAAAGAATTAACACCATTCTTTCAAAAACTCTTCCAAAATTAAAAGAGGAGAGAACACCTGAGAATTCTGAGACTAATACCAAAGACATTACAAGAAAACTATTGACCACTATCCCTTATAAATTTACACAGAAATTCTTAACAAAATACTAGAAAATTAAATCCAGTCACATATAAAAGTAGTATACATGTGACCAACTTGGATTTATCCCAGAAATGTAAGGCTGGCTTAATAAAAACCAACCAGTGTAATGCACCATAAAAATAAAGAGCCAAAACTACATGATCATCTCAATAGACACATATGACAAAAACTAATAACATTCATGATAGAAATACTCACTCAAGAAACCAGTGTTAGAAGGGAACTTTCTCAACTTGAAGAGACTGTTGTAGTTTCTTAGATTCTGTACTTGTCTTTTCACCATCCATTCAACATAAGTGCCATTGTATTAACTATATACTCTATATTCTTAATTCTAGGGCATCATTTCAGGTCTTAAAGTTTTTAATTCATTTTGAGTTTTTTTAATATAGTGAGAGATAAGGGTCTAGTTTCATTCTTTTTCATATGGATATCCAATTTCTCCAGCATCATTTATTAAGAAGACTTTCTTCCAATGCATGTTCTATAAACCTAATCAAAGGTCATGTGCTTGTAGATACATGGGTATACTTCTAGTATTCTGTTCCATTTATTGATGTGCTCTTTTTATGCCAATAGCATGCTGTTTTCAATTACTATAGCTTTGTTGTATATTTTGAAATTAGGTACTATGATGCCTCATGCTTTGTTCTTTTTGTTCAAGACTGCTTTCCCTATCTGTTTTCTGTGGTTTCATACAAATTTTAGGATTTTTTTAGCTCTATAAATAATCTCATTTGTATTTTGATAGGATTATATTAAATCTGTGGATCACTCTGAGCAGTATGGACATTTTAAGAATACTGATTCTTCCAATCCATGAACAGAGGGTATCTTTCCATTTCTTTGTGTTCTCTTTAGTTTCTTTCCCATTTTATAGTTTTCATTGTAGAGATCTTTCACTTCTTTGATTTAAAATTTATTACTAGGATTTGGTTTGTTTTTTATTGTTGTGTTGTTTTGTAAATACTGGAAATGGAATTGCATTATCGGTTTCTTTTTCAGATAATTCACTATCAATGTATAGTAATGGCTACTGACTTTCGCATATTAATTTTCTGCTCTGTTACTTTGCTGAATTTACATTCCAATAGTTTTTTCGTAGTCTTTAAAGTTTTCTATATATGAGATCATGTCATCTGCATACAGTTAGAGTTTGATGTCCCCCAATGCAATTTAAATGCCTCATTTCTTTCTCTCGCTTAGTTGCTCTAAGACTTCCAGTACTATGTAGAATAAGTGGTAAAAGTGGGCATCATTGTCTTGTTACAGATCTTACAAAGACTTCAACTTTTCCCATTCAGTATGTGATGTTAGCTGTTGGCTTGTATCTGACCTTTATTATGTGGAGATACGTTCCTTCTGTACCTAATTTGTTGAGTTTTTATCATGAAAGGATGCTGAATTTTATTAAATGCCTTTCTGAATCTATTGAGAAAATCACAAGGTTTTTGCCTTTCAATTGATGTGGCATTACTGATTTGTTTTCCCGAGTGGCCTTGAACTTCTGGGCTCAAGCAATATTCCTACCTCAGTCTCCCAAGTACCTGGGACTACAAGCATGTGTTACTGAGCATGATTTGATGATCTTTTTAATGTGCTGTTGGATTTGATTTGTTAGTATTTTGGCAAGGATTTCCTCATCTATGTTCATCAAGGATATGGGCCTATCACTTTCTTTCATTGCTGCCTTGTCTGCTTCTAGTATCAGGGTAATGCTGGCCTTACAGAATGAGTTTGGAAGAATTTCCTCCTCTTCAATTTTTTGGAATAATTTAATAAGAAGTGGTATTGGTTATATTTTAAATATTTTTTAGAAATCTTCAGTGAAGTCATCTGGCACCAGGTGGATCCAAAAGCTCCACTGGGTAGGTACTGGGGATAGGGACCATTAGGATCTTCCCAATGTTAGGTTTTACCAGCCTGGCACTGAGTTTCAAGACATGGTTCTGTGTTCACTTTCCTGCCCTACTCCCCCTACTAGTGGTGTCTTACTTCTTGCTGTCTGCCTGAGGTTGGAGGAGGGATGGTGGAGGCAAGTCCTTGGCTGCCCAGGCTGACACTAAGCTGGGTTACACCTAAGTCTGACAACCACAAAGATATATGCAGTCTCCAGGGTGCACATTAGGCCTGATACAGTTGGCAGTGATGCAGGATGAAACATGAGTTCATTCTACTAGGATATATCTCTCTGACTTATGCTTGAGGCAGGACTAGAGGCTTCTATTAGAACTGGCCTAGGAATTGGGACATTTGGGCTCTATATTGTGCTGGGTCTAATGGAAGTAGATTCCACTCTGAGCTCCATGGCAGTCTTGTTTACTTTCCTATCCTTGCTCCCCTGTAGTTCAAGTCTTATTTTAAGCTGTCTGCTCAAGGTTGGGGAAGAGGCGGTGGCAGCATTCCCATGGCTACCATGCTATGAAGGGTTTAGAAGCTCAGTCTGCAAGTACTGGCCCAAGGAAAGGGGCTATGGGGTCCTGTCTGGCATTTGGTTTCATCATGGTGGACCTGGTACTAGGTTTTAAGTCTAAGGTGTGGACTTAATTCTCTTCTCCTCCCCACGTGAAAGTATCTCTTTTCACACTGTTCTGCATGGAATTGCAGGAGGGATGATGTGTGTAATTCTTCACTGCCTTCTTCAATGTGTCTTCTTACACTAAAATCAGGCACAGTTTTATTGAGGATGTAGCTCAGAAATACCAGGAAGAGAAAAAAAAAAGTATACCACCATATAGCAACCATTGGAAAAACAAATCAGAAAACAAATAATATCAGAAAAATAAACTTTAAAATAAAAAAAATTTACTAAAAATAAAGTAATACTTTATACTGATAAAAGGGTCAAATCATGAAGAAGCTAAACAATTATAAACTTGTATGCATCCAATAACACAGCACCACAATATATAAAACAAAAACTAAGAGAAATAAAAGAAGTATGTAATTAAAACATAATAGTGACTCCAATACCCTACCCACAAAAATATTAACAGAGGTTCAACAAGGAAATATGAGACTTAAACAGCATTATAAAACCAAATAGACCTATCAGACAGTTATACAACACTCTACCCAACAAACTTGCATTCTTATCAAATACACAAGAACATTCGTTCTCCAAGAAGACAAGGTGCTAGGCCATAATGGAGGGAGACCCTCATTGTTATACAAAATTACACATAAGAGGTTGTGAGGGGAATGAGAAAATAAACAAGGAGAGAAATGAATTACAGTAGATGGGGTAGAGAGAGAAGATGGGAGGGGAGGGGAGGGGGGGATAGTAGAGGATAGGAAAGGTAGCAGAATACAACAGTTACTAATAGGGCATTATGTAAAATTGTGGATGTATAACCGACGTGATTCTGCAATCTGTATTTGGGGTAAAATTGGGAGTTCATAACCAACTTGAATCTAATGTATGAAATATGATATGTCAAGAGCTTTGTAATGTTTTGAACAACCAATAAAAAAAAACCTCAATAAAATTAAAAGGACAGAAATAATGTCAAGTGTATCAACCCACAATAGAATGAAATTGGAATTCAATAATAGAAAAATTTAGGAAACTCAAAAATGTGTGGAAATAACATTCCAGATAACCACTGAACCAGAAAAGGAAACTCATAAAATACTTGAGATGAATAAAATGAAAAATATAGCATACCCACACTTACGGAAATTAGGAAAAGCAGATCTAAAAAGGATAATTTATAGCTCTGAGTGCCTAAATTAAGAAAGAAGAAAGAAATCAATAATCTAGCCTTTCATCATATGACACTAAAAATAGGAAAACAAACTAAACCTAAAGCAACCAGAAGGAAGGAAATAATTATAACTATAGTGAAAAATAATGACATAGAGAAAAGAAACACAATATACAGAATAAATGAATCCAAAAGCTGGTTCTTTGCAAAGATAAAAAAATTTTGAAAAATCTTTACCTAGTTTTTACAAAGAAAAAGCCTGAAAACTCAATTTACTAGAATCAGAAATGAAAAAGGGAACAACTACCAACTCCACAGAAATAAAAAAAATTATAAATAAATCCCATGAACAACTGTGCTAAAAAATTATATGACCTAGATAAAATGGACAAAACCTTCATGACTTTGAATTTGGCAAAGGATTTTTAGTTATGACAGCAAAAATGCTATCAATAATAGGACACTATCAAGAAAATGAAGACAACCTACAGAGTGGGAGGAGATATTTGCAGTTCAGATATCTGAAAAAGGACTTGTATCCAGAATATATAAAGAACTCTTACAACTCAATTATAAGACATGACTGGATTAAAACATGATAAAAAGATCTGAATGTACACTTAACCCAAAGAAAATATACAAATAGTCAAAGAGCCTTTTAAATATGCCTGAAATAATTTGTCATCAGGAAAACATAAATCAAAACCATAAGATATTTATTTCACACACACTACTATGGCAAGAATTAAAAAAAATTAAGATAACCACAAGTGTAGTAATATCAGAACCCTCATACTTGCTAGTGGGAATGTAAAATAATGCAGCCTCTTTAAAAACTGTGGCAGTCTCCAAAAGTTCAATATAGTATTACTAAATGAACAGGAATTCCACTCTTGGGGATACATCAAACAGAAATGAAAAGCAAACACATGTCCACACAGAAATGTGTACACAAATGACTATACCAGCATTTGTATTCATAATAGCCAAGACAGGAAAGCAACCAAAATGTCTATCAATGGATGTACTAATAAAATGTGACATACATATGCAATGGAATATTATTTGGCCATAAAAGTGAATGAAGTAGTGATACATACCACAACACAAGTGAAACCTGAAAACATAATGCCAAGTGAAAGAAGTCTTTTATAATTATATAAGATCACAAAGTATATGATTTCATTCACGTGAAAGGCCAGAACTGGGAAATCTATAGGGACAGAGGTAGACTTAAGACTAAGTTAGCAATGGGGAGATAAGGGTAAAAGCTAAAGGATATAGGTTTATTTATACTGTGATAAAAATATTCTAAAATTGATTGTGATAAAAAAATAAATAATCAAAATGTAATAACAGATACACCTGACTGAATACATTCTGTACAATTTAAATAGGTGATTTATATTGTATATGTAAATTAACCTCAATAAAATAATGCTCAATGCTTTAATCAGCTTGTTTTTAAAATGATATGATCACTTTCATTTTAGCTACTAAATAAATTCAAAATAATAATTACTGTTAAAATGCTTTCTAGTCCTAAGAAATTGTCATTGTTTTTTTTCTTACCATTATCTCCACTTATTCTTATTTCATATTCTTTGTAGAGTTTTCCTATGCTTTTCAAAATGTCCTCCATGTCCCGTCGCTCTGGTGGCACCTCCCCCTCCATATTTTTATGGCGACTAAAAATTCCAAGCCCAATATTCACCCAGTTTTCCTGTAAATGTTTAATAATCTTGAGGGTATCATGTTTTGACATTAGAGCATCCCCAGTATACTTTAACTTCTGTTCAGCCAGCATCTAGAGAATAAAGAGGAGGAGGAAGTAGCACATTATTCATCAAAGTCTACCTAGATCCTTATTCCCCAGTTACCCTTGATTACTTTGGAGTTACATAGCCATTTTACTATTGTTCATACCATTTCTTCTCCAAAAAAGTGTGAAAGTATTTCATTTTTAAAAGCAATATAAATTTAACTTAATTTTAATACCTATGAAATAATGCACAGTTTGCCAGGATGAAAATCATTATATTGAATCCTATGAGGGATAGGCTAAGTCCTAAAGAGCTGAACATGTTTTATTATAGCAAGGTTGTAATATGTCTGTTTACATGATCCCCATTATACTGGAAAATTTACTAGCATGAATAAGTGTTTGATTCATATAAAATTTATTGGTCTCTCCCAAGTCCAACTCCTAAACAAGAAATACCAATAATATTAGTGAAAAAAATAAAGAACAATTTAGACATAAAGTTTGTTATTATTTGTTACTCAGATAAATAGATTTATCACCCACCTTTTATTAAGAGTAATCACTGTAAGGAAGAATTTTAACAGACCAACTAAGAATAAGATTTTTGGAGTTAGACCCAGATTCAAATGCTCACTGTACCACTTACTATTCATAGATAACTTAAGTAATTTAACACTTCTATGCTTTAATTTCTGCATATGTAAGATAAGGATTACAAGATCTGCACCATATAGTTGCCAAAAAAGTAAGATAACACATGGAAAGCACTTTCAGCCTAACAAAGAATAAGTTTTTAATAATGACAATTATTATTATTCCGGTAAACATGACTTTTTAAATTTTATCTATGTACATCAAAACTGCCGGTATATAGTAAAAAGTCTCTAAAGTAGATATATAGTATATAGACCACAAACATGAGAATATTATGATCCCAAAAGCAAAGAAAATGGGTTCTTGGGAATCTAGATGAGATTTCATTAGATCATGAATTTGCTATTAACCTTGGAAGTATTTCAGTTTAGTATGTTTTTGGCAGACTACTGTAACATAATAATTTAATTAATGAAACTTATTTTCAAAGGTCAACCCCATTTTAAAAGAAGTAATTAGGGCTGGGGATGTGGCTCAAGTGGTAGCGCACTCGCCCAGCATGTGTGAGTTTGATTCTCAGCACCACATAAAAATAAAATAAAGATATTGTGTCCACCTAAAACTAAAAAAAATAAATATTTTTAAAGAAGATGTGATTAATTAAAAGATGTGATTAAAAATATATATGTAATATTATGTATGGTTTACTACAGTAAAAAAGATGTTATTAATTTTTCTTGGCGGGGGGGGGGGTACTGGGGATTGAACTCAGGGCACTCCACCACTGAGCCATATCCCCAGCCCTATTTTGTATTTTATTTAGAGACAGGATCTCACTGAGTTGCTTAGTACCTTGCTATTGCTGAGGCTGGCTTTGAACTCGAGATTCTCCTGCCTCAGTCTCCCAAGCCACTAGGATTACAGGCATGTACCATCATGCAAAGAATATGTTATTAATTTTTAAAGCCCAATTTGTCCTTAAGACAAAAGCCAGATTTGTGTCAAAATAAGCACAAATGTTACTTATGTCCAAATGACAGAATCTGAACTACTCCCTCACTGCTACCCAGGTATCTGATCCCTTTGTTCCCACTAGCAGCCTAACTTTATTTTACCCCAAAATCTGAAATAGAATTTACAATGTTTAAGCATATTTTTAAATCATTGTGGTCTTTCTGTTTTGTCTTTCATAAAACTAATAATGGTACTTTTAAAGGATAAGCTGTAACTCAGATGGAGGTGAGGAGTTTCAATTTTACAACCAACACTTCAATTTCCAAGCTGTTTTTAGAAAGTCTTACCCTTTGCCATTGCCTGAAGTCTGAAAGAACTAAATTGCATAAATTTCCCTTATTAGAGGATAAAATGTCTTTTGCACTGGAAGAAGAAAAAAGAGCAAGAGAAAGGTCTTAGAATGAGGTATAAACGAAGAAAATCATAGGTCCATACAGTAACAATTCTCCTCAACAATTTTTAAGCATGTTTTCCAGATTCAACCCTCACCCCATAGACAATCATCCTTATTTTTTATTAACATAATAAAATTGTATTTATTGTATAAATTAGTGGGCTTCACTGTGAGCATTCATCTTTAAATTTACACATATATATTTTTTATTTTTAGATTCTAAGTGAACCTGAGCAATTGTCACAGGCCCATGGGAAACAATAGTATCTTTTTAAAAGGGTGGGCTGTAGCCTTGGGAACTCAAAACTAGATCAATATAAGAAGAATTCCTGACACATACAGGAGCTTCTTTTAATTTCTCCAAAGTCTCAGAAGGAAAGCCTGTTTTTAAAAAAGAAGAGTGAATTATGGCCAACCGTGCTAGTCTCACAGATAAGAGTCAGAGAAGTATGCACATGGCAGCAGCAATCAGCCTGGAGATATACCAGTTTCCGTTTCCAGAACTTCCAATCTACTAAGTGGGAAACCTTTTAGGGTTTGTGAAAAACTGAAACTAATGTACTCAACTTGACACAGAAATGGTACCTAAAAGATGTCTCTTTGACAATGTATCTTAAAGGTGAAGAAAAAATACTTAGAAATTATCCTGTCTATATCCAAAGTATAGATGCCCATTATACTTTGGATAGTGATTCATCCAGTCTCAACTTCACTAACTTATTATTAGCTTCTTCCATTATCAGTACTCTAATCATTAAAAAATATGATATTCAATCAAAATTGATCTTTCTGTAAATGTCACCCATTGATTCTACTTCTCTAAAATGCACTATGCTACAGAATTTGCAAATATTCAGATATTTGGATATTCAAGTGTGCCAACAGTAATAACATAAATTGACTTTATTTTAAAAAGAGAGAAAAGAAAAATAGTTGGACTTAAATGAAGGCAACAGGGGCTGGGGCTCAGTGCTTGCCTCACATGTGTGAGGCATTAGGTTTGATTCTCAGCACTTTATATAAACAAAGAAAATAAAGGTCCATTGACAACTAAAAAAAATTTTTTTTTTTTTAAATGAAGGCAACAGCAGTAAGGCAAGGAAATCAAGAGGGACCTCGGAAATAATGAACACTACAAACCACCAAAGTGTTCAAGGTCCGTAACAGCATTCTGCCCTAGTAAGGGATGCTGGTTAATTCCCCTAATATCAATGTTAGAGTAATTACAAAGTGGGAGAGAAAGAGACAGAGAGAATTGGACTGAGTTATCAGATGTGATATGATAAAATCAGAAAAAAAAGATTCTTGGAGACCCACTTATTTATGAAGAACTGCTGCCATTTGATAAGGCCATCTTTAATTATCTGCAATGTCTCCTTTGTAGATTCTTCGTTTCGTTCCGCCTCCTTTTTAAATTTGTTCATTGAGATTTTCCATTTCACTGTCAACTTCTGTAACACTGCAAGGTCTACAGTGTCCTAAAATGCACAGAATCTAATTATCCACTTATTCATGTAACAAATATTTATTAACATTATTAATATTAACCAGGCCATTATTAATATTACAATACTTCGAACAATCCATAGCAAATGTATCAAAACTTTATGAAGAAATTCCTCTTTCAAAATATCATTAGTGACAGAATTTTCAATGATACTTTAAATATTAGGGATAAGACTTTTTCCTTCTGAAACATGGACCAAATTTTCCAAACATGGACTTTCAAAGGGGCAGGTGATACACTGGCAATAACAAGAACCAGGAAGCCAGACAGGATCAAATGTGAATCCTAGACATTCACTGGCTGTGCAACCTTGAGTAACATTATTTAATCTATTTGAAGTTAATTCTTGTTATCCATAAATTAGCAACCTGTTGTGGTTTAGATATGAGGCATCCCCCCAAAACTCATGTGTGAGACAATATAAGAATTTTCAGAGGTGAAATGATTATGAGAGGTGTGACCCAATCAGTGTATTAATCCACAGATATGAATTAACTAGGCGAGCTAGATGTAGCTGGAGGAGGTAGGTTACTGGGGTGTGCCTTTGGGGTTTATATTTTGTCCCTGGGGAATGAAATTCTCTCTGCTTTCTGGTTGCTGTGTTTTGAGCTGCTTTCTTCTGCCCCACCCTCCTGCCATGATAGTCTGCCTCATCTTCGGTCCTAAGGTATGGAATCCACAAACCATGAACTGAGACCTCTAAAACTTGAGTGCCAAATAAACTTTTCCCCCTCTACATCATTCTTCTCAGTTCTTTTGGTAAAAAAAAAAAAAAATACAAAAACAAAACCAAAAAACCTGTTTAAAACAAAATCCTGGGGCTGGGGTTGTGGCTCAGCAATAGAGCGCTCGCCTGGCACATGCAGGGCGCTGGGTTCAATCCCCAGCACCACATAGAATAAATAAATTAAATAAAGATATATTTTAAAGTATCCATGTGCTTATAAAAAATCCCTAATACATATCTCATCAAATTGTTTTAAGAATTAAAGGAAATGACAAGTGTAAATGGTTTGACTCAATAGAAACACACTAAATGACAGTTCCTTCCTTTTCTCCCCCCCCAAAAAATCATTGAATTTTCTGATAAACTTGCACAGAATGTATCTATAAAACAACTACTTACTTTATTTTTAGTTTAAACACTACTAGAATAATTCTACGAAAAACATCATAGTGTTATTAAGCTCAAATTATCAGAATTACAATAGAAGAGGAATTTAAGGAAGTAAGAGCCTTCATTTACTCTCCCTTAAATTTTTTTTCCATTCTACTCACAAAAAAAGCACAAATATAAAACTATATTTAAAATTTTGCAAATTTAACAAAGCAAATCAATATTTGGGTCCTAACCCTCAACACCTGCAGTCTCTTCTCCCATAATGTAAGCTGACTGAGCTTTTACCTTGTTTGACAGCAATATGATGAAATGCCTTGCATATTTATTCCAACCTTTTTCATTGAGGTAGAGTCTTTTAGCCAAAATGACTCTATTTCTTTCAATTACCTACAAAAAATAATTTACCATGATCAGGAACCTAAAACATTAACAAATCACTATAATTTATTATAGTAGTTTCACATGTCAATGTTTCATTGAATCATTATCTGAATCAAAATTTTTTGTTTAACCACTAATTGAATCACAAATTAATATTTTCTAAAACTACTGAACTGTAACCAAACTCAAGTATAGTACATAGTAGAGGTTTTTAAACAATTTGATCTCAAGAACCCTTTATACTCAAAAAAACTACTGAAGGGCTAGGGATGTGGCTCAAGCGGTAGCATGCTTGCCTGGCATGCGTGTGGCCAGGGTTCGGTCCTCAGCACCACATACAAACAAAGATGTTGTGTCTGCCGAAAACTAAAAAATAAATATTAAAATTCTCTCTCTCTTAAAAAAATTAAAAAAAAAACTACTGAAGATTCCAAAGTGCTTTTATCTGTATGGACTACATCTATTTATTATACTGGAAATTATATTTATTATACTGGAAATTAAACTAAAATTATTTAATATATATATTTATTTGTCAATTCACTTAAAGTGTTAGTAAATCCATTATATGTTAATATAAATAGAATTTTAACAAACTACATTTTTTTAAAAATGAATAAAATGTTATTGTTTTACATTTTTACAAGTATTTTTAATATATGCCTAGTAGAGTTGATTCTCATATTTGCTTTTGCATTCAATCTGCTGCAACAACCCTTGTCTAATAGCTTCTAAAAAATCCACTGCATACTCATAAATGAATGAGAGTGAAAATGGAAAATAACAACTTTTTAAAATACATTTTTAGTTGTAGGTGGACACAATGCCTTTATTTTTTTTTTTAATTTATTTTTATGTGGTGCTGAGGATTGAACCCAGTGCTAGGCAAGTGTTCTACCACTGAGCCACAACCCCAGCCCCAGAAAGAACATCTTAATGTTATTAAGAAATTAATTTTGACATCACAGAGCTACTAAAAGGGTCTTTTGGATCCTCTCCACTCCCCAAGGTTCCCTGAGCCACACTCTGAGAATCACTTAATGAATGACTGTTCTAGACACTGTGGATATAGCCATGAACAAAAAACAAAAGTTCTCGTTTCAGAGTTAACATTCTAGGTGATATTTTTCCAGTTGAAAGGTACTTTAGGGATAATCTAACACACACCCCGTCAATGCAAGATAATCCTGTACAGAAAGGCTTACCAGGGGTCAGTTATCTACTATTTAAATTCCTTAGTGTGAGGAAGCACACTTGTGTGGGAAGCCATTCTGATACGTGATTGGGTGGCTCCCGTTAAGGGTCTGAGGCGCTTTGGCTGTGTGGAAGCTTTCCCAGCCCTTTCCTGATGAGAGAGCCCATCCGTGTGGGGGTGTGCCTGACCACTAACCCCGGGGACCCAATCACTGACCCTGACCTTGGAGTGCAGCCCCCCCTCAACCTTCATTGGATGGAATTCTCCCCTGAATCTCTTGTTCCCCAATAAAAAGCTACTCTCTCTCTCTCCTGCTAGCCCTGAGTAATCCTTTTTTTTTTTTTTTTTTAATATTTATTTTTTAGTTCTCGGCGGACACAACATCTTTGTTGGTATGTGGTGCTGAGGATCGAACCAGGGCCGCACGCATGCCAGGCGAGCGCGCTACCGCTTGAGCCACATCCCCAGCCCCCTGAGTAATCCTTGCTGCCCTGCTGGGCGGTTAGAGGAGGGAACCAGAGAGGGGAGCCGTCTCGGACCTAGCAATATAAATAAGGTAACTGAGTCTGTGTGTTTTATTTCCATCTCATCTAGCTAACTTTATGCCTAGAACCTCATTAATGAAACCATTGTGCAGGCCGCGTGGTAGACACTTGTCTTTTTTTTTTTTTTCTCCTACTGAACTAATATGCCTAGTTCAATCTTGTTTCTTACATATATAGTGTCATGACTGTTTCCTCTGAATATGTCAATGATGGAGCAGCCACAGTCTCTCCCCATCAGGACAGCAGGCAATGACTGAGTCTGGGGTTTGCTGCTGCTACCTCTATCCCTGCTACGACCTGCTTTTGGCTCGGGCCATAGGACCTTAGTATCCCGAGACATTTTAGATTCTTAGCTCCCAAGACTGATATGGTCAGAGCTCATCATGTCTAAGTTAAAAAGCTCAGAGACACTCCAAGTGGTGGATTGCTGTCGGCCCATAAATGCAAGGAAAAGACCATTTCCTATGAAAAGGTGGTGGACCTGGACATAAATCTAGGGAAGTTGTCTGTGAAGAACTCCAAAGGCACAGCCCATAAAATGCCCAATACCTTTGCCTCATATGCAGTCTATGACTAGAACACCAAGCAGTTTGGATTCTATGATAAGATGTTCTGACCACTCATGGACTCTGTCCTGCAAAGTTTTAATGGGACCATTTTGCCTATGGGAAAATCTACACTATGAAAGAAGTCCATGGTGACCCTGAAAAAAGAGGGATAATCCCCAATTCATTTGACCACATCTTTACCCACATCTCTTGATCACAGAATCAGCAGTACCTTGAACAGGGCTTCTTTCTTAGAGATCTACCAGGAGGAGATCTGTTCTCAAAGAATCAGACCAAAAGGCTGAGTTCAAAGAGAGTCCTGACACAGTAATGTAGACAAAGACTTATCTTCCTTTGTCATCAAAAGTATGAAGGAGATAGAGGATGTGATAAATGTGGGGAACCAGAACCAATCTCTTGGTGCTACCAACATGAATGAGCACAGCTCATGTTCTTGTGCTACCTCTGTCATCACTATCAAGAGCAGTGAAGTCAGTCTTGATGGTGGAAACCACATCCAGGTAGGGAACCTGGTAGATCTTGTTGGCAGTAAATGGCAAGTCAAGATCAGTGCACAGGGGAAAAACTGAAGGAAGCAACAAAGATCAACCTTCCCTTTCAGCCTTGGGTAATGCCATCTCTGCCCTGGTAGATGAGAAAAGCATTCACATTCCATATCCAGACTCAAAACTTACCAGGCTCCTCCCAGATTCCCCTGGTGGTGATGCGAAGATTGTACATAGCCAATGTGAGTCCTATATTATACAATGTAGAAGAGACTCTGACCACTTTGAGATATGCCACCCATGCCAAAACCATTGAGAACAAGCCAAGGGTCAATGAGGAACCAAAGGATGCCCTCCTTCGATAATTCCAAGAAGAAAATGCTCAACTCCAGGCCCAGCTGGAAAAGCAGTCCATTGGCAGGAGGAAGAGGCAAGAGAAGTGGAGGGAAAGTGATAGCAGTGGGGGGAGGGAGGAGAAACAGGAAGGAGAAGGGGGTGAGGAGAAAGGCAATGATGAGGATGATTACTGGGGGGAACAGCAAGAAAAACTGGATTGAGAAGCCAGGCCCTTGTAGAAGACCACAGCTTGGTTGTAGAAGAGAAGATGAGGAGACTGGGTTGTGGCTCAGTAACAGAGCATTTCCCTGGCATATGTGAGGCCCTGGGTTTGATCCTCAGCACTGCAGATAAATAAATCAATAAAGGTCCATTGATAGCTAATACACACACACACACACACACACACACACACACATATTAAGGGGGGAGGGGAGAGAGACAGAGAGAGAGAAGTTGAGGCTGCTAAATAAGAAGGAGAAAAAGATAGATGGAGGACATGCAGCAGGAGAAGGATGCTGCTGAGATGCTAGGTGCCAAAATCAAGGTACCATGCATTCCTAGGCCCTTTCCCCCATCACTGCTTTTTCTTTTACTTAAAAAAAATACAGGGACTGGGGATGTGGCTCAAGAGGTAGCACGCTCACCTGGCATGTGTGTGGCCCGGGTTCGATTCTTAACACCACATACAAAGATGTTGTGTCTGCCGAAAACGAAAAAATAAATATTAAAAAAAAAAATACAAAGGCCAGGCACAGTGGTGTATGTCTGTAATCCTAGTTACTCGGGAGGCTAAGGCAGAAGGATCCAAGTTAACAGCCATCCTGGACAACTAAGCAAGACCCTGTGTTAAAATAAAAAGGGTTGGGGGAATACACAGTGGTAGAACACTTGCCTAGCATGCATGAGAGCCTATACTGAACACCACACACAAACACACATTCACGAAAAAGATACTAAGGACTTTTTTTGGTTAGCCACTTCCAACAGCTCCATGTTCATCTAGCCCTCAATAAACATTTGTTGAATTGAATTAAAATGAAGAAAACAATTTTTTCAAATTTAAAAAAAAATAAAAATTGGATTTATAATAATAATTAAATATACGCACAGTATAAAGAACAGCAATAACTCTAATACCCATGATGTATCCCCCCACACCAGACCTTAAATTATACTACAGAGTATATGGCATGGTATTGGCACCAAAACAGACATGAAGACCAATGAAACAGAATAGAAGACACAGAGACACACCCACATAAACAGTTATCTCATACTAGACAAGGGCACCATAAACATACATTGGAGAAAAGATAACCTCTTCAACAAATGGTGCTGGGAAAACTGGAAATCCATATGTAGTAGACTGAAATTGAAACCCTATCTCTCACCCTGCACAAAACTCAATTCAAAGTGGATCAAGGACCTAGGCATTAGACCAGAGACCCTGTGCCTACTAGAAGAAAATATACAACCAACACTCCATCATGTCAGCTTGGTAACTGAGTTCCTCAATAGGACTCCTAAAGTGCAAGAAGTAAAACCAGGAATCAATAAATGCAATGGAATCAAACTAAAAAGCTTCTTCACAGTCAAGGAAACAATCAAGAGTATGAAGAGAGAGCCTACAGAATGGGAGAAAATCTTTGCCACCTGCACCTTAGATAGAGCATTAATTCCCAGGATATACAATGAACTAAAAAACTTAACACCAAAACCCAAATAACTCAATCAATAAATGGGCAAAGGAACTGAACACACACCTCACAGAAGAAATATGATTGGTCGGGTCTGGGACTGTGGCTCAGTGGTAGAGCGCTCACCTAGCACATGCGAGGCCCTGGATTCGATCCCCAACACCTCATAAAAATAAATAAATTAATTAAATAAAGGTATTTAAAAATGTAAGCATAATATATTATAAAAAAAGAAATAGATCGGTCAACAAATATATGAAAAAATGTTCAACATCTCTAGCAATTAGAAATATGCAAATTAAAACTATACTGATATTCCATCTCACTCCAGTCAGAATGGCAATTATCAAGAATACAAGTAACAATAAAAGTTGGAGAGGATGTGGGGAACAAGGTACACTTATATATTGCTGATGGGACTGCAAACCACAATGGAAAGCAGTATGGAATTCCTTAGAAAACTTGGAATGGAAAACATAAGAAGAGAGTACAATATCTAGATTACAAATGAAAACAATTCATATAATTTTCTTTCTCAGGTTTTAGTGAAAGGTATGCAGCAGAATCTTTAGAAGCTTCTGCTGTTCCCTTCCCTCAGAGGGTACACCTCATCCTGAATTTGGTTCTTACCGTTTCCTTCCTCTTCTTTAAAGTCCTTCCATTTATGTATATAACTTTAAATAAAACAGAGGTCAGTTTCATGTGATTTCTTACTTTTCAAAAATGATTATTGGGGTTGGGGCTGGGGCTCAGCAATAGAGTGCTTGCCTAGCATGTGCAAGGTGCTGGGTTCAATCCTCAACACCACATAAAATTAATAAAGATATTGTGTCCAACTACAATAACAACAAAAACTTTAAAAAAATAATAAATAAAAACAATTACCAATGACTTTTTTACAATTCTGCATCAGGATGGATGTAACCTAGATAAGGTTTGACCATTCCAGAGGAATATGGGACAACTATCTCCACCTATTTTCTTTCTTCTCATCTTGTCAGATCTAGCATTATTTTAAGAACCATCTCGTGAAATTGCCTTATAGTGAATTTGCAGTCATTTCAATGCCATTGAACTTTTTTCTTACATGGGTTGCTTTTACACTGGGTCTCATTAGGTGTCTGCCCTGAATTTGATCTATTTGTCCCTGAAGACAGAATATCATGGTAATTGGGAGTTCAGGCTCTACAGCAGACTTGCTAGGCATTACCTATGTAAACTTAGGCAAATTCCCTGAGTCCCAATTTCCTCATGTGAAAAATGAGGGTAATTATGGCCCTCTTTCATGAGATCACTAAAAAAACAGTGCTAATTACTCCTTTAGTAAATATCTGACACACAGTAATGAATGATAGCTGCTATTCTTTTAAATGTTATAATCATAGTATTATTAATGTTAATAACATTAATAAGGATAATCTATACATGTATCCCTGCTAATATTTCATTTGTTTGGATAAGCCTATCATTCTAGATTGATGCAATATTTGAATCTCTCAGTTTTTAAGTTTTTGTCAACTATTTTTGTTTTATCAACCAGAATATGGCATATTGCCTGACCCATAAGGTGCTCAAACTTTGCTTTAAAAATTAATATTTCCCGGGTCTGGGGTTGTGTCTCAGTGGTAGAGCACTTGCCTAGCATGCAAGAGGCACTGGGTTCAATCCTTAGCACCACATAAATGTAAAATAAAGATATTGTGTCCACCTAAAACTAAAAAATAAATATTTTTTTAAAAAATTAATATTTCCTGCCAGGCGTGGTGGTGCACACCTGTAATCCCAGGGACTTGGGGAGCTGAAGCAGGAGGATCACAAATTCAAAGCCACTCTAAGCGACTCAGCAAGACCCTGTGTCTAATTAAGATCTTTTAGTTAAATTTTAGAGTTTTCACTACTGTTTAGGTCTTATTCCTGTTGTTTTGCCTCTGCATTTTTAAATTGCTAAATATTGATGTGTATTTGCTGGGTTCTGCAAACAGTATTTATCTTGTATCTAGCTACCTTAATAAAGGCTAATTAATTCAAATAATATTTACATTCATTTTTCCAGTTTTCTGACTAAATAATTTTATCACTAGCAAATAACAGAATTTTGCACCTTTCTTTCAGTATTTATACTTCTTGGTTATATTTGCATTTTATTATCTTAACTAATAAGTTCAGTGACAGCTGAAATTCTAGGAATAACAGAAAACCCTTTTCTCTTGAATGGGAATGTCTCTAACACGTCCCCAATAATGCTCCAGATTTCTAATAATTATTTCTGTCAAGTAAATAAATTTTCCCAAATAAACAAGTCTTTATAAACCCTTCAGTATATTAAATTTATCTCTAACTTTAGGGCATCTGAAACTTTGACAAGGAAGGCTTCTACATTATCATCAAATAATTGACAAGCTCCCATGGAAGGAAGGATCTAATACACAACTCTAATATAAATGTATTATGCAGGCTATCTCCATGGAGAACACTGTGACTTGCCACTAGTAGACTACCAAAGTAATCCAACTAGACCAACTTTTTAGTCTATTACGGGGTCATAATTCACTGTTAATACCCATACATCCCATATGTCAGAATATGGCAATAAAAAGGTAAACATTTTAGAAATATAGAATATTGTGGAGGGCTGGGGATGTGGCTCAAGTGGTAGCGCGTTCGACTGGCATGCGTGCGGCCCGGGTTCGATCCTCAGCACCACATACCAACAAAGATGTTGTGTCCGCCGAGAACTAAAAAATAAATATTAAAAAAAAATTCTTTCTCTCTCTCTCCTCTCTCACTCTCTCTTTAAAAAAAAAAAAAAAAGAATATTGTGGAACTTTGCAATTTCCCTAAAGAATTACCATCATGTTCCACTGCCACATTTTAATTCACTTGTTATATACCAAGGTAAAGAGACAGGGTGTGATATTCAGTGATCCTAATGATTCCATTATACAAAAAATAAGAACCACCTTTTCTAGTTTATTATTTGTGGGGAGCCATTCTGATACGTGATTGGGTGACTCCCGTTAAGGGCCTGAGGCGCTCTGGCTGTGTCGGAGCTATCCCGACCCTTTCCTGATGAGAGAGCCCATCCGTGTGGGGGTGTGCGTGACCACTGACCCTGGAGACCCAATCACTGACCCTGACCTTGGAGTGCAGCCCCCCCTCAACCTTCATTGGATGGAATTCTCCCCTGAATCTCTTGTCCCCCAAATAAAAGGCTACTCCCTGGCGTGTTCGCTCTCTCTCTCTCCTGCTAGCCCAGAGTAATCCTCGCTGCCCTGCTGGGCGGCTAGAGGCGGGAACCAGGGAGGCGAGCCGTCTCGGACCTAGCAATATAAAATAAGGTACTGTCTGTGTGTTTTATTTTGATCTCTTCTAACTAACTTAATGCCTAGAACCTCATTAATGAAACCACTGCGCAGGCCGCGTGGTAGAATTGGCGCCCAACGTGGGGCATTCTGAATTAGTTAGATTGAGTGGGAGCGCATGCTAAAAAGATAAGGGAAAGAATAAATAAGGAAAATAAGAAATAAAGATATAGGAAAATAAGGAATAAAGATAAAGATAAGGAAGAGGTGACATTTGGGTCACAAAAGTACCGGGAGATATTGAAGGAAAGAGACGTTAAATTACTTAAAATGGGAAATTCTACTTCTTCGGATAAGGAAATGTATCTGACTATTTTAGACAGTATAACTAATCAGAAAGGAAAACAGATGAAGAAAACTCAGTTATTACAATTCTTAAAGATTGTAGGTGAATATTGTCCTTGGTTTTGTGACCAAGAGTCTCCAAATTTACTTACTTGGGAGAAATTAGGAAGAAAGTTACAGAGAGTCTATCTTTCTCCTGAAATACCTGGAGGTATAGAGAATATACAGAAAACTTGGACAGCCCTAGAAGTCTGTCTTTTTGAATACATGGGCCAGAGTCCATGGCCGCCAGAAGACCTTCTAAAAGGCATTCAAAGAGCTATTAGGTCTATTCAAATGGAAAATCAACCTGAAGCTAAGTTAATTTCCTTTCCCTTGAGCCGTTTTAAAACAAAAGTGCTAAAAGCCAAGACAAAGGTTAGAATTGTGCAAGCTAGCCCGCAGACAGATTGTACAGAACAGCATGATACAGAAGAAGCATCTCTAATCTTAGAGAGCCCTCCGGAAGTGGTAAACGATCTTCCTGGAGAGGAAAATACAGAAGAAACTCCTAGAGGGGCTCAAGTTTCTTCTCAACCACGTGAGTTAGAAACCCAAATTCCAAATGGCGATAGTACAGAGTCTGACAGCAGCTCACAATCTGAGGAAGAAGAATTAGACATGGAAACTCAGGACTTAGAAAGAAATTTTAATAGACTGCATTTAGCACCACCTGCCCAAGCTTTTAAAATTCGGCCGGTACCTACTAGAAGGACCAAATTTAACAGGTGTGCTGAATTAAAGATGACTTTTCTTACCCCAGTTCAGCAAGGTATTAGGAAGGCTCAAGAAATGGGAGAGGATACTACTGGTTTTCACCTCTTTCCAGTTTTTGAGCAAACTAATGAACAAGATCAGAGAGTTAGAGTTCATGCTGTAATTCCATTTAAAACTATCAAGGAATTGAAAAATGCATGTGAAACGTACGGCCCAAATTCGCCTTTTGTTCAGAGTCTGATAGAAAATATTTGCTCACAACCCCTTCCTCCTAGTGATTGGATTTTTTAGCCAGATCTTGTCTGAGCGGGGGAAATTATTTGCTTTGGAAAACTTATTGGACTGATTTTTGTAATGAACAGGCAGAAAGAAACAGAAGACAGGGCATAAAAACGCCAGTAACGATGTTTTTAGGGACTGAAGATTTTGCTGATTTAGAAAGACAATTAAATTATGATTTTGTAGTGTACAATCAAATAACTAATTGTGCAAAACATGCCTGGAGACAAATTGTCCCCAAGGACCAGTCCAATTTAGTTCTTACCAAAATCAGACAAGGTGCCAGTGAGACTTATTCAGATTTCATAGCCCGACTGTATCAGGCTGCGAACAGGTCCATCGGGGACCGAGGAGCTAGCGAATTTATCGTTAGGCAATTGGCTTTTGAGAACGCAAATAAAATCTGTCAGGATGTTCTCCGAACCCATCGTAAAAAAGGAACAATTTCGGAGTATATTCGCTTATGTTCTGACTTAGATTCCACTCAGTTGCAAACGGTGGCCTTAGCAACGGTATTAAAGGAAACCTTGGGGCCGCAAAATTCAGTTCAGAAGTCCCGCAATAGGTGTTACGTTTGTGGAAAAACCAGTCATTTTGCCCGCGAGTGTCACATGCGCAATTTTAGGTTTAGGGCTCCATCTACTGGTGATAATAGATATTGCAGGACTCAGCGCCACGTGGTTGATTCGGGTGGCACGGATGAGCCCGCCTTCTCGCCACAAGTATTTCCTCCTAGCGAGGGGACAAAAAACTTCCGTTCGGCCCCTCCCCAGGCCCAGAAACAATATGGGGAACAGTCGCACAGTGTGACGTCACTGGCAGCGCCGACCAGGGCAGTCCACGATTTTTACCGGGACAGGGATCACAGACAGTTTTCTTAGGACCTTCAGAGACAGTTGAATTAGATCCTGAAACGGGACCAACACAAATCCCTACTGGGATTTTTGGGCCACTTCCTAAAAATACTATAGGTTTAATTTTGGGGCGTGATAATTTGAAGGGAGCCATTGAAGTCATACCTGGTGTGATAGATTCAGAATTTAAAGGGCAATTATATGTTACTGTAAGATCCAATTATGCCCTAAGACTCACCCCAAGGGATATTTTGCTCAATTAATATTATTGCCTTGTGTCTCAGAAAGGCACCTGCCGGTAGATTCAGTTTCTAAACCGCCGGACAGAGTATATTGGTCCCAGTTAGTACGACAAGAACGCCCTTTATTAAAACTTAAAATTAATAATAAAAATTTCCTAGGCATCATAGACACAGGGGCTGATAGCTCAGTATTGTCCAGCCGGTTTTGGCCCAGGACATGGCCCTTACATACAGCACCAGCTAACCTAGAAGGAATAGGACAGGTTTCACAGCCTGCTCAAAGTGCCAACTATCTCCGTTGGGAAGATTCTGATGGGAACAATGGAGTATTTAAACCTTATGTGTTAGAGTCTTTACCAGCTAATCTATGGGGAAGAGATATATTAGCCAAAATGGGACTGTTATTAGTTACTTCAAATTCTATAAGATCAGTTGAAGAAGTTAATCAGAGGTATTTTCCTGAAGATGATAAGGAGACCTTTCAGGAAAAATATCTATTTACAAGCCAGTCTCCACGACAAGGATTAGTAAATACTCCAGACCAAAATTTTTATTAGGGGCCCTGAGTTCTTCCCCGATCCCTAAGACAGCTGAAAAAATCACGTGGCTCACAGAAGAGCCTATATGGATTTCTCAGTGGCCCATCTCAGGGGAAAAGCTTAAAATAATTCATAGATTAGTTGAGGAACAACTTCAGGCTGGTCATATTGAACCAACACTTAGCCCTTGGAATACACCTATTTTTGTTATTAAAAAAAAGTCAGGAAATTGGAGATTACTACAGGATTTAAGGGCGATAAATCATGCAATTCAGCCTATGGGATCATTACAGCCAGGACTTCCCTCCCCCACAGCCATTCCTTTAGATTATAGCTTGATGGTAATAGATTTAAAAGACTGTTTTTTCTCTATAAGGTTACATCCTGAAGATTGTGAAAGATTTGCTTTCACTGTCCCAGCAATTAATTTTAAGGAACCTGTTAAAAGATACTGTTGGAAGGTGCTTCCTCAGGGAATGCGTAATAGCCCTACACTGTGCCAAAAATATGTTGACCAGGCAATAGATCCCATTAGAAATAGCTTCCCTGATGCATACATTATTCATTTTATGGATGATATATTATTGGCTCATGCTAATCCAGAAGTACTTTCAGAAATTTTTACTCAGAGACTTCACTTACAGCAATGGGTTTATGTATAGCTCCTCAAAAAATTCAAAAAGTATCTCCTTTTCAATATCTAGGTCAGATAATTCAAGGGAGTACAATCAATCCTCAAAATCTTCAGATAAGAGTTAAGGAGTTACGTACCCTGAATGATTTTCAAAAACTATTAGGAGATATTAACTAGCTAAGACCATCCTTAAAGTTAACCACTTCTGAGTTAAGTCCTTTATTTCAGATATTACAAGGAAATCCTTCTCCAACCTCTCCACGTCAACTAACTTTAGAAGCTAAGGCAGCCTTAAGGAAAGTGGAAATTGCAATTAAAAATGCACAGCTTACTAGAATAGATCCTAAAGAAATAGTATATTTATTAATATTTCCAACTGAGCATACCCCAACAGGAGCCATATGGCAAAGATTAGGAGTTATTGAATGGATTTATTTATCCCATTCCCCTCAAAAAACATTAATTCCTTTTCATGATTCTATAGCTCAATTAGTTATTAAAGGTAGAACTAGGATTTTACAATTAATTGGATCTGAGCCTGATATCATAATTATTCCATTTTCTGTTCAACAGACTAATTGGCTTTTTCAAACTTCTAGCTCATGGCAGATAGCTTTTGCAGATTTCCCTGGCCAGATAGATAGCCATTATCCTCGTGATAAGATTGTACAATTTGCATCGTTAACATCACTTATTTTTCCAAAGATTGTACGTTCTCATCCAATAGAGGAAGCCTTATCGGTGTTCACGGATGGTTCCAACTCTGGTAAGGCAGGTTTCTTCAGCCGTGTTCACACACAGGTAATACAAACTTCTTATACTTCTGCCCAAAGGGCAGAGATTCAAGCTCTGATTTGTGCCTTAGATTATTTTTCAAATGAGCCTATTAATATCTATTCTGACAGCTTATATACAGTCGGAGTTACCAAAAATATTGAAACCTCAGTTATTGGGTTTACTTCATCACAGGAGTTATTTAAATTATTTCATAATTTACAAAAGACAGTGCTAATGCGAAAGTTCCCATGTTTCATTGGACACATCCGTGCGCATACTAACCTTCCCGGACCCCTAGTTACAGGTAATGATAAAATTGATAAATTAGTAGCTTTTTGTCAACAGATGTCTTCGTATGACTGTACACTAGCTACCCATTCCTTGCATCATCAAAATGCTTCTAGCTTACGTAAAAAATTTAATATTACCAGAAAACAAGCTCGTCAGATTGTAAGCCAATGTCCTAAGTGTGTTATTCACACTCCATCTCTGCCATCAGGGGTAAATCCCAGTGGATTAAAACCAAATCAAATATGGCAAATGGATGTAACTCATATTCCTCAATTTGGTAAACAATGTTATGTGCATGTCATAGTGGACACTTATTCTAGATTTATTTTTGCCACAGCACGTACTAAGGAAAATACTCAACATGTAATTTCTCATTGCTTAGCAGCTTTTTCCGTTTTAGGGTGCCCTATGCAGATTAAAACAGATAATGCTCCAGCTTATGTAAGCTCTTCTTTTCAACAATTTTGCCAAGAGTTTAAAATTAATCATAAAACAGGAATTCCTTATAAGCCCCAAGGTCAGGCCATTGTAGAACGAGCTCATTTATCTATTAAGCTTCAATTACAAAAATTGAAAAGGGGGAATAAGATAGTGACTCCCCAAAATAGTCTTAATCATGCCTTGTTTGTTTTAAATATTTTAAACTGTGACACAGAAGGTCACACTGCTGCTGAGAGGCAAATGTCTCCCTCAGTGACAGGCCCCTTAGGCAGAGTTCTGTGGAAAGATTTACAGACTGGTCAATGGAAGGGGCCGGACCCAGTAATAACATGGGGCCAAAGGCATGCCTGTATTTTTCCAGAAGGTACTTTCCGTCCTATTTGGGTGCCTGAACTTGCTATCAGGCATGGAGGAGATAGAACCCAGACTCAAGCGACTGAGGATCGACCCGGAGGAGCCACAACCCAGAAGGAGGAGATATCGGAAAAGGATGAAGAAAAACCAGATTGAACCAGCCGAAAAGCTGATTTCATGGAAAGATGTGAAGAAATTGACAACCCAGGCTTCCCAAATACTTCGACGCCTAGGAAAGAACAGGACCCCAGTCTTGATGGTAGCAACAGTAATTGCCCTACTGGGCTGTCAGATAAAAGGGAATCAAATAGACACTTATTGGACATATTTCCCAGATCCACCCCTGGTACACCCAGCTGTGTGGACTGGAGAATCTATTCCAGTATTTACTAATGACTCATTCATGATGGGAGGATTTACAGATACTCATATTACTCCCAATCATGTGACTAGATTTAATTATTCTGGCTACAGTGCCCAATTACCTTTGTGTTGGTCACATGATAAACATGCTGGCTGTCTGAAAGTATCATTTGAAGAAAAGACAGCAATTGGTAAACCTAGACTGACAAATAATTCTATTTATGGGGACTTAAAACCTAATACTAGATCAGTAATTAAGATGGGACTTTCCCATAACAAGCCAGTCATTACTACAAAACCTCCACCGATACCCCACTGTCCAAATAGTTCTACAATTGAAATTGGCACCTTTCCTAAATGGATGGATTGTGTAAATACCTTTCCTGTACAACATAAGGTGCCTAAAACTAGTGGGTATATTTTAGACTGGTCTCCAAAAATTGATAAGAGACAATTACGAAAAAATTCTGCTATGATACCTGCAGGATTTGTTAGTAATATTTTGACTTGTAGTGAAGGAGGTGTTCAAAAAGATATTTGGCGTTTAATTGCTGCCTCAGAATATTTACATTTTACAGATAAACCTTTACCAAAATTTGTTGGCAAGAACTGTAAAGAGGGATCTTACTATGGCCTAAGAGCCTGTGTCTAATCTCCTTATGTTTTAATTATTGGAAATGTAAAAGTTAAATGGATAGATGATAGATATTTTGTTACTTGTAATAAGTGCAACCTAACCAATTGTATTTCTAGGTATAATGGAAAAAAAGGAGTGCTGATACTTCATCAGCCCTCTTTTGTTTTATTACCTGCTAATATTTCAGAGCCATGGTATGCTGATGCTGGTTTACAAGTCTTGCAGCAAATTCATGCCCAGCTAACAAGACCTAAACGTGCTATTGGAGTCATAATTGTTGGTGTCTTAACACTGGTCTCATTTATTGCCTCAACTGTCTCTGCATCTCTGACATTGTCTCAGAATATTCAGCATGCAAAATTTCTTAATAATTTAGCTCAAAATACTTCCAAGGCTCTGCATAATCAAGTAAATATTGATGAAAGGATTGAGACTAAATTAAACGCCTTAGAGGCGACTGTTATAAACATTGGTAATGAACTTTCAGCCTTAAAATTTAAGGAAAGGCTTAAATGCCATGCTAATTATAAGTATGTATGTGTTACAGCTACCAAGTACAATGCTTCTCTCTGGGATTGGGAGAAAATTAAAAACCATTTATTAGGTATTTGGCAAAATAGTAATAATAGCTTGGATATTCTGGAACTTCATCACCATATCCAAGACATTGAAAATAATAGAGCTGATTTTTCAGATCCTTCTTCTTTGGCTAACCAAATATTGAAGGAGTTAAATGGATTCAACCCTGGAAATATTCTTAAGCACTCCACTTGGTACATTATTGGATTATTCTCTTTGCTGTTAATTCTCTTTTGTATTGTAACTATAGGATGGCGAGTCTTCCAATCAAAAATCTAGGGACTCCAAAAAGTGAACTGCCGCCTCATTGTTAAGAAAAGAAAGGGGGAATATGTGGGGAGCCATTCTGACACGTGATTGGGTGACTCCCGTTAAGGGCCTGAGGCGCTCTGGCTGTGTCGGAGCTATCCCGACCCTTTCCTGATGAGAGAGCCCATCCGTGTGGGGGTGTGCGTGACCACTGACCCTGGAGACCCAATCACTGACCCTGACCTTGGAGTGCAGCCCCCCCTCAACCTTCATTGGATGGAATTCTCCCCTGAATCTCTTGTCCCCCAAATAAAAGGCTACTCCCTGGCGTGTTCGCTCTCTCTCTCTCCTGCTAGCCCAGAGTAATCCTCGCTGCCCTGCTGGGCGGCTAGAGGCGGGAACCAGGGAGGCGAGCCGTCTCGGACCTAGCAATACAAAATAAGGTACTGTCTGTGTGTTTTATTTTGATCTCTTCTAACTAACTTAATGCCTAGAACCTCATTAATGAAACCACTGCGCAGGCCGCGTGGTAGAATTATTACATAAAGTTGAATTTTTAACATTTCCAAACAAACTAAAAAGAATTCTTGTTCATACTCTATATATTCTGATGAAAAACAAACAAATTCTGAATTGTGCAATAGTTAGTACCTAACACAGAAAAGAAAAAGGAAAAAAATTTAACTTTCCATTTTCAAGGCACACAAAAGCTACCTTGTTTATCAATAAATATACACTTTGTTCTTTTGTTGTTTTGTCTATGATTAAAATTGAAAAATGAAACTTTAACCAATAAACTTTGAGCTGTGGATCCAGAGAACAGTGGATCCAGAGAACAAACCTTCAGGGCCAATTCATATGTAGCTTCGCTCCATATATCTCTTTCTTCCATTAAGTGTTTAATATCATTCTCCATCCTTCCTCTTTGTAATGTATATAAGTCATGGTATTCTTCTACAATTCTAAAAGAAAAATTAAGAAACAGCTATTTAGACATATTTTTTAAAAGAGGACTATTATAAAATAGGCAATTTGTTCCTTTAAAATTTGTCACAATATGGTATAATTGATGATATTGATATCTACTGTATATACTATATAGAATGAAATAGAAGAAAATGTTTTGTTCATAAATCCTTTATCTATTCACTAAATTTTTAACAATATGATATCCCAATGAATTATATATAACTATATATATATAGTTATATATAATGATAAATTAGAATACAAGTAACAGTAATATAGCAGTTTTATTGTTATGCTTCTTTGACCATAAACTTAGGCTTCTTTATTAAAGGCATAAATCCCAATAACTATGAGCCTCTAAATTTTAAATTTTAGCCAAGTGTCATGGCACATGCCTGTAATTTCAGCAACTCAGGAGGCTAAGGTAGGAGGGGGGCGAGTTCAAAGACAGCCTTAGCAACTTAGCAAGGCCCTGTCTCAATAAAAAAATAAATAAAAAGGGGGACTGGAGTTGTGGATCAGTGGTAGATTATTTGCCTAGTATGTGTGAGGCAACACATAAAAATAAATAAAATAAAGGTCCATCAACAACTAAAATTAAAAAAAATTTTTTTAATAAAAATAAAATAAAATAAAAAGGGCTGGGAATGTGGCTCAGTAGTTAAATGTCCTTGGGTTCAATCCCTGGTACTAAATTAACTAAGTGATTAATTAATTTTAAATTATACATAATTAGTACAAGATTAAAAGAAATTCCTCCAGCCCACCAAAGGCTTAAGTATAATTAAACAGCTCTTTGTTACTCATTATTTCTTCATGTCTACCAGAGCATACTTTTCCTTCTAAGTTACACTGAAGCTTCTCTCAAAATTAAAAATTTCTGAAATTAAATGCAAACACAGAAGTTTTAAAGTGACAAATAGTATCTCACAAATCTTTTAGAACACTTCCTCCTAAGGGATATTAACTCTTTTAAAGGCTCCTTCTATTTGGAAATTTCCATTTGTTCAAAATCAATAAGAAATACAAGCCGGGTAAGGTGGCAACGCCTGTAATCCCTGTGGCTCTGGTGGCTGAGGCAAGAGGATCGCAAGGTCAAAGCCAGCCTCAGGAAAAGCAAGGTGCTAAGCAACTCAGTGAGACCCTGTCTCTAATAAAATACAAAATAAGGCTGGGGATGTGGCTCAGTGGTCAAGTGCTCCTGAGTTAAATCCTGGATACCCTAAATAAATAAATAAGTTCACACAGGTGAATATACATGTAAAAATTCATTAAGTAATACCTGTAAGATTTGTGTACTTTAGTGTCTGAGAGTTAGAAAACAATTTTTAAAAAGGAATTAATGATCTTAATTCATAAGAGCAAAAGCAAAAAAATTCAGAAACAACCTCAATATCTAATAACAAAAGACAGAATGGCCAGATAAAATACAATTAAGTTCTATGATAAAAGCACTCTTGCAGCTGATACTTTGATACCTAGGAAAACATTTCATTTTATGGCATAAAATGAAAAAATGATAAAAATTATATATTCAGTTTTATTTCATTTTTATTAAAAATGCATAGAAAAGAAAATAAATAAAACATTAATAACAGTTAACCTTAGAAGAAAATAATTATGGATATTCTTTATTTTATATTTATGTATTTCCATTTTTTTGTAAATTTTCAATTAAAAATCAGTTATGAGAAAAAAATATTAAAAAATTTCACATTGCACAAAAAGATAACCATCCCACTTTAGAACCAACATTTTTGTTTTAGAACCAACAGTGATAAAAAAAAAACAAAACTTCCTTCTCCCTTTTCATCTCTTCCTTTCTGATTTGAGAAAGTGCTATTTTTTTTGTTTGACTTTTTTTTTTTTTTTGGTCTTATAATGCCCATTAGTTCAAGGCCAGGCTGAGCAACTTAGCAAGACCCCTGTCTCAAATGAAAAATAAAAGGGGCTGGAAATGTAGTTCAGTGTAAAGTTCCCCTTGGTTCAATCCTCAGTACAAAGGAAAAAAAAAAAAAGGAAGACAATGATTATGGAACAGTTATATAGGAAGATGTGAAGGATAAAACAGCTACAGAAAACAATAGTATATACAAAAGTATATACAATGAATAAGTTACCCCCTCTTATTCTAGTAAATAATTTGAATTGTTGTATATATATACACACACACACACACACACATCTATATGGTATAAGAACACAGTTTTTAATTTAAATCTTATATACACTGGTATTTCTTTGCATTTAAAAAATAAATAAAATCATTCTTCAGTAAGTTGTTTTTTTTTTTTTTTTTTAAAGCCTAAGCACAGGCTAGATTAAAAGGGACATAAAGCAAAATGCCATGTGTGGTCCTAGATTGAATACTGGTTTAGACAACCCAACATAAAAGACATTTTGGAAACAAAAGGGAAATTTCAAATATGATCTAGGTAATCTATGAAAATGTATCAAATAGATAGGGATTCCTAACTGAAAAAGAAACTGGCCATAAAACAGTATATGCAAAACAGTTTTAGTATTAAAATATGTATACATGTAAGCACATGTATACTGAAGCAAATATCCACAATAATACACATTAAGGTATTTATAGTAGTGGTAGTTGGTAGTGAGATTATGGTTTTATCTTCACTTGTTTGTATTTTTACATTATTTACAAGGCATATTTGTCACAACTGTTTTTTGTGGGGGTGGGAGGGTATTGGGGATTGAACTCAGGGACACTCAACAACTGAGCCACATCCCCAGCCCTATTTTGTATTTTATTTAGAGACAGGGTCTCACTGAGTTGTTTAGCGCCTCACCATTACTGAGGCTGGCTGTGAACTCGTGATCCTCCAGCTTCAGCCTCCCAAGCCGCTGGGATTACAGGCATGTGCCACTGCGCCCAGCTTGTCACAACATTTTTAACCAACAAAAGATGTAATCAGATATGAAGTTACAGCCTATGGATCAAATCTTGCCTATCATTTGTATTTTTGTATAACCCACAAGTTAAGAGTTTTACAATTTAACTTTTTAAATTTTATTTTCCTTAATGTATATATTATATATGAGGGGAGAACTGGGGATTGAACCCAGGTGCACTATACCATGTTTTGTCCCCAGTGTTTTTTATCTCAAGACAGGGTCTCATTAAATTGCTGAGGTTGACCTTGAACTTCTAGGCCACCCACCTCAGCCTGAGTCCCTAGGATTACGAGCAACCACACCAGGTTGCTTTTCACACTTTTGGATGGTTAAAATTAAAATGGTTGGAGACATAGCTCAGTAGTAGAGTGCCCCTGGGTTCAATCCCAGTACTGCCAAAAAAAAAAAAGAAAAAAGAAAAAGAAAAAGAAAAAGGGAAAAAAACACATCTCGCTATCTGACCCTTTTCAGAAAAAGTTTGCTAATCCCTGAAATAGCATAAAAACATTAAGACCTCAGTAGATTCATTACATCTAAAAAAAGAACTAGATTTACCACAGAACTAATTAGAAAAATGCAATAAAAAAACAAATACCTTTTCTTACCTAGCAGATTGATAAAAGATATTGACAAGAGAGAGCTCTCATATCCTGATACACTGGTACAACCACATGGTATAACTTTTGGCAACATCTAGCACAGCAAGGCTATGCACATCCTGTGACTCAGTAATCCCACTTGTAGTTTACACCTCTCGAAAAGTCGCTCACAAAAAAGACATTTATAAAGTGTACATTTCAACAATGCCTCGAAGAGATGCCATATGTAAACAATTTAGAATAGTGTCCAAGATGTCACTACATATGCTCAACAAATGCTAGGGATTATTATTTTATTAACTGAAAAATCAATTCATACTATTGAATGGATCCATAAATTATTAGTCATATGACTTAATATACACAGCAGTAAAAATAAATTTATTTATTCTGTATGAATCATAATGGACAAATCTCAAAACTGTAGTATTGGTTGGTAAAAGCAAATTTTACAAACATAAAATGACAATATATATTGGGTTTTAATATATAAAGATGTAGAAAACATAAAAACAGGAAAGTCACATAACTGCTGACTAGTAATTAATTCTGAAGAGTGAAGAAGGCTAATGGAGATAGCTCTTAAATTTTTTAAATATTTCTATAAAGGTTAATGGATATAGCTCTTAAAATTTTTAAATATTTTGTTTCCTAAATAAAAGGTATGAAGCTGGGCATGGTGGCACACAGCTGTAATGCCATAGTGCAAGGCAAGAAGAACACAAGTTTGAAGCCAACCCTGGCAATTTAGCAAGACCCTGTTTCAAAACAACATATAAAAAATGCTGGGGATGTACCTAGCTCAGGAAGAAAGCTACATCCCCAAACAAAAACAAACAAAAACAATATGGGGCAAGTATCACATGATAGTAAACATTTGAAAATTAGGATGGAGTGTGCATGAGTGTTTGTTATAATGCTTTATTTTTCTGAATGTCTGAACATTTCATAACTTATAAAATTTTACAAAAAGGGAAACAGAATAAAAATATATCGTACTGTCAGGGCACTGAGTAGGTGCCAAGCACCATTCCAAGTGCTTTATTTATATTAATACCTTTAGTCCTCATAATAACCCCAAAAAGGTAGGTGATATTATAATCCCAATTTTATGGGCAAACTAAGACTCAGGAAAATAAAGCAACTTCCCCAAAGTTGCAAAGAAATAGTATGGTTCCAGAATTTGTGCTATGCACACTGCCTCTCTATACTTTCTACTAGAAAACCAAAAAGGAATAACCTTCAAATGTCATTCAACAAAATGATTAAGACTAAAACAAACAATATGCCTACAAGAGAAAAATCACATTTTCTTGAGTTCAACCCCCAGCAAGGAAAAAAAATCACATTTTCTTTCCACCTATTACCCAAATTCAGATAAAGTAAATTATATGTGTTTTGGGAATTTAAAAATTTAGCTAGCATTATATGTTATTTCAGAAGCTACAGAATCTTCTCCTTTTCCCCCTACATAATTTACATACCTTAAGCAACTTACCTAGCATTCTTTTCAGCATCTAAAAGAGCTTGTGCTAAATCTTTGTGGGCTTTCTCTGCTTCCTCTGTTAATTTAATATCCTGTGCCCGAACCAGACACAGTTCCCTGTCAAAATAAAGCAAAAAAAATTCAAAATCACAGTTGGAAACTTCCACAAAGTTTCTACCCAGGAAATCAGGTATCTTCTTCTTGGTTATTGTGTGTATTGCCCTAGTTTTTTCATCCCATAACATCAAGAAATCTTCAGTTTAATGCTTTTCCAGCTGAGCTCTCTCATCTACTTGCAAATCAAGAAATCTGGTATGCATTCTGGATGGAATCTTGTGAGGTTTAGCAACTGACTCACATTGGCAGGAAAAGGCAGAAAGAAGATATAATGGGGTATCCCCTAAAGTAAAGTGGAGACAGATGCTGATGGACAAGGCCACCACTCTGCTCTACCCCACTCTCTGATCTGCCTATACTGTCCTCTTTATTCTTTCCACTAGTCATCTTGTTACCAGGTTAGATAATCACGAATCTTGATTGCTATATATTATTTATTCTCTTTAAAATTTGAACCTTACCATCTCACTCCAGTAAGATTGGCAGCCATTATGAAGTCAAACAACAACAAGTGCTGGCGAGGATGTGGGGAAAAGGGTATACTTGTTCATTGTTGGTGGGACTGCAAATTGGTGCAGCCAATTTGGAAAGCAGTATGGAGATTTCTTGGAAAGCTGGGAATGGAACCACCATTTGACCCAGCTATTCCCCTTCTCGGTCTATTCCCTAAAGACCTAAAAAGAGCATGCTACAGGGACACTGCTACATCCATGTTCATAGCAGCACAATTCACAATAGCAAGTCTGTGGAACCAACCTAGATGCCCTTCAATAGATGAATGGATAAAAAAATGTGGCATTTATACACAATGGAGTATTACTCTGCATTAAAAAATGACAAAATCATAGAATTTGGAGGGAAATGGATGGCATTAGAGCAGATTATGCTAAGTGAAGCTAGCCAATCCTTAAAAAACAAATGCCAAATGACTTCTTTGATATAAGGGGAGTAACCAAGGACAGGGTAGGGACGAAGAGCTTGAGAAGAAGATTAACATTAAACAGGGATGAGAGGTGGGAGGGAAAGGGAGTGAGAAGGGAAATCGCATGGAAATGGAAGGTGATCCTCAGGGTTATACAAAATTACATTCAAGAGGAAGTGAGGGGAAAGGGAAAAATAATACAAGGGGGAGAAATGAATTACAGTAGAGGGGGTAGAGAGAGAAGAGGGGAGGGGGGGAGGGGGGATAGCAGAGGATAGGAAAAGCAGCAGAATACAACAGACACTAGTATGGCAATATGTAAATCAATGGAAGTGTAACTGATGTGATTCTGCAATCTGTATACAGGGTAAAAATGGGAGTTCATAACCCACTTGAATCAAAGTCTGAAATATGATATGTCAAGAACTATGTAATGTTTTGAACAACCAACAATAAAAATAAAATAAAATAAATAAAATAAAATTTGAACCTTAAGATCCATAGTTATGGTAATGCTCTGTAAATCTTATTAAGATAAATATCTGTATCTTGGAAGAGAGAGCAAGAGTCTCTTCCCTATCTATCAAATATGCGTAGATCTTAAGTTCTGCATTAACCTGTGTGACTCATTTCTCTTTACTTACCCTACTGCAATATCCAGTTCTTTCCATTTGCTTGCTAAACATGAAAGAAGACAAGAGTTTCCACCTTTATCTATTTATTCTCCATCAATATTTTTTACTCTTTAGACAAATGGCTCTGGACTTTTTTGTGTGTGTTTAGGATAATCACACTTTTTACCTGGTCAGTTCTTCAATAACATTCTTGAAATTATACAATTCTTCTAAAATGCGCTGGTCCATCATTCGCTGAGCTACCAAGTCTTTGTAGAAGTCAATCATCTCCTGGGCAATCTGGTCAAGCATTTGCACATACCTCTCTCTGAATGAGAAACAAGGGGAACACAATATCATGCAAAAGCAAAATGCAAACTTCCCTTTCAAAGTGGCAGAAGCCCAAAGTGGCTCCAAAAATCCTGAAATGGATCAAAGAAGCTGAAGAATGAGGAAAAGGAAGGGTGAGGCCCAGCATACACTTAGCAGGGATCAGAATTCAGGACCCATAGAGTCCAAGAGTTCATTTCTCTTTTTTCACCCAATGATGGTAAAAAGCAGCCAGTGCTGGCCCAAAGTGGAAGAGGACTGGGTGTCGGTAGAGGGGGGAAAATCACAAAAGAAAAAGTAAAGAAAACAAATAATAAACAGACATTCATAAAACATATGTGGGAAGAACAACAGGGAAAAAGAAAGGAATCTTGGCTGTGTTTTCCCGCCATGTTCATACAAGTGAATGAATAATTGTGGAAAATTATAACCAGAGCCATAATTATTCGGAATATGATAACTGAAATGTAAAATAAAAATAAGGACCTGTTTTTATTTCTTTTTCCAGATTATAAATGCTGTGGGAAAGGAACTATCTCTTATATTTTTTATATTAGGATTGTTTGTTTGTTTTCATTTTCCATCCCTAGAGATTTGTATTCTTTTTGCAAGCCCAGTAATGCTTTGTGAAGTTTGCGCCTATGGATAAAATTGTGTAAACAGTAGGGATTCTAGTGGTATTGGAATGGGAAGGACCTTCAGAGTGTCTAGTCCCTATATTACCAGGAGCAAATTTCCCTTTCAAACAGAGTACCTGATTTATGGAAGCTGGTTTTCTGCTGACAGTGCTGAGAAACTCATCCAACAGAGTTCCTTGAATTTAGTGAGTTTTTTTAATAAGTAATCAAATTCATAAATAACAACACTTTCCTCAAACTAACTAAATGTAAAAATACACCTGTTTAAAAATAAACAAAGAACTTTAATTCAAAGAAGTCTTTTTTTCTTTTCTTTTTCTTTTTGTTTTTGCTTCTAAATAAAACCAAATGAGGTATCTGGAAATCACCATAGATGATAAAGTATAAATACTATAACTTACTTCTACTGATAGTAAAAGTGATCTAGGTATTATATCCTAAGCATGAAGTCTGATAACTGTAATATCTTTTAATTGAACTGGTCATTTAGACTAATCTCTCACCCACTGAAAGAAAGGATTATCTAGCCCTTATTTAAACACTTAAAGTAACAGAAAACTCACAAGTTCAATATAGAGCTCAAACATTGGAAAGTATCAATTTTAGGACTTCTGCTCCTGGTAATATAGGGACTAGACACTCTGAAGGTCCTTCCCATTCCAATACCACTAGATCCCCCACTGTTACACCATTATATCCATAGGCACATACTTTACAAAGCATTACTGGGCCTGCCAAAAGAATACAAATCTCTAGGGATGGAAAATGAAAAGAACAAACAAGAAACGAGTGGTATGGGAGATAGTTGTGTTTCAGTAAGCAAACCCAGGATCAAAGTTGCCCCAGGAAGAATATCAACATTGGGATGCAGAGATAGGTCTCGGGCCCACTTCAAAATGGGAGACCAGGGCAAGCACAGGACTGCCACAGGAAGCCTGTGTCCCAGAGGGAGCAAATACAGATTCTCTTTTCAGAAAGGAATCCCTGACTTATGCCCTGATTCCACAGTTAAGATCTTCCCAGTATGAGCTTCACAATGAAGAATACTAATGTTAATAAATCATCATGAAAATGACAGAAAGCTAACCAACGCTGTTTACACACAGTTAGTTGTGTAGTTCTTTGCCCTGCTGCTTCTACCACTCTTGGCTTGTTTCTTAGATGGACAACTCAGACCTTAGTTGTCCCTATCCTCATTCTCATTTGGCACTTTGGGTTTTCCACAGTATTCTAACTACTTTATTGTATCTAATCTTAATGGCTTTCCTCTGAGTTTCTCAGTACTGTCAGATAGCAGAAAATCAGCTTCCATAAATCAGACAGTGAGCAGATTTATACCTCATTTAGAAGAAACCAATATTCAGAGAGATCTAATAATTTTCCTCTTGCCCCAGAGCAAGTCAATATAGATATATATTATTCTTTCAACTTTTTGGAAAGTTCTACAGTTATAAGAATTATAGTAATAATAGTATTTGTCATCCTTGTTGCTAATAATTATATTTATTAAGGACCTACTTCAGCATTCTCATTTAAAAAACCTCACTGCATTCCTATGAAGTATCTCAATACTTGGTACAGCATAGGTACTCAATAAAAATTGTTGGCTTATGAATGAATAGATAGAAAAAAATGAAAACTTTCACAGTAGCTATTATTTTCATTTACAAATGAGAAAACTAAGGCTCACACGTTTAACAAGATTTCACACCAACATGAAGAGTTAACTATAGAAAACATAATAAGGGGCTGGGATTGTGGCTCAGGGGTACAGTGCTTGCCTAGCATGTGCAAGGCCCTGGGTTCAATCCTCAGCACCACATAAAAATAAATAAATAAAATAAAGATATTGTGTCCAAACAAAAAATAAATATTTTATAAAAATAAAATAAAGATATTGTGTCTAACTACAACCAACTAAAAATAAATATTTTTTAAAAAGAAAATATAATAAAATGCAACTAGGTTCCTCATTATCAGTCCAATGGAGAAGTGTTTTTGTGGCTTTCTCAAAAGTAGATATAAACATAATTCTAATATGAAATCCAAAAGTTGGAACATTCCAATAGCTCTAACCTGATTTTGGACAGCAGTTCTCCTCTATCTGCACAGTCCACACTGACCTGCCGAATAAGTTCATGAAAGACTGTATTGTAAATTGTCTGCTCCTTCTTCAAAATATGTAGTAGCTGGTGCATCTGGCAGAAAATAAGCAAATTAATCAGCATTATCACAGTCTTACCAGAAAAAAAAAAAATTTAGGAGGTAAGTACTCTAAACATGAACAAATTTTAGTAACTCCTTGATTGACATGTTCATACACATTTACAAAAATGATGATTTTTAAAAACCTCTCTAATTGTGCATCTATTTGTGGTGCATAGAGGTCATCACAATATTACTTTTATGTGATACCTGCTAAAAATACAAAACATGAATCTAATCATGAGCGTATACATCAGACAAATCACAACTGAGAAACATTCTATAAGTTATTCTGTAGAATAAAGAAGCCTGTGCTCTTCAAAATACCAAGGTCAATAAATACAAAGAAAGGCTGAAGAATTGTTTCAAATTAAAGTTGTCTAAAAAGAGGCTGAGGTTGTGGCTCAGTGATAGAGCACTTGCCTAGCATATGTGAGGCACTGGGTTCAATTCTCAGCACCACATATAAGTTAACAAATAAATAAATGTCCATTAACAACTAAAAAAAAAAAAAGCTGTCTATAAAGGAATATGACAACAAAAAGCACTGTGTGGTCCTGGGATGTTAGACTAGGAGGGAAAGGTAGCTATAAAAGACATCATAGGGATTGGGTGTGGTGGCACACACCTAAATTCCCAGTGGTCAAGAGGCTGAGACAGGAGGATTGTGAGTTCAAAGCCAACTTCAGCAACATAGTGAAGCCCTAAGCAACTTAGCAAGACCCTGTCTCTAAATAAAATACAAAAAAGGGCTCCAGATATGGCTCAGAGGTTAAGCACCCCTGAGTTCAATCCCCAGTACCCCAAAAAAGCCATTATAAGGACAATTGATTAAATATAAAATTTGAGCATGAACATCAGATAATTCTATAATATTTATGTTAAATTTCCTCATTTTTTTTTTGTTTTTTTGGGTTTAAGTTCCTTTTTTATTTGTCCTAATTAGGTATACATGACAGTGGAATGCATTTTGATACATCGTAAATGGAGCATAACTTCTCATTTGTCTGGTTGTACATGATGCAGAGTTACACAGGTCATATAATCATATATGCACATATCCATTTATCATCAAATGCCATAATTTAATTCTTCTTTAAGGCTGAGTAATATTTCATTGTGTGTATATATACCACAGTTTCTTTATCCATTCATCTGTTGAAGGTTACTTAGGTTGGTTCCATACTTAGCTATTGCAAATTGAGCTGCTATATAAACATTGATATGGCTGTGTCACTGAGTATGCTCATTTTAAGTCCTTTGGGTTAAATTTCTTGATTTTAATAACTAGATTATGGATATTTAAGAGAATATTCTTGTTAGTAGGAGTAAACACTGACATATTTAATGGTAAAGAGGTTTGATATCTCCAACTTACTCTAAAATGGTCAAGGAAAAAAACTGCATATATAGAGGAGAGAGAATGATAAAGCAAATAAGGTACAATGCAAACAACTGGATGGAGAATCTGGGTGCTATGCTTTCAATGTCCCCTTCAAGATTCATGCTAAAGTATAACTGCCATTGTGATAATTAAAAATGGGGTCTGCAGGCAGTGATTGGATTAATGCTATTGAGGAAGTGAGGTAGTTATCACAGGAATGGGCTCCTGATAAAAGAATGAATCCAATCGATTTCTTTTCTCTCTCTCTCTCTCTCTCTCTCTCTCTCTCTCCCCCTCCCTCCCTCCCTCCCTCCCTCCTGTGAGATCACTTGCCCCTCTACCTTCTACTATGGAATGACACTGCATGAAGACTCTCACCAGATGCTGGTGCCATGTTCTTAGACTTGCCAGCCTCCAGAACTATGAGTCAAATAATCCACTAATGTTTATAAATCATCCAGATTGTGGTACTCTGTGATAACAGCAGAAAACAGACGAAGATGCCAGGTAAAGGCCACATCAGAGTGCCTTGTTTCAAATTCTATGCAAGTAAAAATGTATAAAACAGAAAAGAAATAGCCCAAAAAGTCTATATCTAAGACTGAGAGAGTTCTTTCATTAAATACAAATAAAAGTGACAAGTGGTAAAAACATATGTTTAATGGAACATAAAATAATGAGAGTCTTAAAAATAACAAATGCTGAGGAAATGCCAAGGAAGAATGAAAGGGGAACTCAGCCAAGATATGAAATCAAACTAAGTGTTCATCATGACTGAAAAGATAATATTGTATACATACACAATTGAAAATTATTCATTCATTAAAAAGAATGAAATTCTTGCAGTTAGAAGAAATGACTTCTAGAGCACAGTAGAGTTAACTATGATTGACAATTAATGCATATATCAAAATAGCCAGTAGAGAGGATATTAAATTTTCTCAGTAAAAGAAATTATAAATGTTGGAGGTGCTGATCTGATCATTGCACATTTTATACATATTTTGAAATATCACATTGCACCTACCCAATAAATATACATAATCATTATGCCAATTAAAAGTAAAAATGAATAACTAACAAAGGTCTTAAAATCACTGATGCATTATGTTCAATGAAGTACAATAATAATAATACAGCCATGTTTTTGTTGCATAACAACATTTCCGTCAACAGCAAACCACATATATGAGGATGATCCCTAATGGAGCTGAAAAATTCCTCTCACCTTTTAATTTTAATTAATTTTCACTGCCCTTTTCTGTAATTAAATACATAAATACTAACCATAGTGTTGCAACTGCCCATGGTATTCAGTACAGTAACTTGCAGTAGTAATAGGATATGCCATATATCCCAGGTGTGTAGTAGTCTAGGTTTGTGTATACAGATTTTTGTAAGTATACACTATGATACTGACACAGTGACAAAATTGCCTAACAATGTATTTCTCAGAGTATATCCCCATTATTAAGCAATATATAACTATACTAAAAAATAATTATATAGTGTTTACTATGTGCAAGTACTTTATAGTTATTATTTCATTTCATCTCACATTAACCCCCATGAGGTAGATACTATTATTAACTATGATTTACAAATTAGGAAACTAAGGCAAAAGGACATTAAATGATTTGCCCAAGGTCACCCACTAATAAATGGCAGAGTCAGTATTCCAGCCCAGGCATTCTGCTTCCAGAGTACATGCTCTACTTCTGGGTTACACTGATCTTTACAATTACCTTGGTTGGTCCTCTATATTCCTCATTTTCTACACCAGCCCTCTCCAGCATAATATCCATCACATCATTCAGCTTGATCACTTCTACTCTTTTATTAGGTTTCCTAAAAGATTAAGGCGGTAGACTTATACAATTAGCATTACAAAAAGTCATCTCAAGTGACAAAAAGAATGTAAAACTTTTAATGAAAATGTATATATGATGTAATATTAATGGTGTTTTAAAGCATTAAACATACACCTGCTGATAGAGTAGGATATAAGTAATACAGTGAAAAATTAAAAATAAGAAAATTGCAAATAGCATGATCTTCTTTTTCTTAAAATAATTATCCCTTCAAAGATTCCATAGAACTATTGTGTAGGATGATTAACATCGGTTACCTCACAAGGTAGGAAAAGAAAAAGAACAAAGAAAGATAAACTAGCAAAATGGAGAAATACTAAAGATTGAATGTAGAATATAAAAGAATTTTACAGTACTTAAATAAAGTTGATAAATTAACATAAATTGAAATATACAATTGGACATATAAAAATTGTTTATATGACAGAATTATAAGCAATTATTGTTATAATATTTTACTTAATAAAATACCAATAAAAAGAAATATATGTGTATCTAATTATTCTAAAAATACTTAAGAAAATAAATTCTACTCACATGGATGGGAAGAGTAACAGCCTGTTTTCACTATCTGTCAGGAGAGTAGTATATTTGCTACAATTTAAAAAAATGAGTGAATGTTATTTTAAGAAAATATTTTGAGATGTAGCTCAGTGGTAGGGCATGAGCTTAGCATGCACAAGGTCCAGTACAGATAATACTCTGGCCTGTTTATCAATTAGCATACCTAATACCCAGAATCTTGGTTTCTAAGTATCGTTCTCTACTAAAATAAATCAGAATAAATCACATGATAAAATTAAAACCTAATGGAGCCAGGTACAGTGGCACACACATGTAATTCCAGCTACTCTGAGGCTGAGTCAGGAGGATCCAGAGTTCAAGACTAGCATGGGCAAATTAGCAACCTGTCTCAAAATAAAATATAAAAAAGAGCTGGAGCTTTAGTTCAGTGATAGAGCACCCCTGGGTTTTATCCCCAGTTCAAGAAAAATACTTCATGGAATTTAGAAGCTTGAAGGTGATGATAAAGGTCTGCCATTTGCAGACAAGATAATACCAAATATCTACAGACATCTACAAACTTAGATATAATGACATTTGTCATATTTGGAACATTTTAGTAAAGGAGATTTTATCACATTCCTTGATGTGTCAAAATTTGAAAATTTCAATTCAATAAAATTCAATAAAAGAAAAAAAAACATGTCTTTTTAGCTATTTCAAAGGTGAAAGGAGGGGCTGGGTTTTTAGCTCAGTGATAAAGGGCTTACCTAACATGCGCAAGGACCTGGGTTCAATCCTCAGCACCACGAAAGAAAAAAAAAAAAGAAAAAAGGTAGAAGGCTGTCCTAAGAATATTGAAGTCAACAAATTTAACTTACTAAACAGGTTATAAACTGTTTAAGAAGCTATTATGAAACTAGAACCCATTTTTCCTGATGCCTGGGTTAAAAAACATACATTTAAAGTATGTGTGTATATGTAAAAGCAAACAGAACAAAATATAAAACCCAATGAATCAGGATAAAGAGCATGTGGGAGTTCCTTGTCCTACTTTTGTAATTTTTTATCAGTTATCAGAATTATATAAAAAACAACAGAAAGTAACCCAAAAAATGTATTCCACATAGTTGTACTTTCAAAATACTGTTCTTATAAGGAAATGCCATGTTATTATATAATATATAAGATCCAAAGAGTGACATCCTCTGAATGTTTTATTAAAAAAACCATAGTCCAAAGTTCTAGTTTTTTAAACTATAAAACAATTAAATGTTGCTTCAGAAAATAAAAGCAAGATCTCATTGTCAATCAGACAAACAGGAATCAATGACTGGTCTGCAATCTGGAGCAAATCTCTGAGTGTGCATTATGAAATCCTGACTTTATTACTTTACTTTGTCTGCGTGGTCATTGATCATAACCATTCCTAAAGGACATGGGCAAGCATTCAGAACAAAAAAGCACTCTGAAAAAATCCCATTTTTATTTATTTTTATTGGTGCATTATAATTGTACATTCTAAGATTCATTATGCTATATTCATACATGCACATAATTTGATCAATCTCATTCCCCAAAACCTTCCCTTTCCCTTCCTTCCTCCTTCCCCTGATCCATCTATTCTGCTCATCTCCTTTCTAGTATTTTTATTATTATTACTATTATTATTATTTCAATCAATATATAACTTCATATATATGTACACACACACACACACACACACACACACACATATGGGATTTACTATGGTCTAGTCATACACAGTGTGGTAGATTCATTCCCCAAAGTTCCATTTTTTTAAAAAATTCAAAATTAAATGGCAGGAAAAAATAGAGAAGAGTTAATTACTAAAATACCAAACGTTTTTAAGTCTTTCTCATTAGTTGTGGCATCTTTCTTAAATTGCATTAAGGTGGCTAGCCCAAATATTTTCACACTACATGAACATGATGTACTGCTCTTAGGTTCTTCTGTGTGTGGGAAGGGGGAACAATGGTTGGGCACCTCAGATATTCAATACACAACATAGTACTCACTCGTCATAACACTCCAAACCTGAAACTCCTGTACTTGACACGATATGAAATTCTTCAGGAATCAAAGTATCTGTTAATGTCTTTGGCTGAAAAGAAAAGAAAATGAAGACCATCTAAATAGATGAAAAAATTAAATTGCACAAATACTAATTTCTACCCCAAAGGTATACTATTTATTGAAATATTTTGACTAGAGAAATAACAATATTAGCAATGTGGGTCAATACAGATGACAAAAAAAAAATTAAGCAGAGCACATGTTAAAAAATAACAATGAGTTAGAGAGCAACTTTAGTTCTAGTACAATCATCCCTTGATATGTGCAGGGGGTGGTCCAGGCCCCCATACAGATGGAAAAAAAATTTGTTATACTGAATGGTTTAGGGAATAATGAAAAGAAAAGGACTTATATTCAGCACAAAGACAATATTTTTTCGAATATTTTCTATCTGTGGTTTGTTGTATATGCAGGTGGGGAATCCTCAAGCGTAGAGGGCCAACTGCATTTAGAAATTCATTAACTCTTTTTTTTATTTGATTCAGTAGGAAGCTTAAAATTCAATTTAGCAACATACCAAGGATAAGAATTCTACAAAATTACATGTGGATTTCTGTGAGGGGAAAACCTAGTCTCCCATACTTTTCTAGATTAAAGCAGATAACTGTGGCTTGAAAAATGGCTTAAACATCTTTAATCTTTTCCCACTAACTACCTTTTAAAGAAATAATTGGAAAGCTCTATGTAAACAAATATACAATGCAATGTTATAGTGTCATATTGCCTTATATTTGGGGGAAATTATTTTTAAAACAAAGGAGGAGAGATGACTTTTCAAATACTTTACCTTATGAGGCACCATGGCACCATCATGTGACTCTAATGAACGTTCCATACGTGGAGGACAAACTACATTCTCTCTAATCTCTCCTTTTACACGTTTTATGTCATACAGAAAAGAAATGTCCCTAAAAATGAGAAAATATAGAAAATACAGATATATAAAAATATATTTTAAAAAATAACTGTTCTTTCTAGCTAACTAAATACAGATGGTAAAGAGTTGTTATGCGGGGCTGGGGATGTGGCTCAGTCGGTGGCGCGCTCGCCTGGCATGCGTGCGGCCAGGGTTCCATCCTCAGCACCATATACAAACAAAGATGTTGGGTCCGCCGAAAACTAAAAAATAAATATTAAAATTCTCTCTCTCTCTCTTTAAAAAAAAAGAGTTGTTATGCTAAATTGTTTAGGGAATGATGACAAGAAAAAGCCTTACATATTCAGTATAGACACATATCTTACCAGTGAGTAAAATGTCATTTATGTCAGGAAAAACTGATCTCCTTACCTCAAACTCTCCTGAGGCACTAGGTACAAGTTGCCGTGCATTCTTCCTCTTTTCTATCTGATATTTCTCATTCTCATCACAAACTCTTTCTTTTCCTTCCATCTCAGGTTAAGATACTGTTTCTATGGTTATTCTTTCCACTTATGTACCTTCATTACATCTTTGCCCATACCCTCACAGCTCCTGTTCCATCAATCATAATTTCTGTGTATTTCCTACAATTTTAGTCTTTTCTCTAAAAATCTTTTTCTTGACCAGGCATTACCAGTCTGTGCATGACTGTTCTATATAGCTGACTGGCTATCTATCTATCTATCTCTTGCTTTCTGTTAAATATCAAACTTCCTAAAATTTCCCTTCAATCTAATTCCTACCCAAACATCCCCCAAAACCATTCTCCAAAAAGCCGATGATACTTCCCACTGCCAAGTTAAATAATTTCTTATTAGTTATCTTCCACTACACTGTGGAATATTTTCTAGGACTGATCATCTCTGTTTAAAAACACTCTCCTCCTCAATTTCCTGTGGTACTAGATGCTCCTGGTTTATCCTTTCTACTTTCTTAGACTTCTTTGTGCTCTCCTGCTACTAAATGGAAGTACTCTACAAAGTTGCATCTTCATCCCTCTTACTCTTCTTTCCCCTACATTTTCTTCCTTGACAATATCATCAAATCTCACATTATCATAGATGTTACCCTGTAGGCATGACTAAATCGTTCTTCCGTTCCTTCTTTTCCCCCTCTAGTATTCACTGTCAATTTACACCACCACCACTCTCTTCACCAAAATCTCAACATCTATAATCAATCCCTTCCCATCCTTTGTACCTAATATCCAATCTACTGCTACCACTTATTAATTCTTTTTTCCCCATGGTTTTGTTGAAGTATAATTGAAGTACAATAAAATGCATATTTGAAGTATGCAATTTGATCAGCTTTTGCATGTATGTAACCAAAACAATCAATACAAAAAAGCATTTACATTACTTTTTCTAAAATTTGACATCATGCAGACTGTAATTCCTGCATGATTTATTACATCAGAAACCAATTACCTTAAGATATACAGAACCCCACCCCCATGCCAACTATTTCAAAATTAAATGGCACATTTATAAATAATTCTGAGGTCAAGGAATAAAGCACAAGGAAAGTAAATAAGAAGTGCTTTGAACAAAGTGATAATAAAAACTTAAAATACCAGGATCTCTGGGATTAAACAGTACTCAGATTAACATTTATAACTTAAAGTACTTGTATCAGAAAGAAGCTAGAATAACAATCAAGTTATTTTCAAATTAAGTAGTAGGAAGGAAAAATAAGAGTAGGAGCAGAAATATATGATCTAGAGAAGAAATAATACAACTAAAATTTGATAAAAATCAAACAAGTCTAAAGAAAAAATAAGAACACACAATTTAATACCAATGGAAAGGGAGCTATCAAAATAATCCCACAGATGCCAAAAATATATTAAGGTAATTTTGCAATTGTATGCCAACACACGTGATAGCTTACATAACATGGTCTATATTAGAGAAGGATCCATGTGCTACTGAGAAGAAAGTGTATTCCATCATTAATGGATGAAATATTCTATATGTCTGTTAAATCTAAATTATTGATTATATTATTTAGTTCTATAGTTTGGAAGTTTTTGTTTGGAAGATTCAGAGAGGTGAGTTAAAGTCACTCAGTATTATTGGATTGTGATCTATTTGATTCTTGCCCATTCAGAAGAGTTTGTTTGATGTACATAGATGCTTCATTGCTTGGGGCATAAATATTTGTGATTGTTATATCTTGTTGATGTATAATTCCCTTAAGCAGTATGGAATGCCCTTCTTCATCCCTTCTGATTAACTTTAGCTTGAGGTCCACTTTATCTGATATGAGGCTAGAAACCCCTGCTTGTTTACATGATCCATGTGAGTGATCTGTTTTTTCCCATCCTTTCACCTTCAGTCTGTGGATATCTTTGCCTATGAGATGAGTCTCTCGGAGACAGCATATTGTTAGGTCTTGTTTTTGTTGTTTTTTAATATTTATTTTTTAGTTGGACACAATATCTTTATTTTATTTATTTTTTTATTTTTTTGCTCCCTGGGATTCTTTTTTTTTTTTTATTGGTTGTTCACAACATTACAAAGCTCTTGCCATATCATATTTCATACATTAGATTGAAGTGGGTTATGAACCCCCAATTTTACCCCAAATGCAGATTGCAGAATCACGTCGGTTACACATCCACAATTTTACATAATGCCCTATTAGTAATTGTTGTATTCTGCTACCTTTCCTATCCCCTACTATCCCCCCTCCCCTCCCCTCCCATCTTCTCTCTCTACCCCATCTACTGTAATTCATTTCTCTCCTTGTTTATTTTCCCATTCCCCTCACAACCTCTTATATGTAATTTTGTATAGCAATGAGGGTCTCCCTTCATTTCCATGCAATTTCCCTTTTCTCTCCCTTTCCCTCCCATCTCATGTCTCTGTTTAATGTTACTCTTTTCTTCCTACTCTTCCTCCCTGCTCTGTTCATAGTTGCTCTCATTATATCAAAGTAGACATTTGGTATTTGTCAATATCCTCAAAAAAAATAAAATACTTGGGAATCAACCTAACAAAAGAGGTGAAAGATTTATACAATGAAAACTACAGAACCCTAAAGAGAGAAGTAGAAGAAGATCTTAGAAGATGGAAAAATATACCCTGTTCATGGATAGGCAGAACTAACATCATCAAAATGACGATATTACCAAAAGTTCTCTATAGGTTTAATGCAATGCCAATCAAAATCCCAATGGCATTTCTTGTAGAAATAGATAAAGCAATCATGAAATTCATATGGAAAAATAAAAGACCCAGAATAGCAAAAGCAATTCTAAGCAGGAATTGTGAATCAGGCGGTATAGCGATACCAGATTTCAAACTATATTACAGAGCAATAGTGACAAAAACAGCATGGTACTGGTACCAAAACAGGCGGGTGGACCAATGGTATAGAATAGAGGACACAGAGACTAATCCACAAAGTTACATCTGATAAAGGGGCTAAAAGCATGCAATGGAGGAAGGATAGCATCTTCAACAAATGGTGTTGGGAAAACTGGAAATCCATATGCAACAAAATATCTTTATTTTAATTATTTTTTTTATGTGGTGCTGAGGATCGAACCCAGGGACTCGCAAATGTTAGGCGAGCGCTCTACCGCTGAGCCACAACCCCAGCCCTGGGCCTTATTTTTTAATCCAATCTGCCAGTCTATGTCTTTTGATTGATGAGTTTAGGCCATTAATGTTCAAGGTTATTACTGATATATGATTTGTTCCTGGTCATTTTGGTTTATTTCTGGTTTTTAATTTGAATTAGTTTCTCCTCTGATTGACTGTTCCTTTAGTGTAGTTCCTCCCTTCATTGGTTTTTACTTTTTTTTTCCCCATTTCATCTTCACGGAATATTTTGTTGAGAATATTCTGAAGTGCAGGCTTTCTGGTTGCAAATTATTTTTTAAAAATATTTTTAGTTGTAGATGGACACAATACCTTTAATTTGTTTATTTAGTTTTTTTTTTTTTTTAATTGTGGTGCTGGAGATTGAACCCAGTGCCTCTGGCATACTAGGCAAGTGTACTATCACTGTGCCACAACCCCAGCCCTGGTTGTGAATTCTTTTAACTTTTGTTTATCATAAAAGGTTTTATTTCATCTTCAAATGTGAAGCTTAATTTTGCTGGATATAGGATCCTTGGCTGGCATTCATTTTTTTTCAGAGCTTGATTTATGTTATTCTAGGATCTCCTAGCTTTGTGGGTCTGGGTTAAGAAATCAGCTGAGATCCATATTGGTTTCCCCTATATGTAATCTGATATTTTTCTCTCACAGCCTTTAAATTCTAGCCTTATTCTGTATGCTAGGCGTTTTCATTATAAAGATGTAGGTCTGTTGTATTTCTGCACATTTGGGGTCCTGTAAGCCTCTTGTATTTGATTTTCCATTTCATTCTTTATATTTAAGAAATTATCTGTTATTATTTCATTGAAAAGATCGTGCATTCCTTCGGTTTGTATCTCCATGCCTTTATCTGTTGGCTCTTTTTATATTTTCCCATAATTGTTAGACATTCTTTCATAGTTTCTTAACATCTTCTCTCCATGGTCCACTTTATTTTCAAGATTACATATTTTGTCTTCATTGCCTAAGGTTCTGCCTTCCAAATGGTCTATTCTTTTGGTGATGCTTTCTATTGAATTTTTAATTTGGTCTATTATTTCCTTTATTTCAAGGATTTCTGTTTGTGTCTCCCCCCCCCAAATCTATCTCTTTATTGAAGTGATCTTTTGCTACATGTATTTGCTGTCTTACATCATCCTTTACTTTTTAGATCAGTTTAACTAAATGCAGTCCAAATTCCTCTGACATTTCTGTGGTGTTGATAGATTCTGTTATTGGAGTATCTTGGTTTGCTTGGAGTGATTTTTTTCCCTTGCTTTTTCATGTTGTTTGTGTGTCTACCCATGTAACAGTATGAATCTGAGGCAGCAGTTTCCATTGTGTATACTCATAGTGTCCCTGAAGGTTTCCAGTACCTCACTTGCTGAGAAGCTGCCTATTAGTTTTCTTTGTTTCACTCCACAGAGCAGCCAGGAATGTGAACTTCTCTATTCTGCCATCTAAGTGGTGACTTATTAATTCTATGGTCACCCTCCTCTTAATAGTGGTCCTCCTGTCTCTTGCCAATGCCAAATCACTAGTCAAAGTTGTCATTACTTTTTATGTTGATTCCTGGTGGGGTATAGTGGCACATACCAGCAACCTCAGCAGCTTGGGAGGCTAAAACAGAAGGATAACCTTATATCAGCCCTTTTGTTTTTGGTGTGGGGACTGAACCCAGGGCTTCATGCATGTGAGACAAGCACTCCACAAACCGAGCTATATCCTCAGCCTCATAGCAGCTCTTTTAAAAAAATTTTATTTGGGGCTGGGGATATGGCTCAAGCGGTAGCGCGCTCGCCTGGCATGCGTGCGGCCCGGGTTCGATCCTCAGCACCACATACCAACAAAGATGTTGTGTCCGCCGAGAACTAAAAAATAAATATTAAAAATTCTCTCTCTCTCTCCTCTCTCACTCTCTCTTTAAAAAAAAAAAAAAAAAAAAAAAATTTATTTGAAAAAGGGCTTACCAAGTTACCCAGGAAGGTTTCAAACTTGGGATCCTCCTGCCTCAGTCTCCCAAGTAGCTGGAATTATGGATGTGTGCCACCATATCCTGCTAAACTCTCTTTGATTTGTTATGAGACCAATATTCTTGTAGTTAGCAACCATATTAGGAGATCAAACTTCACCAGTTATTCCAGAAGCTTCACACACCATCCTTCTCTATTGCCCTCACCTCTGAGAACGAGTGCTATCATTTCCTTGTGCTTTAATCGCCCACTTAAAAGCAGGGAAAAGGAAAAAAACTCTATTAAGCTAGCAAAAAATAAGGAAAAAAAGGATGCAAAGAGAAAATAGAGTAAGATGGCATAAATAAATAAAAATGCATATGCTCGGGATAAATATCTATTCCAGGGTATTATACTCGTAGACCCAAAGCTCCTGTGGTGGTAGCTGCTTCCTGGTAGCTGCCTCCTGCTTCCCCTGTCCTGGGAGTTTTTTGAACAGACACTGCTTCATACCAGCTCCTTTGGCCCGTCCAACAATTTTGTATTCAATTCTTTTTCCGTTTAAAAATATCTAAATTCTTTTTTCTAGAGTAGTTTATTTTTTCCACTAAACTCTGACAAAGCCATCAAAAATATGATTCAGGGATACTACTTTGTATCTTTTTGTTGTGCTCTGGATAGTTGAGGTTGCAAGACAAGTTACGTTTTGTTATTATTAGTTGTGTGCAGGTGTATTTCTATTGGTGCCACAACAAATTACCACAAACTTAGCTTAAGCAACACAAAATTTTTTTATTTTATTTTGAGACAGGGTCCCAGGCTGGCCTTGAATTTACCATCCTCCTACCTCAGTCTCCTGAGTTGTTGGGATTAGAGGCATAAATAAGCCACTGTACCTGGCTTAACACAAATTTACTACCTTATCATTCTGCAGATCAGAAGTTCAATACGGTTTGACAGAGCTAAAATTTAGGTGTGACAGGACTGTGTGAGGTTCCAGATGTGTTAGAGGAAGACCCATTTTTGTGTGTATCCAGGTTAACAGAATCCAGTTCCTTGGGCATACAAGATTGAGACCCCTGTTTCCCTGATAGCTGTTAGATGAGTCATCACTAGAAGACCCAGCTTCTAGTATCCAGTTGCATTTTTTGGCTCATGTACCCCCACCTTCCATCCTCAAAGCTAACAATGGAAGGTTGAACCCATGTCATGATGCGTATCTGCCCTCCTCTTTCTATCTCATCTGCAACCCACTTGACTGCCCTTCTTTACAACTTTCAGGGATTCAGGTGATTAGGTCACTCTGACAATCCAAGGTAAGCTTTCCATCTCAAGTCCTTTCTGCCATATGAGGTATGTATTCACAGCTCCCAAGAATACAGTAAGAACATTTTAGTAGGGGCAAGGGAACATTATCTGTTTACCTGATTTTCACATTTTAAAAATTCTGACTCAGAAGTCATTTGACATCAAAACTTTAATGTCAGTTTATTGCTGCATTCAAATATGGCTATTTTTTCAAAGTACTTTAAATATCTCATAACTATTAATTATTACTATTAATAATTATATCCATGATCTAAATGCATAAAATGAAATACAGATGCTGTTTGACACTAAAGCCCCAGGACACAAAAGTCAACAGACTTAAGTTTCTGCCACTCTTTGTAGCACTGAGACATAACTGAATAACAACTTATATTTGAATAGCACTTATGGTTTTACAAGTGCTCTTGAATTCATTATCTCATTTGTACTTTTACAACATCCCTAGAGGCACACAAAACTGAGTTACATTTTTTAGTTGTAGACAGACACAATACCTTTATTTATTTATTTTATGTGGTGCTGAGGATCAAACCCAGTGCCTCACATGTGCCAGGCAAGCACTCTATCCCTGAGCCACAACCCCAGCCCTAAGTTATTTATTACCTTTTTTACAGACTAGAAAACTAACTTCAGAAAGACTAAATCACCTACCCAAGTACAATAAGCATTTTCAGACAAAAATGACAGGTAAGCAAGCAGCATGCAGGAAGTAAACTGATAAATGGATTTTACTTATAAAATGGGGTCACAATCTTCACAGGAAAAAAATTTGACACTTAGAATAGTTTTAGGAATGATACAAAAACAATAAATAGTATTTGCTGATTTGACCTAGAAAAGTATAAAAGAGTAAGGGTTCCCTTTGAAGAGAACCAGAATTAAGCACTTGTTCTACAGGGTTTTCCACATTATAAAGCTTTTTCCTCTAAGATATTCAAAAAACACCTATACATACAGATACAGGAAACTCTAAAGGCATTCTGCCTGTCAGATCTTGCTCCTTTTAGTAGTAAATAAATTTAAACAAACTGAAAATACGCAGAGCCAATACCTACAGCTATCATACTTACAATCATCATAAACAAAAACATGACCACCCTTTTGGATTGCATTCTGATTTATCAAAGATACTACAAGTTTTATAATCAATGATTTTATGAGTTCTCCAATCCTGCCCCTCCCAAGGCTGTCACATGAAATGAGAAAATGACTATTAATCTGCATCTATCTGAACCTCTTCCTTCTTTACCTTGCAGCTCCTGTCAGGGAGACAGGATGGTCAATCAGGTATTTGAATTTATTCCTTCGAATAGGGTGCTGCCAGACATGGTCTACAGGGCGTGGAAGAGTACCCTGGGAAAAAGAAAAACACATGGATATCCAGCAGAGGGCACTCTAGTCAAGCAAAAAAATCTATTCTTAGTAATTGAATATTTATATTTTGATACCCTGTGGAATAGAGCAGAATTCTTATTCAGTAGCATGGGAAAAGACTGAAAATAGAACATTTCTACAAATATTAAAACTAAGTAATGGTAATTTTGGTAAGTTAACATGAAAACAGATTAATAGAAATATTCAAGCCTTGGAAATTTGGGTGAAAACATGAGTTTGCAATGTAGAAAATTACTTTAAAAAAAGTTAAGACCACTTGGAATATATAACCTGTGCTCAACTAACACTTAATAAACAGGATACCAAAGAGATAATATCCCCAAGTAGTCTACATGCAAACTTACACACCTTTGGAGTTTTAGTTTTCTTAGGAGGCAGTAAATATTCAGGACAGGGACCGGCATTGGCTGCATAGGTCAGAGAAAGCAGAATCTCCTCCGGGATGAACTCATTCTGAAGGGAAGTAGGAAGGGGTTTGGAATGACCCACCAAACTTTTTTGCTCCCTTAGTTCAGGAAGTCCTAAGAATGAAAAAGGAAAGAAAAGCTCTTATTCTAAGTTTTTGGATGGAGCTTCCCACACTGCCTCGTAATTCTCATCTGTATTTTCCTAATAGAGAGAAACATTGCTTCTGATTGAAAAGGATAGTAACAAATAATATTTAAAACACCAAAGATTATCTGGACAAAAGAAATGTATTACCTACCCTACTCACATCAAACAACAGGTTCAAAACCTCATATACAAAGCTGAACCTGAATAGTCCAAGCTGAAAATAACTCACTTCACTTAACTGGGAGAGCTTTAAGATGATGGGAATCAACTATTTTCCCTTTGATATGCAAATAAAACAAAAAATCTTTCTTTAATCTGTCAGATTATTTATAATTTCTCTCAAATAAATTCAAAGGTAAAACGACTGTATTAACTTGAGGATCGGGGCTGGGGTTGTAGCTCAGTGATAGTGTTTGCCTCTCACATGTGAGATACTGGGTTAGATCCTCAGCACCAAATAAACATAAATAAATAAAGGATCGTGTCCATCTACAATTAAAAAATATTTTTAAAATTGAGGATGGAAAGGATCTGAGTGGAGTTTAAAAGTAAAAGTAGGGGTTGGGGAAACAGTTCCGTGTAGAGCACTTACCTAGCATGTATAAGTCTTTGGATTGGATCTCTGGCACACACACACAAAGTAAAAGTAGAACTAGGATTGTTGGAAATGAAAAGTGAAATAATCTCAGCAAGCTGATAGAATAAGAACTGTGAAGAGTATTCTCCTCAGCTTGATTAGCACACAGAAGTAAAAAACATGGGTAGTAGGGCTAATTCAGGAAAAAGGCTTCCAGGAAATCAGTCAAGTAGTTTGGTAGTCACTGTTCATAACTTTTAGTAAAGAAGTACTATGTTTTCATCACCATCAAAACTTTTAAGATTTATACTACCAAGTCTCTCTCAAGGGTTTGGTACAGAATATCAGAAGAAATAGGGGGGAAACAAAAAGGTTAGGTGGGACTTCAGCAGAATCTCTCCCAACAACTCCTGGAGAAAGTGTTACCCTAATAGGGTGAGGATGCTTTTAGCAATTTTTGTTTATTTTTTTATCTTTTTTTTTTTTTTCGTAGTTGTAGATGGACAGCATGACTTTATTTTATTTATTTTTATGTGGTGCTGAGGATTGAACCCAGTGCCTCAGGCATGCTCCTAAAGTATCTATCACTGAGCTATAGCCCCAGCCCAGCAATTTTTATTCTAGTGTAGATCTGCATTCATCTAAGAATGAAAAGCTCACAGAATCGCTCTCATTTAGAAAAATATTAAAACTTGATACAAATACATAATTTGTATGATTTGCATGTGTCTGTCTTATCTCCACTATTCTTTTTAGGTGCCTTAATGTCAGAGACCAACTACCAAAAAAGATGCCATTGTATTTAAAATAGGAGGGTAAATTTTTAAAACAATATAAAACTCATCAGCATTTGAAAAAAGTATAAACATAGCCTTTAGGTGGAGTAATTAAACAGGGCTGTTCTAAACTACTATAAAAGAAAATGGCTTTTGGTTTTACTTGAACGAGTGTCAGAAAAACAGCCCACTGAGGATCATTTGATCATCAGAGACCAGCTTTGATAACACAGGGAGACCCTGGGCTCAGAGGAAGGGAGGGGAAAAGGGTAGGGGAAAACGTCTGATGAAGAAAAATGGTGAATGGAAGGTGATTTCTGTCAATGATCGCGATTATGTTGGCGGGATCCTCCAAGTTTACCTCCGGTCTCCTCCTTGACTACAGAGACTCTTGACTTTTTGGCCTCAGATGATAAGGAGTTCAGAGATGCGGACGGTGTTTTCTGAAGAGACATATTTTTTTTAAAAAAAGGGGGAGAGGGCGCGCGCGAGCGAGCCTCCTATCGTTCTTTAGTAATTTGAAATATTCCTCAAATTAATTTAAAAGTAAATCGGCCGTCGTACCAGGAGCTTCAGGCTGTCACATTGTCCTGTAGGCAAAAGAAACGAACAACAACAACAACAACAAAAAAGAGAGATCTATTACGTGCTTGTGTTCATTTCGGAGTTGGAATCCACCTGGCAGTGTTCCCCTTCTTTGGGGGGGGGGGACCCCGAGGTTCTCTAGGGTCCTCTAACGTGACTGAGAAGCCAGCGAGTGTGGGAAGGTCGGGGAAGGACACGCTAGCCCCACCACAGCCTGCCCGCCCGCCCGCAGCCCTGTGGGCGCCGCCCGCTCGTGTCCCCAGCTTCCCCAAAACAGTGCCCCTCGCGCAGGGCAGCGCCACGGTCTCGAATGTCAGGCAGGGCTCACAGCATTTCTCCACTAAAAACCACAGGAAAGGACACCTGTGATCTGTACCGGCAAATTGGGTTTCCCGCCAGGCTTTCGGCCGTCCGGTCCTCCCCTGGAACGCCTGCGCATCGTCATGGAAACCCAGGACCCCGCTCCTTAGCAACCCTCAATTGGGACTGCCTTCGGAGGTGCCGGCGGAGGAGGAAACAGCCGGAAAACCGTCCCTTACACTCTCCCGGAGCTTCAGTGCAAGTTACAGCATAGATTCACTAACAATTAAGAACAAAAGTGTTTAATCGAGCTGTTGTCACGGAATCCGACAGCGTCTCTACACCGGCCTAACGTCCGCGGACCGGGCTAGTGCGCAGGCGTCAGTCGGGCGGGCGCTCGCTCCCAAACGACCTCCTTGGGCCGCGCCGGAAACGAGCCAGGGTGGTTTCCGGCGTTGTCTCCATTCTATCTTGTTTTGCGTATTTTTTAAAAAAAAGCTAAGCTCGGGAAAATTGGATAGCCAGAAACTCTAGGTTCCTATCGGTCGGGGTTTTCTTGCTAAAGCTGTCTGGCCCCTGGCATTTGTAACCCCGTCTTCTGTGGACGCGTGGCCTTCCCCAGAGCACGCGCAAGGCTTTCCTGTGTCCATTTTCCCTTTTTTTCTTTTGTGAAGACAAAGGAGTGCTGCACTTTATAAGGAGCCAACCCAGGTAAAATCGTTTAAAAACCCAACTTTTGCCGGGCTTCGTGGCGCACACCTGTAAACCCAGCCACTCGGGAGGTTGAGGCAGAAGGATCGCAAGTTCGATGCCAGCCTCAGCAAGTTAGCGAGGCTCTAAGCAATTTATTATAGAGTTCCCGTCTCAAAAAATTAAAAAAGGGCTGGGGATGTGGTTAAGCACTCCTGGGTTCAATCCCCAGTACAAACAAAACTAAACACAAGTTTTCTCGCTTAAAAACCTGCTCTCAGGACAGACTCTTCTCGGCTCCTACCTACCATTGACCATTTGTATTAAAGCGGGGATTCAGTGATGAATAATGAATGCTCGTGGAGACAAGGTCTAGATAACTTTGAGAAGGAAAGAAAACTTTATTGTATTCAGTCGTCATATTCCTTACAGTGCCTGCACAATGCCTTCAGTGTGCGCTTTGATAACACAAAACAGTTATCCAACCGATTAATAAAATTAAGGCTCTGGTTTCCAGAGTAACAGAAATATGGGCAGAGGATTCAAAACCAGAAACATAGTCACTTTTAACTCTTCTAGTCTGACATCTTGGTTGTCTGTGCATTTTAGCCTGCAGCCCTATCTCCCCTATTCCCCTAATTTTTCTTTTTCAAATAATTAAAATACACAAAAACAGCATCATAGAACACGTATAGTTCATGTTAAGGATTGGCAACCATCAAAACAAGTGACATGTTAGAAGCCAGGCAAGCACAAGTGGGCAAGGGTAATTCCCCCCAAAGCTTGCCGCTTTTATCTTCACTGTGTCACTTTATAGTTTGGAGCCATAGCCACCATAGTAGGGAAATCAGAGGTCCCAAAGCAGTGTCAGCTACTATATGGCTAATCAAGTCTTTAGGTACTAGAAGAAGGAAGTAATCCATCATTTATGTTCTGGTTTTTTTTTTTTTTAATTGGAAGACAAAGGGTTTCTCCACCTACAACACTTTTTTTTAAAGAGAGAGAATTTTAATATTTATTTTTTAGTTTTCGGCGGACACAACATCTTTGTTTGTATGTGGTGCTGAGGATCAAACCCGGGCTGCACGCTACTGCTTGAGCCACATCCCCAGCCCCGTCATTTATGTTCTTAACCCAGTTTGAAAAAATTTTAGTAGTACTGATAGTGGAACAAATAAATGAACACGTTCAAAAAATACATAGAAAGTAAAATCTGTGGGATTTGGGAAATGATTGGATCTGTAGTGTGAAGAAAATGACATCAAAGGCTGTTCAGTTATTTGTCTTCTCTTTTGGCTATAGACAACAGTTGCCTAAGATTAGGATGAAAAGCACTTATGTATTCAATATTAACTATTTTGTATATCATAAGAAGTTACTTTTAAAACAGACTAGATTTTTTTCCAAATATATTTATTTACCACATTCTTTACATATGCAGTATTTTTCCATCTTGTGTGCAGATATATATTTTAAAGTTTAAAACATGAGATTAATGTTAATACAATGCATACTAAAAGTCATCACACAATGATTAGACAAACAAGGACTTGCAAGGAGAGGAAGGAAGAATAATTCAGGGAAAGAGCAAACAAGAATTAGAAAAAATGTCTTTAATTATAGAAAATCCTTTAAAAACAACTTTGGGTTTCTGTGACCTTATGCTTATCTCAGAACACTACGGATGAGTGCTTAAAATGGAGAGGTTCAGAGAGAAAGCAGCTGCACTGGCCCAAATGAGAGAAGCTTAACTCTGGGCTCAATTCCATCCAAGAATTGGCACACTGGCACAAGAAAATTCAAATTATATTTCTGAACAACTAGGTGCATGAACCGCCTGTTTCAACAGGTTTTAAAAACAAAATACAGCTACCACTTCATCAAGACAAAATTCCACTAGCTTGAAGGTCAGCACTCCATTGGAAAAGGCAGAAATGTCAACATAATAATGTAAAAATAAGGATCAACATTTAGGAAAAAGGAAGACATAAAAAATAAAATAAAAAAAGGAAGACAGAGGCAGTATTAGATTTAAAAAAAAAAAAAACCGTATCCCTTCCAATATTAATCCATTCTTTTTCTCAAGTCCAAATTCCCTGTTAACTTCTTGCTGGGTGCAGTAGTGCATACCTGTAGTCCCAGCTACGTAGGAAACTAAGGCAGGAAGATGGCTTGAGACCAGGAGTTCAAGTCACCTAGGTAACAGAGCAAGACCCCATCTCAAAATTAGAAGAGAAAAAAACTATATAAGCATTCTTTGCACTCTAAACAGTTTTATTAAGCATTTATGTAGATTATACAGCTTTCCTACTAATCTAAAGTTTAGTAACTATTATTGTTATTGTCTACTGATTTTCAAGTAGGCATTAAATTTAAGGTGGCGAAGGGCTGTACTCTCCTTGCTTCAGCCAGACTAGTTGTAGTTTATCATCTCTGTAAACTGGGAATATCTGTAATATTTTATTTCAACAAAGGGTTTCAACACTCAGCTGATAGTGATGTTAAAAATGAATTAAATTGCTATAAAAACTTTACTAATGGCATTCACTGTATTCCTCAAAATGTTTATGTCCCAGTCTTTAATTTGAGCTAAAAGCCTAGAGATAAGATATGTGAAACAATGCTGAAGACACATCTTAGCTTGTGTGTGTAGTATTAAATAAACTACATTAAATTTTGCACAAGATTGTTAAACTTCATTAACAAAAAGTGTGAGCTATCTTCCATTAAGAAATTTTTTCTGCCTTCCAAGACTGTAAGCTTTCTTTGCACTGGTAGAAATGAGTTCTCATTAATGTTTCCTTCCCCTCCATAAATTCTAAAACTTAGCTATAAAATAGACACACTAGTTCTAAACATTTAAAGTAATAGCAGCAATACTTCCTTTTAGAAGCTTGCTACCTTATAATGCTAAAGCAGATAAACCTGATAACAACATTGGAAAGATGGAAATAAGAGCAAGTGCCTGTAACAATTATGTTTAAAATGACCAGGTTAATTCCATCATGGGAAAATCTATCAAAGTGCAGCACCAATTCGCATCATCCTGAGGGTCTATTTTAAAAGACAAATACAAGTGCAGCATTTGAAAAACCCACCCCTACCCCCGCCCCAGATACTGGGGTTGAACTCAGGGAGCTTTACCACTAAGCTACAGCCCCCGTCCTTTTTATTTTGAGACAGAGTCTCACTAAGTTGTTGAGGGTCTTCTTGAAGTTAATCTTGAACTTGTGATCCTCCTGTTTCAACCTCCTGAGTCCCTTGGGTTACAGTGTTCAGCACTGTCCCTGGCAAGAAAGAGGTACATTCTTAAGACACCAGTAGGGACTTGGGTTTCAAATTTAGGGAAGGAAAATAATGAGACCATATGTCTACCAGGGATAATGCTTTGCAACAATTCTGTGAGGTAGTTGTTATCCCCATTTTACAGATGAGGAAAATTCTGGCTCTGATAAATTAAGCAATTTTGCCCCAACTCATGTTGCTAATAAATACTGGGCTATCGGGCTGGGGATGTGGCTCAAGCGGTAGCGCGCTCGCCTGGCATGCGTGCGGCCCGGGTTCGATCCTCAGCACCACATACAAACAAAGATGTTGTGTCTGCCGAGAACTAAAAAATAAATATTAAAATTCTCTCTCTCTCTCTCTCTCTCTCTCTCTCTCTCTCTCTCTCCTCTCTCACTCTCACCCCTCTCAGTGTCAGTCTTGCTCTCCTGGACATATTCTCCTTGCTCACCTTTCCTTAACCTTTAAAAAAAAAAAAAATACTGGGCTATCTTAATCAAAAGCCAATTTTCTTTTTAATCACAATACTGGTTTCAAACTGAGTATGCTGGGGTAGGAGAGAATAAGTGCACCAAGCAAGAAGAGGTCCAGGCCCACTATCCCTTTTTCAACCTGAAGAACCTCTAGTCTATTGGTTTTATCTACTGGGTTTAAGAGTAACATTCCAAAACTGAAACAAAAGTGTACTGTATCAGGCCACCTCATTACTAGTTACATTAGTTTCTGTGCTAATGTCACCCCCACCCAACAAAACAACTGGACTTAACTCAAAATTATACCCTTACAAAACAAAGATTTCTTTACGTGCGAGATATCAACTATTACATCTTTTTAGGGGTATAGACAAAAAATGAGTTAAGTGTTTTTTTCCAGTACTGGGAATTGAACCTACGGTGCTCTACCACTGAGTTACATCCCCAGCCCAGTTTTTTATTTTATTGTTTTAGTTATTGATGGACTTTTATGTTAATCATTTATTTATTTATTTTAATCATTTATTTGTGGTGCTGAGAGTTGAACCCAGTGCCTCATACATGCAAGGCAAGTACTCTAGCACTGAGCCACAACCCCAGCCCCAGTTTTTTATTTTTTATTTTGACACAAGTTCTCATAAGTTGCTGAAGCTGGCCTCAAACTTGCAATCTTTTTTTTTTTTAAATATTTTTAGTTGTAGATGGTGGACACAATACCTTTACTTTGTTTATTTAGTTTTACATGGTGCTGGGAATCGAACATATGCTAGGCGAGCACTCTGCCACTAAGCTACAACCCCAGCCCCCTGCAATCTTACTTATTATTTTTTTGCAGTGCTGGGGATCAAACCAAGGGTCTTGAGCATGCTAGACAAGCACACTACCAGTGGGCTACATCCCCATGCCTACAATGTACTTTTTTGCCAATATTAGCAATTTTTACCTTGCACATATTTTCCCTGTTCCTTTTGCTTCCAAATGTTGTAGTTACTATCAGGTTAAAAGCAGATTCAATTAATTATCTTATAATTAAATTCTAACATGGGATGAACAGTTTTACGGAGGAAATTTTAGTACATTAATCCACCAAAAACAACAAAAAACAATTGTTTTCATTACCCAGGATTCAGAATAAAAGTATCAACACATTTATCCCACACATAAAAGGTACTAAAAGACCAACTTAAAGGTCTAATGAAAAATTAAATGCTGTACATAAAGTTTTCTTGTATTACCACACAAAAATCATGGTTACAGAATTCTAAATTCATTACTTTTCAGAAGAAAAAAAAAAAGTACCATTTTATAACTTAAAATAACTTTACTGCATTAGCAAAATAAGAAATAAAATAAACGAATCTTCCTGAAACATGTTAGCTAGAGGTTTTAGTTTTGTTTAGCATGTAGATGGTGGTTTAAAGAAAAGATTTTTGCTAAAAGTAGCCAGCAATAAGAATCTTCTTTCAAAAAAGTGGCCATTCCTTTAAGTACTAATGTGTTTCTGTGTTTCTGAATGTTTCTCAGTACAGCTGGCATTCTAAACACTACAATCTTATATGCATCATTAAGTATTACTTAAAATCTCAGGCAGAAAAACAAATCATTAATAAAAAAAAAATGGGAAAGCTTTAAAAAAAAAAAAAAAAACTTGACCAGTCCAATACAGTATTCAGAATTGCTACATAACAGAGTCATCTTGCAAGAATGCAGGACTCCAGTATTTCACAGAAATGCACAACTAAGAATTTCATTCTCTTGCTTCAAAAGATTGGCAAATTCAGAACCAAGTCTTAGGCCAGTCTCTTCCTCCATTACATGTAGTGGGGTTTGTTTTTGTTTCTGGGGATTGAATCCAGGGGTGCTTTACCACCAGCCCTTTTTATTTTGAAACCAGGTCATAAGTTGCCCAGGCTGGCATTGACCTTTTTTTCCTCCTGCCTTGGCCTCCAAGTTGATGGAATTACAAGCGAGTCCCCATGCCTGGCAACCCTCATATTTAAAATGCAGTGACAGATTCAAGTAACTGACTCATTTTAACTTTCAAGAAATATTTCAGAAATTATAAGGTATAGTACTCTTGTTAGGGGTTATGGTCCTATTACATTACTTCTTAGAAATATGCAGAATAATTTTTTAATAACTTGTTTTGAGGTGAACTTGTGTCTTTTAAACTGGGTCTTATGTTTGAAAACTGCCTCAACTCATCTGATTCAAAGGTATGGTAAACAAAATGGGATCTTAAGCTGGAGACCTGTGGTCCAAACTAGGTGTGAAGGTTAAGAAACTCCACCTTATCTTCTTGTGAGATTCAAATGACTGTAGAACAGTGGTGAAAAGACATCCAAAAAGACATCCCAAAACTATCTGGATATCAATAATCTCTCAAGTGGCTGCTCCAGCCAACAGTAATCATTTGAATAATATGTAAGTCTCATTTTTGGGGGGTAGAACTATATGGTATCTGATATCTCTTCCAATGTGCAAACTTTATAAACATAATAATATTTCATACATACAAAGAAAAACATTATTTTACACACCACATTGTATTAGGAATGAGTATCATATATCCTGGAAATATCACATAATAGAGTACATTTCCTGGATAACAGTCACATATTTATCTAAAAATAGGCTACCATTGAGCAACTGCTTCAGAAGCCAGCTTCTGGATCCTTAATGATCACTTTACTATTAACTGAGGAGATTAATATTATGTTATATATGACTCGCTAGTCTGTAAAATAAGGGAAGTCACTGTTTATTAGAAAATAAAATAATTGCAGCAAAGGATACTTCTAAATAACTTCAAAGAAGTTATTACCTTAAAGTTAACAAACCTTCCATGTAATTCTATTGTAGATAAAATAATTGAAACACATCATTGACTCAGAAATTTTTTTTTAAATTACTCTGGAATCAAACAAAGAAATGTTCTTCTTGTGCTACTTCTGATCCCCTCAAATATATACTGTGACTGACATAAACTCGAGAATTCAAGATGGAAAGGCAGCTAATTGCTTCACAATATTGTATAGAGAAAGAAAAACTGAGTAGATCTGAACTTTTAAAAAAATATAAAATGGAATGTATAACAAATTTATCTTTGGAAAATTGATATTTTTTTCTTTTCTACAAGAAATACCAAAAAAAATCTTTATTTTCCTTTCTTCTCCAATTGCATGTTTAATTAAAATACCTTCCAACAACATGTATGAAAACAACTCTAAGCCAGAGATACTTAAAGTGAGATACTTCCTAAGTGTTTTGGCTAACTCAGTGGCCACACAAATATGTTTAGTCTCTGATTGGATGAAGTGAAGGAATAAAATAGATATAATTACCAAGGCTTAAGCTGAGATGACCCAGCAAAAATCTGTCATTACCTCAGCTATAAGTCTCCCTTCTCCCAAAAAGGGGAAAAAAGTCCTCTTTAAGCATTCAAGATTCCAGTGAACTCCCAACAATCCAGCACCAGGAGAGCTAGGAATGGAGTGAGCCATCTGTAAAGCCTGGAATAGTCCAAATTATACAGCTGTCCCCAAATCAGGCAGAATATCCTATCTTCAGTGACGAGGATGGAAATAGTCCAGGCTTCTAAAACACATAACGGCAAGTCCAGGAACGTGGCCGGATATAGTCCAGAAATGTTGGCTATGACAGGAAAAAAAAAAAAAGAAGGAATGTTTTATTTGTGTATACCATATATATAAATTATGGTGGTGGGAGAGGTGTAATGTTATACAGTATACATCTCTAAATTGCCCCCCAGCCATTCAGAAACCTTTAAGCTATAAGAAACTAATACAAAGGTGTTTGGTATTTTCATCTATAGCACTGATTTATTCAACTTAGAAGCTTCACATGAAGTCTCTGAAGTTCAATAAACTCTACACAATTACATGTCTGCTGACCAAATTCTAAATAGGTACTAGGCCTTTTAGCACCTTGCCTTCTTATTTTAGCAGAATCCCACTTTGTGTCCTAAAATCAAAATAGTGATAGATTAAGGATGATAAAATATGTACACAAAATGACCATAATATAAGGTTTTAAGGTACTAAACTATTTAAAGGAGAAGCAGATTAAGTACTATGAAATTTTAGAAATAAGATGGGAACAAAAATTTGAAGAAGCTTCATGAAAAATAGACCTTCCAAATTAGATTTTGATAGGAGAATAAAATCTGACGTGGATTCCGAGTATAAAGAGCAGCATGACCAGGGTAGAGTCTAGAGTCAAGAGTGATTAGTTCAGATGCACACAGGGGATCAGTAGGAAATAAGAAGGGAGGATTAAAGCTACATAACGGAGACAAAGTCTGCAAAAAAAGGAACCATAGGGAAAGCTGATTAATTTTATTATAGATATCCACAGCTATAGATGTGTGGAAGATACACCCAGGCTAATATATCAAAAATGCAACCCCCCTCAAAATTTGGAAGTTATCCATATACAGCTAAAAAACAAGGCCCTAAGAATCAATGAAGCCCGAACATAATTACAAAAAGGGGGGGGGGGGGTATAGGATTCTAGGCATATCAATGTTGTCCAACATTTTTTATAAGAGTTTATTTGGGAAGAAAGAGATGAAAAACATATTTAGATGGTAGGGGCATACATGCTGCTGGGAAAACCCTGGAGAATACCTACATTTTCAGGAGACAGGAAGAAAATTAGAAGAAGCTGAAGAAAAGGCAGTAAAGGAGGGAAAAGAAGAAGAAAGAAAGGAAACCAAGAACTAGGAGAGTTCAATGTGAAGAAAACCCAAGAAGGAAGAAACTTCAAGGATAGCATAGAAGGTGTGATAATAAATGAGCACCTTTTACTCTTTATTTCAACATAATCACAACTACCCTTCTTAATATTGCCCACCAACCCTTACATCAGAGGACAAGGAAGTTACTTTTGCATTCTAACTGAATTGAAGACTCACATTTTTCAGAGGACAGTGCTGACGTGCATACCATTCTTGAGAATAAAAGCACAAAATGACTCCATTGCCCAAGAAAAGGGAAGCCCAAACCATAATGTTCCAAATTGGCCTTTTCCGACTATCATTAACAATGAAGTTGAAAGCCACTAAAGTTAGAAAACAAAAATATATACACTTATCAAAACATAATCCATTAATGACAAAAAAAAAAAAAAAAATCAGGAGATGAGCAGCCTCAGTTATGTGCTGCAATCATTTAATCATTACACTGAGCATCAACAGTTCATATATGTATTTTATTCTGGTCATTGGTTCTATAAATAAAAAGGAAGCTTGATTGTCTAAATTTAATAACCAATAATCAGTAGGAAATCAACAGTATCTAAAACATGAAATTATCAGCATTTTAATTTTTTCCTATATACCCACTCAAAAAATGGTCAGTTTCCCAGGCAGTGCATGCTGATAGTATTTATGGATCAGGAAGTTGTTTAGATAGATTTCATGTTATCAATGGTCCTCAAGAGATAAACCAGTTTATTTCTCTAACTTAAAAGTGTAAACACCTTGAAACAGAGTTTTGTAGAATTACTGAAAGCCAATATTCTGATATACACTGCCTTGAAATGGTCATTACTATTCTCTCATTTTTCTATATTGATTTTATAGTTTCCTTCCTGATTTTCTCTTTCAGCATAATATCCAGAATTCAAAACATGCCAAGATACTCACTTCCAAAGAACATGAAGAGCACGAAGAGCACTGGATAGAAATAGCTCAAGCAAACAGCAAGGGCATACTCATGCACTACAGCAGATATGGCAAAGACAGCCAACATGGCAGCAGACTTGAACCTCTTTGAGAAAAACTAAGGTACAAAGAAAATATGTGAAAGTAATATTTTAAAATAAATTTTAAGTAATTAAGCATGAACCACATAAGACATTATCATATGCTAAGGGCACCTAGAAAATTTTATTTATACTTGACTAAGCTTACTCCTTGAATTAACCCAAATCTATTAAAATCAATACAGAAAACATGCTCTTAAACACTTGTTTTATTAAAATGATGCATTTTCCAAAGCATTAATGTTCAAAGATCTGGATTACTTTCAAAGACATTAATTTTTAATTAAATTAATTGAGCTTACATTTGTGAGTTACCATGGCTAACAAAACAATTTTCATATGTAAACAAAGACATCAAATTTCAATCTTTAGAGCAACGATGTACTGTGAAAATAGGGCAGGCATCCTCTCTAAAGCTAAAATTTAGAAAGGAGAAGGGACTTGCCTCATCCCATATGTGAAGCCACACATAAAACAGAACTAGCACTCAAATACACTACCATTTCCACCAAAGAGGTTGTCACTTAAATGATGCCCTTATTTAATAATAAAAACTGTAATCCATAGATACTAGTGTTAACCAGAAGAGTTAAGATTACATTTCAGCAGCCAGGCATGGTGGCACATCCTATAATCCCAGCTACCCAGGAGGCTGAGACAAAGGATGGCAAATTTGAGGTCAGTCTCAGAAACTTAGAGATCTTGTCTCAAAATACAAAATAAAAAAAAGATGTAGCTCAGTGGTAAAGTGCCCCTGAGTTCAATCCCCACTACCACAAAAGAAAAAAAAAATCATTTCATCAGTCTAAATACATTCTACTACAAAGAATGTCTCACAGACATGTGTCATTGATGAGAGAGAAAAATCCACACACAGGTATTTCTTCATTTATAACAAAGAAACAAAACCAAATGAAAAAGAGCTAGAAGGAGACTATTTGTTGGTAAAGAGATTCATAAGAAGCAATCCATTATTGGTGATTATGAGCAATTAAGTATAACTTCTTCCCGCCTGGACAATATTTTGTAGGAAAGGATCTCCATTTTTTAAATAGCATGAGCTAACTCTTGCTGCTTACCCAGAGAAGGTCCTTGTAGGCATAGTAGTATAGCCAGTCATGGACCACTACATTCCAGGTCCTATAATAGTTAGAGTATGATGTAGAGTTCCACCAATCCTGAGGGGGAAAGTAAAGGTATAAGATTACATACACACATACACACACACACACATACCCACACCCACATCCCTCTAAAGCAAAACCCCGGAATAGTCCAAGGAACATGCAAATATGACACAGAATCAGAGCATACTCTGAATAATTGTTAGTCCATATACAAACATTAGAAAAATCTTAAAAGGCGGGGCCAAGTTTGTTGCTTAGTGGTAGAGCGCTTGCCTAGCATGTGTGAGGCACTGGGTTCAATCCCTGGCACCACATAAAAATAAAAACAAGTAAATAAAGGTATTGTATCCATCTACAACTAAAAAAAAATTTTTTTAAAGAAAAATCTTAAAAGGTATTATTTATTAGTATTTAGTATGCCATTATTCTAGTACTACATATGATTAAGTCTCTAGAGTAATTCTGTCTCATTATCAAACAAGTTATGATGGAAGATACAGAAAATACAGAATGATTTAAATCTCTAATGTTCATTTAAACAGCAATTAGTAAACCCTTGCCCATCTTGCTAAAACAATGAGAGAATTAAAAGGTCACAAAGACTAGATTGAGTGCTAATATTAAAGAGTTGTTGGGGCCAGGCATGGTGGTGCACGCCTGTAATCCCAGTGGCTTGGGAGGCTAAGACAGGAGGATCACAAGTTCAAAACCAGCCTCAGCAATTTATCGAGGCCCTAAGCAACTCATTGAGACCCTGTCTCTAAATAAAATACAAAACAGGACTGGGGATGTGGCTCAGTGATTTTAAATGTCCCTGGTTTCAATCCCCAGTACAAAAGCAAAAGTTGGGGGTGGTATATAAAGATTTAATTACACAAGAACTGACACAGTACTTACTTCCAAGTCCTGGTATCCCTTTGTATATAATTTTTAAAATTTTTTTTTAGTTGTAGATGGACACACTATTTATTTAATTTTTATGTGGGGCTGAGGATGTAACCCAGTACCTTACATATGCTAGGCAAGCGCCCTACCACTGAGCTGTAACCACATCCCTTCCTTTTTATATGTCTTATTCCCAATTTTAAAACCAGACTAACAGAATCAGACATCTAAAATTTGCAACACATACTGCAAGAAAAGAGCAGTAGACTTGAGGGTAGTGTTGTGGATCACTATGAACCACTCTGGCTACAGCTTAACTCCAACTTCAGAAGTATTAAGAATATTTATAAGCAGAATCAATACCTTTCAAAGTAAAGAAGGGAAAAGTTAATTCCCTCAAACGGCTAATTTACTGAGGACTAATTGACTGAGGTCACTCTTACAGAATGAGACAGCCAATTTCAAATGAATGAACAGTCAGGGGAAGTCTTATAATGCCCTTGGGACAAATGCTGTCCTACCATAATCACCAATATATCTTCAGAGGATTCAGCAGAAACCACATGCTATATTATGGAAGCAGATGTTAGAAGCATAAGAAAAGATGAGGCTATGTTAATTAACCTGTTATCAGAATTTCAGACTTAATACTGGTAAAATTTGTGGAAAATAAAATTATTTCACAATGTTTGAATCAAAAAGCTGGTTAATATCAGCCAAAAGTATTCAAATACTTAACAATGAGGAAATAAATAAAATAGGAAGAGGAAGATGAATCCAAATGTATATTACCTTATAAAACATCCTGTCACCAAAGCGTAACATCTCAGCAAAGGCATTAAGCCAGCAGTGCAGAAAGGCAAAAAAAGCAAGGAACAGTATCAGCACACCTAAAAATAAGATTGACAATATGAAGAATCTTTCCAAATAGCTCACGTACCAAGCCATTAATTCTACATCATTTGTTCAGCCGGAATTATTCTGTAAAGTACAAATTGTTATTCTAGTTTACCCATCCCACAGATGAAAACATATACTTTTTTAAATATATATACATTTTTAATTTTTAGTGGATCTTTATTTATTTATATGCAGTGCTGAGAATCGAACCATGTGCTTCACGCATGCTAGGCAAGCACTCTATGACCCAGCCCCTGAAACATTTACTTTTAAAAGTTAATATTTTTTTAACATTTATTTTTTGTAGCTATACACAAGAACTTTTATTTATTTTTATGTGGTGCTGAGGATCGAACCCAGGGCCTTGCACATGTGAGGCGAGCCATAACCCCAGCCCCCAAAAAGTTAATATTTTTTAATTTTAAAAAGCAATGACTTCCTTCCAAATGGGTTTAACAGACAATAGATGACTCAGTCTATTTTTAAGAAATATCTTGATACATGGCTTAACTTGGTATCCAGGGCCCCTTAAAACCTAGCCCTCATGGGGCTGGGGTTGTGGCTCAACAGTAGTGCATTTGCCTGGCATGTATGAGGCACTGGGTTCAATTCTCAGCACCGCATGTAAATAAATAAAGGTCTACCAACAACTGAAAAAAAAAAAATATTTTAAAAAAACCTAATCCTCACGATGTCCCCCTAAACCAACTATTTAAAACTGGGAGATTTTGTTCCCTTTACTTTGGTTGTCGCAACTGGAGGAGTAGGGGTTGTACCACTGATATCTAGTTGTTAAGAGGCTAGGATGCTGCTAGACAACCTATAAGAGAGCCACCCAAAAGAATTATCCAGCCCAAAATGTTAATGGTCACAGGTTAACATACCCTGGTCTAAACTTATCTCCAATAACTTTCCAGTGTTGTAAACACCATCCATACTGAATTTCTGCCACTGCAAAACATTCCAAGCATTTGCATCCACCCTACTCTCTGACAGACCTTTCTACCTCTTCCCTGCAGGCACACACCTACCTGTTTTTCAATACTCAACCTTAAATATCATCTCTAGTATGAAACAAAGCCCAAAAGCACTTTATTTACCCTATTTATATAGTAGCTGTACACACTACATGGTAAAACATCCATTGACTTGTCCACCTCTCTCATTCATTTATTCAAGAAATATTTATAGAGCATCTACTATGTGCCAGACAACAGGATATTGACTGACTGGCTTTAGGACACATTCCTAAAGGAAGGCCTGGTGAGGAAGGTATCCAAGTATGCAATACTCGTCCGATCATAGGGACAATGTGGACTTCACTGAAATTAAGTCTTGGGCATAGTGAGGGAGGAATACCGGAAGAAGCCTGTGAGAAAGGGAAAGGAGGAGAGATGGTAATGTCAAAATATTACCAATGTTTAATAAAAACTTACACAACAAAACATTTCATGAATGAACGAAAAAGAGGAAGTCAAGGAAACTACAAACTGCAAGATCCCAAAGGGTAAAGACTGTGTATGTCTTGTTCATTGCCAAGTCCTCAGCATCTGGCACATAGTAGGTACTCACATATCTCTAGAAAAATAAATGGAATAAATGAAGAGATATGGAGAATAAATGGAAATATGGCTGGAAATAAAAGGAGACTAAGAAATGATACCAAGTGAGATTTCAACATGTGGTCAGAATATCCCATGCATCATGGAGGTCAAATTGGATAAGGGCTAAATCACGTGCTGGGTTTAAAAGTCAGGAGGTTACTAATGATTTTAACAAAGGACATTTCAGTAACCTGGTAAGACTGAGAGCAAGATAATAGTGAACTAAATAGTGAAAAGGAAGGTAAAACATAATAAATATGGAACATCCACCATCAGAGAAAGCAAAACTTAAGTGAAAGCTAATAGATAAATAGAAAAATTGGCCTGAAACTTGAAGGACACTTCATTTCTGAGATAGAAGGAAAAGAGGTTACTTAAGATGGCAGAAGTGTGTAGATACATTTACAGGAAAAAGGAGGAAAACCAAAGGTGCTCAGAGGCAGTGGCTATTTTCCTTCTGCACAAATGAATTAACAAGGACCCACTATACCTGGCAAGATGGAGTTAAATACACACAGGACCAGAACACGAGCACTGAAGGGCTCCTGTTTGATATTTTGAAACAAGGGGGCGCAGAGCCTTTCAAAGATGTAGTACACATAAAATAGACATCCAAAAACCTGAAACAAAACAAAGATGATTAGAAAATTGATGACTTAATGAGAAAAAATAAAGCTTATGTTTCTGTTCCAAAAGACCCTTAAACCAATGTGACACTTAAACCAATGTTTCATATATATTTCAGTTAGCCCTGGTATATAAGATTACTATGCTGGGTGAGGTGATGCACACCTATAATCCCGACTACTCAGGACTGCAAGGGTGAGGCCACCCAGACATTTTAAGAGAAACCCTGTCTCAAAATAAAATAAAAACTGGTGTGTAACACAGAGGTGGGCATTTGCCTAGAACATGAGAGGCCCTGGATTCCATCTCTAGTACCACCAAAACAAATAGCAAACAGGTACTCAAGCTTAGTCTCTACCATAATTTTTATTAACCTTTACCAAATGACATTTTTTGATACTTCTTTTAGTTGAGATGGACACAATACCTTTACTTTATTTTTCTGTGGTGCTAAGGATTGAACCCAGTGCCTTACACACGCAAGGCAGGCGCTCTAGCACTGAGCTACAACCTCAGTCTTTGACATTTTAAAAGATCATCTAAGAACTGTTTTTCCTACTACATGAAGCCTAAACAAAAGAATAAATAAATGGGTATTAGAAACAATTTAAATGGGATCTTCTGGGATTTATGATTTTCACAATGGAGTGGGAATGGAGTGAAGGACCATACCCACAAACATATCTCCCCACCCCAAAGTACAGAGAGGGGAAAATTAACATAGATGCTTACTGAAATAACCAAACAGAATTACTTCAATTAAAATAATTTCTCTTCCTGAAGAAAATTATCTTTTTTTTTCCTGAATAAAATTATCTTTGATGTTGGCAAAAAAAAAAGATACTATATATTTGTTTTAAGATTTCATAGTCTCAGTAGAAAGCATTCTCAAGCTCCTCATTGACACACATTTACTATTTTGAATAGATTACATTATAATAAATATGAATCCCCATTTTCCAATCAACACACCTTAGGCAATTAAACAATTTACCTGTGCAAACTGCATAGCAACATAACCCCATCTCACAGTGGGAGTTCTAAAGAAAGAAGAAACAAAACAAGTTTTCTAAAGTATGTAACTGAATTTAAATAATGACCTTCACAATTAGTATTTTTCCACACAGAATAACATTTATGGGCTGGGGGAGTAGCTCAGTGGTACAGCATATGCTTAGTTTGCATCCCTAGCACCAAAACAAAAAAAATTACTTAGTATCATTTATGATCATACAAAATTATAATATAATTCTGCCAAGAATTAATATTACCAAGTTAGACTGCTGGAATGACCATTTAAGGCTTCCCATATCAGAGAAAAAAATAAGGATATCTTCGATTATCTCTGTACCCCTACATGACCTGGCCTCTGCCTACCTACCCATCTCACTCCAGTGCTCACCACAGTTCTACTTCATAATGCTATTACCTGGGATAGCTGTCACGGTAGATAAGGGTAGGAGCAAACAAGAAGTACAAGTACTGGTTGACTGTGGGTATTGGAATCATGCCTAGAAAAGAAAAAACTGTATTAGATCAGAGGCTCTTTGATTTCTCCCAGCAAAACTAAAAGGGGGAAATAAGGAAGTACAGGACAAAGAAAAACATAACCTCTAAGCCCATGTTATTTCCTCTTGGTCTCCTAAAACAACCTATTCTTGCATTAACTGAACATTACCAATCTAAGTTATTCCTGTGACTGAGATAATTTCCAGAGTGTGAAGCACTCTTGGTGCTTGGTAATCATTAGACTCTTCTGTAATTTCTCATTGTGAATTGTTATCAGCAGTAGGCACAGTTGTTAATGAGGCTAGTAACAGTCCATAATAAGAAGTTACAGAAGAGTCTCTAATGATCAATTTTTTTTTAATTGTAGGTACAAGGACAATCAGTAAACAGTCTTCCAAATCAGCACTGATCAATGTGTTTAAAAATAAGTATCATCTCTACAGAATGTAACATGTCTTCCTAGTGAACACTAAAGGCTGAAATATCCTATAACTCTAATGGAATTACGTACTCGACTTCTCCTTAGATGCATGCAGTACCCGTGGCACATTCTCTCTGACAAATGAGTGAGCCTTCATTATCAAACGAATCTACAAAAGGAAGAGGGAAAAGATGAATTTTCTATCATTGCCTTATCTCCTATAAGCAACCCCAGAACTAGATTATATTGACACTAAAGAACTTCACTTTTATGGAATAAAGCAAATTAAAAAAACAAACCCTAAAGGACATGTAATTACTCAAATTATTCTGTACCTAACAGCATTATTAATATAATATAAATATTATAATACTCTAAATTAAGAAATTAAGTCTGTACAAGATGGAGGTAGTGGTGCATGCTATAATCCCAGTGACTCAGGAGGCTGAGGCAAAAGGATCTCCATCTAGGCTCAGCAACTTAGTGAGACCTTATCTCAAAATTAAAAGTAAAAGGGTTTGGGTAGCTTAGTGGTAGAGTGCCCCTGGGTTCAATCTCCAATACAAAAAACAAAGAAATTAAGTCTGTTCAAAGAAATTCTGAATTGGTCTTTTTTATTAGTCAAACAGTGCTACAGACAATATATGTTAGAAAATTCTAAAGGATATATTAAAAAATTGAGATAAGGGCTGGGGCTGTAGCTCAGTGATAGAGCACCTGCCTCGCACTTGTGAGGCACTAGGTTCAATCCTCAGGACCACAGAAAAATAAATAAAGATATTGTGTCCATCTAAAACTGAAAAAAAAAAAAAACAATAAAAATTGAGATAAATCTCTTACTTAGAAGGAAATAGTTACGTGACAATACAATGAGTTTTATTTTTTTATACCTTTATTTTATTTATTTATTTTTATGTGATGCTGAGGCTCGAACCCAGGGCCTCACACATGCTAAGTGAGCACTCTACCACAGAGCCACAGCCCCAGCCCAAAAGTGGAGTTTTAAATTACAAAGATATTTAATCATCTAGATGATTTTTACAAAAAGTATTTGGGGGAAAAAATTTAATTCATCCAGAACTGTTCAATATAATTTATTTCAATTACTAACATCCAGAGAACACTGGAGCTAGAATGAATTTTAAAAGATAAGATGATATGCCAGGAACGGTAGTGCACACTTATAATCCTAGTGACTCAGGAGGCTGAGGCAGGAGGATCATAAGTTCAAAGCTAGTCTCAGCAAAGAGAGGCTCTAAGCAATTAACTGAGACCCTATCCTTAAATAAAATACAAAATAGGGCTGGGGATGTGACCCAGTGATCGAGCACCTCTGAGTTCAATCCTCAGTCCCCCTCCAAAAAAAAAAAAAAAAGATGAGATAATATAGTTCAGCACTTAAATTCTACATCTCCTGGCACACAGTGCCATATATGAAAACTTACCCACGTTAATACAGCTAAAAATAATACCACTATTATATCATTGTTACTATTATTTAACTAAGCACAGCACCCTTTTGGGTAACACTAAAAATCTTACCTGTTCAAGTATAACAATGAACCGAGAAGCTGGTGGTAGTGTATATGCTAATACAACATATGTTGGTCCAAACCCTAGAATTCCGAGCTGGAAGACCATAAAAATCAAGCCATGGACAAGAGAATAAATCACTGGATGAGAACTCCTGCTGTAGCCATTGGCCCAATGTTGAAACAGGAAATAGGGAATTGAAAGCGTACACAGGAACATGATACACCATGTCCAAACAACTGTAGGAAATTTACCAAAAGCATAAGACAGGAGATTGAACTCAAGTACTAGCCTGGAGAGGAAAAAGCAGAGAGGAAGAATAGAGAAGTTAGTTTCTAATATGTACAGAATTCAAAACTTTCAGACCCCAAACTTTCAATCCTCATAAACAATACAATATTAATACACTGAACATAATTACACTGGATATAATGGCTCACTGGACAGAGACCTGTGTCTAACCCTCTCTCTGCTTCACAACATATCAACAACAAACTCTCTAAAAGCCCTATTTGGTTATGAACTCAAGATACCTAAGGTGATAGATATGGCTTTGAACTTCTGGAAGATCAGATTCTTACATTAGTATTTTAAAACCAAAATATTAGGTGGCAAAATATTCAATAACAATTATTTTTATGTACAAAAGATGATTTTTCAGAAGGAAATAGGTATAATTCAAAAGATTACTAATATACTATTTTACCATTATTTCAAAATTGAATTTTTTAAAAAAGCATGCAAATTCAATCTATGACTACCACACTGCTATTTTTTAAGTTATATTCAATATTTATTTAGTTTGTTTGTATACTGGGGATTGAACACACATAGTAAAGACTTTTCTTTTAAAGTAGTTTAGAAGATAATTCATCTTTCAAAAACATCTCAAAATATTAATCCTGACCTACACCTCCAGCCCTTTCTATTTATTTATATTTTTGAGACACTGTCTAAAATACTTGTGATTCTCCTGCCTCAGCCTCTTGAGTAGCTTGGGTAACAGGTGTGCACCACTGCACCCCCTTACACTTGATTTTTTTTCAATAAATATTTTTTAATTGTTGATGAACCTTTTTTATTTTTTTTTTTATTTATATGTGGTGCTGAGAATTAAACCCAGTGCCTCACATATGCTAGGCAAGTGCTCTACCACAGAGCCACAACCCTAGCCCAACACTTGATTTTTATATTAAGGGGCTGGGGTTGTGGCTCAGTGGTAGAGTGCCTGGTGTGCACCAGGCCCTGGGTTCAACCCCCAGCACCAACAAAAAAAAAAAAAGGAAACAGAAAGCTACTTATTTTTAGCAACAGTCTTAAATATGCACCTTAGAACACTGATAAATCATATATATAAAAATCTCCTGTTTGGGAAAGTTGCCTAGTCCTTTTTTTCTTTTTCTTTTTTTTTTTTTTTGGTGGTGGTGCTGGGGATTGAACCCAGGGTTTGTGCATGTGAGGCAAGCACTCTACCAACCGAGTTATATCCCAATCCCCAGGGAAAGTTGTCTAGTAATTATTGATCGTGGTCTATTAAAATTGAGTACTTTTAAAATAAAAGCAAAGAAACTTCTAACCTTCCCTTTAGTTATATTTTTCAGGAGAAAGGAATATCATCCTCTTTTTAGCCAAACTATCCTTTACTAAAATATAGTGATAACTCCCAACTTCTCATACATCAACTAGCAACTTTCTTCTCTTACCTTCCTTCATCGATGTAATCTACCACAAGTGTGCTGAGGATAAAAAGAATGAGGAGGGCAATAAACATGTGATATATTGTTCTGATGTGGTCCACTTCAAACAGCTCACTGTAAGTGTAGTTCAAACAAATCAAATTAGAAATCTGTACCTAATTTTAAAATACCACATAGTAAAGACTTTTCTTTTAAAGTAGGTTTAGAAGACACTTAATTCACCTTTCAAAAATACCTCAAAATATTAATCCTGAAGTACGGAGACAATGAATGATCAGACCAAGGTAAAACTATAATGGATTCTCAACCTTTCTTTCCAATAAAAATATATTGCCTTCTAGAAAGCAACGTGATGCCAAACCTTTAAACAAATGGTCTGCATTCCACAACACCCACCAGAAATGACTGTTTTCCATTATAAGCAGAATCCATTCACTGAAAATGGGGAGTTTGGAAACAATTACACTTAGCTCCCCACACTCAGCTATACACCTATTCCGGATGTTCCACCTGACACATCTGAGCTCCTTTGCTGCTGCTGCTGCTGACCACCGACCACCTGCACATTCATGACACTTAATCACTTAACAGATGCTTCACCCTTTCTCTTCACTAATATTTAAAACTTTTTCTTTTAAAATGGCAATACCTTCTAGATGACTTATCCCCAGCAAATACCTTTTATATCTGACTAAAAGCAAGCATTTAACCTTATTTATAGAACGTGGCAAGTTAACCTTTTAAATGACTTTTAGAGAAATCTAAATACTATTAAATCTCTAGAGTAAGGATCTTCAAATTCTAATAAAAATCCACCTGAGCCATGGAAAATGTATTCTATTTCCTTGGATAACATTCTTTTTTGTTAAGGTGCATTTTATTTTTTTCCCATAGAGTACATACAATCCTAACATTAAAATCATAATTATAATGTTCAAAGCAATCATTTTATTTTCCCTTTACGTGAAAAGCTTGTATTTCCCCCCAGATATAATTTTTTCTTTTTTTGACACAGAGGATTGAACTCAGTGGTACTTGATCACTGAGTCACATCCCCAGCCCATTTTTGTATTTTATTTAGAGACAGGATCTCACCAAGTTGCTTAGGGCCTCACTAAATTGCTGAAGCTGGCTTTGAACTCATGATTCTCCTGTCTCAGCCTCCCAAGCCACTGGGATTACAGGTGTGCACCACGGCACCCAGCTCCCCCAGATATCATTTAAAAGATCAATCTTGTCAAATCATCATGTCACAAAACCCACTGAAATTGAATTTTTCATTACATGTTTAAAAAACTCCAGCCTTCTTGTTGAAGTTAAAAGGTACAGATCAATTTGGTTCATGATTTTCCCCCTCCAGCAATGAGGATTGAACACATGGGTAGTGCTCTACCACTGAGTTACATCACCAACCCTTATTTATTTATTCTGAGACAAGGTCTCCCTAAATTGCCCACTCTGTCTTCAAACCTTTCTTGCTCCTGCCTTAGTCTCTCGAGTAACTGGGATTACTGGCATGTACCTCTGCCCCATAAAGTAAATTTTGATGAGTGTAAGGTACATGTTATTGTTTAGATATGAAGTATACCCTAAAGACTCATGTGTTGAAGGCTTGGTCCCCAGTACACCCTATTCAGAGGTGAGGATTCTGGGAAGTAATTGAATCATGAGGGCTCTGACCTTATCAGTAGATTAATCCATTAGAAGGATACATGTCTGATGGCATTATTGGAAAGTGGTGGAAAATTTAGGCAGTGGGACCTAGTTGGAGAAAGTAGGTCACTAGGGGCATGCCCTAAAAGGGTATATCTTGTCCCGGGCCCCTTCCTCATTCTCCCTCTGCTTCCCAACTGTCATGAGAGGAGCAGCTTTGCTTTGCTGTGCCCTTCCACATTGAGGTTCCTGTCTTGGAGCCAGCCAACAATCCACTGGCACCTCTGAAACCATGAGCCAAAATAAATCTTTCCTCCTCCAAGCTGTTTTTCTCAGGTATTTGACACTATAAAAGACTGATTAACACAGTGCATTTTTAAAGACAGGCAGGTTAAAACACTTAACATAATTTTTTAACAAAATAACTATCTCAATGATCTACACAGATTAAATTTCATCAGTATTTTAATTTCAGCAGTATTATATTTGCTATTACTGAATGAGTAAACAATATACTCAGCATAAAAGAAAAATATTCATCACCTACTCAAAATGCACCTTTAATTTTCAGTTCACAAATGAAGTCACCATACAGAATTTACATGGTATAGATTCTATTTTAAAGGCATTAGGCAATCAAAGTTTTAAAATAAATGAGAAAATTACCAAGTCTTCCAGCAAAAAAGAGAGGAGGCATTTAAGTCCAAAACTAAAAGTCTACCTACATTACAAAGCTTTCATTCTATCCCTTGTCCTTGTGAAACTAGATCCAAAACCAGAAGATCAGCAAGAAGGAGGAAGAGAACCCAATGTACAAAGAGAAGAATCAAAACTAATGACTTATATGGATATAGAAAGATTCATTAAATATTTATAGATTAAGCAATCTACAATCAGGAGACTCACTCAGGGCAGCTTTTTAGAAAATTCAAACTAATGATTAACAAAAGCAAAAACTACTCACTCTAGAAGTGATCTCCTTGCAATAAAAATTTTTCCTTGTTCTGGAGGTGCTCTGAAATCTCTGGAAAAAGCAAAAAATACAATAAAATAAGTAACCCAAATATTATAAGAAACATAATCCCATGGACAAGAGAAATGATATTAACTACAACAACCAACATTAATTACCCTTCACTATGATATGGGTACTGTGTTAAAGATTCTGTGCATGTTATCTCAGTTACTCCTACTGAACAATACGTGAAGGTGGGTACATGCGTAACTGTTTAGGTTGGGAGAGATGTCAGACACACCTAAGTGTAGCACCCAGCCCCTGTGGAAAAGCATTCTCTGCCACACAGGTTGGCAACCAGTCTTCCTGTTTCTAGAGAGTCTCTGAGATCAGGGACAGGCCTGCAGCCATACTTTACTCCAGGTCAGATATTGTTACTAGTTTGTCTTCCCAATTTCAATGAACAACATATGTTTATTTTATATGTTTACACATGGTGCTGAGGATCGAACCCAGTGTCTCACACATGCTAGGCAAGTGCTCTGCCACTGAGCTATAGCTCCAGCCCCATAAAGACATATTGTATAGAGTACAATGGCAAGGCATGAAATAATGTGGTTAAGAGCAAGGACTGGTGCCAGACTATGGGTCGAATCCTTGCTGTTTAATCTTGAATAACATTTAAGTGCTTTGCGCTTCAGTTTCCTAAGTTGTAATATGCAGACAGTTATAATATCTATTCAGAGGGACACTATTCGGTTTAAATAAGTTATTCCATGTAGAGCACTCAACTATTATTAGTCAGTAGTCTTCAGGTATGTATGTGTTATAATCCACACACTAAGGAAAAACCTGCCCTTCAAGGGATTAAGTAATGTACCCAATGTAACATAAAGTCAATTGAAGTGATGGCAGGGCATGCATCCAGGCGTTTTTACTGCAGTCTATACTCTGACCACTGAGAATCGCCAGAGTAGATATCTGCATTCAAAGAAAATAACTAACACTTACTTAGCTCTGTGGTTGTTTTTCATTTCTTCAAGAATGGAAAAAGTTGTGAGGGCGCAGCCACCATTGTCTAACGATGCAGATTTTTCAATGAGATTGGTCACAAAATCATCAAAGTGACTGCCAACTTCCTTCATAAAAAGCGGCTTTAACTCCTAGAATTTTAATACACATGAAGAAAAATAAGAAACTAACATATGCATGTGGGTTATTAATGTTTTTCTAAAGGGCTCTCTTAAACAGAGCTGGTTCAGGAGAAAGACATACTAAGTAAATTAATTCACAGGAGTCAAAGCAGAAAAATAATTTCTATAACTGAATTGTAGTTCCAGAAATGTCTACTGAAAAAGCAATACAGTGATTTTACACTCTTTGTTAAGTGTATTCTCCTTTTGAGCACAAATTAAGATACCAAAGATACTAAATAAAATCCTACAAAAGATACACAGAACCGAAATTACAGAATGAGGAAAATGAGGCTATTCCTTTCTCTTCACATTCTTATTTAGAAAACAAAGTTTTTATATTGTAGCCCCATTACATAATTACCATAAATTTAAGTCTTTCTTCTAAAGCAATCCCTTTACCCCAAGTACTCACCATTTATATTTCACAGCATGTCATTCTACATTATGTCTACATTTACATGATGCTCATTCCTAACTCCTAACTATGTATTTTTCTAACCACAATACATGTACATGTATGTGAACATATTTATGTTAGCTCACCATTACCCTCAGATGAATTACACCCTTTGCTCTGATCTAACAATGAGAGAAATTAAATAAAGGACTAATGGTGCAGTGAGTGCCACAAAGAAAGGACAGTTCAGAATGACAGGAAAACAAAAAGAAGACAGAATACAGAAGAGAAGAAATCACTGGGTAGTGTGAGGACTGATGGAAGGAGGAAGGTTTAGAGTGTCCTTGTACCGTTTCTTTCACACCCTCACACCCAGCACCTCAGACAATGATATCTCTTAGCTAGGCTGAGCTTGTAAGGTTTCTCTTTTACCAGGATTAATTCTTGTCCTTTTTTTCCTGCAGTAAAATTTACTTGTAGGTAGTTCAGAAATGCAAGGTGACTATTTAAATCTACCACATTCCTGTATAATTAGGTGCCTACTGCTCATTTCTTAAGGCCTTTCTTCTCTTTCTCTGAGGAACTAAAAGTTGGTAAAAGATGCTGCCAAAGGGACAACCAGAAATATCTTTATGGCTGAGGACACCATTATATTTCCTTAATCCTTAGAGCCTAGTAGTGAAGGTAATAAAGAGTCACTGCTTGTTACTGTCACTCACTTTGTAGGATGGAATGCAGAACAATATAGTACAAGCGGTGTCCATTTTGCCTTCTTCTAAGTTCAGTCACATGAAACTTGTCAATTAAAACTTAAGTATGTGATCACAAGATGGGCATGGTGGCGCATGCCCGTAATCCCAGCAGCACAGGAGGCTGAGACAGGAGGATTACAAGTTCAAAGCAGCCTCAGCAAATTTAGCAAGGCTCTAAGCAACTCATTGAGACCCTGTCTCAAAATTTTAAAAAATACAAAAAAAAAAAAAAAGGGTTGAGGATGTGGCTCAGTGGTCAAGGGCTTCTGAATCCCTGGTAATCCACTGCCCCCCACCACCAAAAGTGATCTCAATAAATCTGAGCAATGTCTAATACAAGTAATACAAAAAACGATGAGGTTATAGGCTTTCTGATTTACTGAACTCTTATCTAGTCCTATTTATTTCTTTCAGTCAATAGACCATGATAGCCCCAGATGGAGGAAGGAAGAGAGTTAACTAGATATTAGAAAAGGTGGGTGCTTAGATAATCTTGTAAACAGAATCACTATTTGGAGTTTAAAGAAAGCTGATTTTTTATTTTTCCAGTGCTAGAGATCAAACCCAGGGCCTCACATATAGGAGGCAAGTGAACCACCACTGAACTATACCCTCAGTCCAAAACATTTTATTTTAAATAAGCAGCTGAACTAGATAGCCTTTATGATAAGAGGGAATGACAACCATGAAGCAAAGACCCCATGGTAAGAATACATAATAAAGGTACCAGCGATCAGAGAGAAGACTGGGGAAAAAATACGGGACTAGACTACAACACACTTTTTTGCCATTTTAAGAATTTTTAACTTTATCTTGAGGACAACTGCAAGCCAATGACATTTTAAGCACACTTATAAACATGTCCTGGATGTGCAATTTAGAAAGATAAGTCCTTCTAAAAAGACTTCCAAGCAGAGTTTTCTTTGGACCGAGTCTTAAGAAAAGGGCAGGCCATTTATAGATAAATAAAATAACCCTTTCAAAGGTACAGAGGCATGAAAAATTTAAAAGTAGGCTGAGAGAGAAATATATAATAGAATTTTCAGTTTCTCCAAAAAATTAGGTTACTTGATCACAATTTCTTTAATATGACTCCACACGGTCATATTACTAGCCTCTGAATTTTTTGACTCACTGCCTGGCTTTGCACAGAGAACCTTTCAACCTCACTATGGCTGGGAACCAGAAACCTGACCTTTCTGGGCAAAACTAGTAGCACAAGGGCACAGTTAACACAAGGTTTTAGGTCTTATTCTATGCTGACGGCTCAGAAAGGTCTCCCCTGATGATTCACTCTGAAGTTCTTTATATTGTTCTTTCTTCTCACATATCATTATTTTCATTTTTCTGAATACCATTTAAAATTCTATATATTTCTACTTTTGGGCCTCTTCCCGTTTGTCTCCCCAACTGACTTAAATACATATTTTTGTGATCTGTATGTCCAGCAATCAGCAAAGGAATTGGCAGGTGACTTTGTAATTTCTAAACAGTTTTTAGAACCAATCTGGCAACAAAATTCCTACTTACTCCTTTGCTGGCTTAATTCAACTTTTAGTATAAAGTACATAGAAAGTAGTTATTTTTAAAAAATATATTTATTTTTTAGTTGTAGGTGGACACAAAATATCTTTATTTCATTTTTATGTGGTTCTGAGGATCAAATCTAGTGCCTCATGAGTGCTAGGTGAGCACTCTACCTTGAGCCACAACCCTAGCCCAGATAGTAGTTATTTTAAAAGCTATCTAGTCTTGATTTCTTTCTAGAAGCTATGAAAAGTACTAAAAATCATCACTGTTATTGCTCATTATCAGCTGTCATTTTTTATTGGATGATTGCTATATTCTTGATCTCTGTTAAGGGGCTCTTATGTGTTATTTCTAGTCTTAAAACAATCTTTGAAGTAACCATTATAATTCCTATTTTATGCATGGGGGACCCAGGCTTAAAAAAGTCAAGTAGAGATCTAGTAAGCTGTAGAATAGGGATCAGAACCCAGGTCTGTATCACCCCACAGTTCATATGACACCATATTGCTTCAGCTGTACAATCTGAAATAGGTTCCATGCAATTAGTACCATAAGCCCAAAAAACAAAAATAAACAGCTAAGAGAAAAAAAAATCACTGATATACCTAACGTGAAAATGGTCAGATATCTAATAAAAAGTATAGTCTTGGGCTTGGCTTGTGGCTCAGTGGCTGAATGCTCACCTTGTACATGTGAGGCCCTGGGTTCGATCCTCAGGACTATATACAAATAAAAAATAAAGGTATTATGTCCATCTACAAGTAAAAAAATATTTTTTAAAAAAGGTACAGTCTTGTTTAGCTCAGTTCTACTGCAGACATTTCATTTGAAAACATCAATATAGAAATGGTTTATACTAAGCAGTGCATTGTAATAAACTCCTATATTTTCAACAGAGTGCTTGGAAATTATCCCGAAAATAACTATTACATAACCCTTGATACAAGAGGCTAATGGTTCAGGATAAACCAGCAATAAAATTAGGTCCCTGAATTATATAATTATAAGTCCTTTGCATTAGCACACCTATAATCCCAGCTACTTGGGAGGCTAAGTAGTGGAGCACTTCAAAACCAGACTGGGCAACATAGCAAGTTAAGTGCCCCTGAGTTTAATCACCCGTACCAAAAAAAAAAAAAGAGAGAGAAAAGGAAGGAAGGAAGGAAGGAAAGAAAGAAAAGGAAAATATACAAACTAAGCATATATATTCAATCTAGCTTTGCTGACATACTTATACATACATACATGTGCCAATGTATATCTACACAGATCCATATGTTATGACAGAAAAAGGAAAATGAATTATCAGGAGGAAATGAACCAAAATATTGTCTCCTGGTGGGGATGGGCATTGAAGTAGTAACTATTTTCTTTTTTAATTGCAGATGGACACAATATCCAATACCTTTATTTTGTTTATTTAGTTTTATGTTATGCTGGGGATAGAACCCAGTGCCTCACACATGCTAGGCAAATGCTCTACCACTGAGCCACAACCCCAGCACCCACACTTTTTTGAAATGATTTTTTCTGCAATGAGCCTATACTACTTCTATATTTGTTTTGTACAGTTTTTGTTTTTTGTGGTGCTGGGGATTGAACCCAGGGCCTTGTGCATGCGAGGCAAGCACTCTACCAACTGAGCTATATCCACTGCCCCTACTTCTATACTGGGGGGGGGGGAGTACTATGTAAGTAAACATGTTCCTCCTGCTCTTAAAGCAATATTACATAAATCTATCACATGTTGTATGATAGCACAGCAGTAAAACAAACTCTTAAATCTTGGGCATTTTTTTTCCAAAGAATGTATTTTATCTAATCTAAGATGCCCCTGATTTTTGTGTGGCATGAAGAAAGAAAAGTTTCCTGCTGGGCTGGGGTTGTGGCTCAGTGGTAGAGCACTTGCCTAGCATGTGTGAGGCACTGGGTTCAATCCTCTACACCACATAAAAATAAGTAAATAGGGACTGGGGTTGTGGCTCAGTGGTAGAGCATTTGCCTAGCATGTGTGAGGCACTGCCTAGTGTGTGTGAGGTGCTGGATTCGATGCTCAGCACCACATATGAATAAATAAAAATAAAGGTATTGTGTCCACCTACAATTAAAAAACAAATTAATAAATAAAGGTATTATGTCCATCTATTAAAAAAAAAGTTTCTAGCTGAACCACACAACACAGTGCCTTCCTCACAGTGTATAATATATGTGTTCTAATTGAAGAGATATTAAGTAAGCAATTTGGAAGGGAGTATTCCTCAATCAGTGATATGCAGATTATCATCACAATCAGTTTAGATATTCTAGATTCACACTAACCATAAAATAGAGGAGCAATCATCTGTAAGGTTTTCAACAGCTCTAAAATTATGTTAAGTGTTTATCATGAACACCAAAATTGCTTTCATATCACTTTTTAACTTTCAAAGAACAATTTTAAGGTAACTAGTTCAGTCATTGTTCTTCATCGACCATTTTTTTTGCATAGTATTCTTGGTCAGCATGAGGACAAATCCAAGGTCTAACATAGTGCTTGACAAAGAAACTGGGCTGCTCCTAAGAGAGCAACAGGGCAGGAACCTAACTTTTTCAAGTGATAAAATCATAAAGAATAATGAGCTGACTTTCCCCAAAAGCTCCAAAATAGAATACAGATTCATACATCAATGCATTTAAGTAAAGCAGGAACAGGAAATATTATAAGAATGTAGTTATATTTGCATAGTCTCAAGAAGGTGAGATGTAGTCTGTAATCCCAGTGGCTCGGGAGGCTAAGGCAGGAGGATTGCAAGTTCAGGAAGCCTCAGCAAAAGTGAGACGGTAAGCAACTCAGTGAGACCCTGTCTCTAAATAAAATACAAAATAGGGCTGAGGATGTAGCTCAGTGGTCGAGTGACCCTGAATTCAATCCCTGGTACCCCCCCCAAAAAAAAGATCAAAGTAAAATGGACAGCTGTAACAGACACTGTTAGCCATCCATCTTCTCATCCCATGTTCCCTTCCATAGTCCTAAAATTCCTGGTTTTAATTGCAGGCTTATCACTACCCAGAATAAGATACCAATGAGAATACAGGAGGAATTCTTTCGTTAAAATCTCCAGAAAACTTCCTTAAGATAGCTGGTACCTTTCCTGGCCCTTCTTCCCCAACTCAGGTGAGATGGCTACAGTCATTTGCAGGAGGAGGATGACAGCCTACCCATAGTGAGATAGGGAGCAGGAAGGAGCCAGGGTCCCTACAGACCATGTACCTCTGAACTTCCTACCTCTGAAGAGGTTTATAGAAGAGGTGAATATACTTGTGTTATTATTATTATAGCAAAACCTAACTTTTAATTTATTCAATAATAAGAATTTCTGGGTAAAAAATACTTGTATCTTCAGCAGTCTGCCAATAAATCAAACAGATCAGCATTATTCAAAACCTTTTCTAGAAGAGGTTGTTAAAAGAGGCTTGTTGCAGTGGTGCACATCTGAAATTCCAGCAACTTGGGAGGCTGATATAAGAGGATAACAAGTTCAAGGCCAGCTTAGCAAGGCCCTCAGCACCTCGATTAAGACCCTGACTCAAAATAAAAAATAAAAAATGGGTGCTGGGGATATAGCTCAGTCGTATAGCACCCCTTGGTAAATGCTAGTTCCAAAAAAAAAAAAAAGTGATAAAACTTGGAGAAGCCCTCATTTGCAGACATGCCATCTGGGTCTGGCATCTGGGTTTGGTTCTTATTGTTACAGTTTGCTCATTTAATGGCTGAGCACTAGCATAGAGTATTGATGTGAAAAAACAATACCTGAAATGCTATATAAGAAGCAACAGGGCTGGGGTTATGGCTCAGTGATAGAGTGCTTGCCTAGCACGTGCGAGGCCCTGGGTTCGATCCTCAGAACCACGTAAAATTAAATAAAATGAAGGTATTGTGGCCAATTACAATTAAAAAATAAAAATTTGTTTTAAAAAAGCAAACAAAATATGCCTCAACTATCATACATTTTTAAGAAGCAGAAATAGGAAGTGATTTTTTTATCCCTTTAATTTTCACATTAGACTTAACAGTCCCTCTATAAAATTGTGTGTTAATAAAAGTTCCACAAATACTAACAGTAAAGACACCCTCTTTCCCAACTAGTAAAGAGGAAAAGAGAGAAAACTCAAATTACAAAAATTCATGTTGAGAAATGAACACTACTGAAAAAAAGACAAAAGAAAAAAAAAGACACCCTCTTTGCCCTTCTCAGCATACTCAGTTTCCTCTAGAAACCATCTTCAGAGATAAGAACAGGCACCCAGCAATCAGGCCAGGAGTGTGCTAAATGGCCTTGCTCTTCTGTCCAAAATGGAATTCTCTTCCATAAATCTGAATTTCTGAGCTTTGAAATATCTAAACTCTTCCTATTAAAACACTTACCCCTTCCAGAGCTGAGTATTCAACTTTCCTTGGCTTCTATGAAATATTTTAGTACCTTTCAAATACATTTTCTTTTATACTTAAATAAGCCATAGTGGTCTGTTATTTGCAACTAAAACAAACAATTTAACACAACATTTAAACAAACACAAAGGCTAATTTATCTATTAATATAAGTTGGTTGGAGCTTAATCATTTGAATCTCCTGGGCTCTTCGAAGAACTTTTAAGTCTTGTTAAAACACAATTCTAAGGATTTCAAAAGACCATGACTCAGGCCTATTACACAATTTTGTATGACCCCAACTAATTTCACCCCACTAATGTCATAATCTCCCTCATTCCACTTCCCTTCTGACTAAAGAGATTACTCATCACTTGACAATGTTCTTTATGCCTTTCCTTTATAGGATCCTTTATTCACGTAAATCGTCATACTGAGTTCTTTGGAGATTGCTAAATAAGCAAATAAAAATACAGGCTCCCAGTTAAATCCGAATTTCAAGTAAATAACAAATAATTTGTTAACTCTAAGGTATGTTTCAAATAATGCATGATGGTTTTAAAAAGTAGTCACTGTCTAAAATTCAAATTCAACTTGACATAGTATATTTTATCTGACAATTCTAGTTTGTAGAGTTAAAAGAGTTGTCTAATAAGATTTGTAGACTACCTGGTCCTTTTACAATAAGAAACAATGAATTCTGAGCAAAAGTTTTAGTCAGTTACATGACGGTGACATAAGCCACTGGTGCCAACGAGGGCCTTGCGGACAGCTAGTCCAATGCTTCACCTTAAATATTAGGAGAAGACCAACTAATGAAGTTGTGTGACAAGTGGTGGAGCATGACACTGAATTCCAATGACTACAAAGATTCCTGACTTTCTGGGGACTAAACCCAGGGCTTCATGAATGCTAGGCAAGCACCACTGAGCCACATCTCCAGTGCAAAAATCATTTGTTAAAAAAAAAAATTGAGAAAGAAATTAGTATATGTAAAAACAAGCAAATTTTATGGCTATGAACAATGTTCATATACCTGTCTTCTCAATTAATTTCATGCTAGTAAATATTAACCAATAAAAGAAAACTAACAAAAATATAACCAATTACAGACCTTATAAACTAGGATAATTTAATAAATAAGATGTTACAGTTTGGGGCTGGGATTGTGGCTCAGCAATAGAGTGCTCGCCTAGCACGGGTGCGACCCGGGTTTGATTCTCAGCACCACATAAAAATAAAGGCATTGTGTTGTGTCCATCTACAAAAAAAAAAAAAAAAGATTCTCTTTAAAAAAAAAAAATGATGTTACAGTTAATACATGAGATGTCTACCACACCTGCTAAGGCAGAGGCAAATGATTACATTATGAGAGCTGGAAACTAATTAGTGGATTAATCTAGTTGATGGATTAATAACGTGAACATTATTTGGTGGTAACTGTAGCCAGGTGAGGTGTGGCTGGAGGAAGTGGGTCACTGAGGGCATGCCCTGGGGATTATATATTTTATCCCTGGTTTCTCACCATCTCTCTGCTTCCTGGCTGACATCAATTTTCCTCCTCCATTCTCGTCCATCATGATGTCTCACCTGACCTTGGACCCAGAGCAATGGAGTCAGTCAACCATTGCTGAAACTGGGAGCCAAAATAAACTTTTTCTCCTCTAAGTTGTTCTTGTTGAGTATTTTGGTCAGAGCAATGAAAAGCTAACACACAAGGCTATGTCTGTGAAGCACCTAGTATGAAGACTGGCTTATAATAGGACTTCCCTTCTCCTACCTACCTGTTTACTCAGTCTAGAATACCAAGATATCACAATAATCCCTATCTCATTAGTTTGGAGACAATGAGCTATCTTGAGCTTAGACATCAGAATATTGGTCCTATATCTGATTAAAAAACATTCTAATTAATAAAGAATGGCAGAGTTGTGGGGTGTCCCTGTAGTTTAGCATGCATATGGCCCTAGGTTAAATTCCCAGCACCAAAAAAGTAAAATAAATAAATCAATGGCAGAATGTTTAATCTCACTAGATTTCAAATAACTGCCAATTAAAACAAATCTAAATCATTATCTTACAAATTCACCAAATGCAATTTACTGATTTATTCAGAGTAAAGCACTCTTTATTAAATACAGAGTATATATTAAGGATACAAAGTACGTACTCAGGAGTATAGAATAAAGAGGAAATAATCCCAAGCAGGAATGTTTAGAAAACTGTAGAAAAACATGGATTTGAACTAGAAATTAAAGGTACATTATTTTGACTGGTAAAGATATGAAGTTAAAGAAAAATCTGAGGTAGAACTATACATAAAAGGATTCAAAAATAGAGAAAACATGCTTTACAATCCAGCCCCAATTTCCCCCATTATATTATTCTTTCCATTGTACCACAACCTAGACAAAGACGCTCATCAAGTGTTATTTCCAAGACACAGTGTAGGTTTTCCAGCTCCATACCTATATTCAGGCCAGTCCCTCCCTTAACAGCAGGGACAAGTCTCATACAACTTTGCACCCCTCGCATCCATTTGTTCAATATGAGTAACAAGTAATATGGTTAAACCAGTGTCTACCTTTCCCTCAGCTACTTTTCCCTTACTTCACTCAATTCTTTTTCCTTCCATTCCTCCTAACTGAGCAAACTAGTTTTATTCAGTAATATATAAAGCAGTTAAGCAGACTATTCACTTTAAAAAGTTTTAGCTTAGATCCTTGCAGGAACTCCATTCTTTCCTTTCTTCCCATCTCCTTCTACTCTTTCTCCCCCCCCCCTCAACTTCCCATTCCAATTCCCGTTACCTGTGTGTAACCTTGTGTGGAAAAATATTTATTTTTCTATTAAAACCTTGATATCTGTTTTTGTTGATATTTAAGAGAAAACAGCTTTTCCCCTAATTCCCTGTTGCCTGGACTTGTATTTGGGCCAATTAGGAAACAGATCAAATTGCATTCTTCATAACTCTATTCAGTTGATAAATGGTACTTAAACATTATATTTTTTAAAATCATGGTTAACAAGGTTCTATGACACCGATTATTCCACAAAGGATGAAGAACTGATGGTAACTCAGATGGGCACCTCTGAAAAGATCAGTGAGCGGCATGTCCCATTAAAAAGAAAAGAAAGCAAAACAAAACCTTGGAGAAAGACAAAAATTCCCCATCACTCTAAGACTTTGTAGGTTTTTATAACATCAACTGGAAAAAAACAAGATGGCACCCAACAGATCACCACAGAGAAAATCATTGGTCAAATAAGCATCACGGAGGGCTGGGGTTGTGGCTCAGCGGTAGAGCGCTCGCCTTGCACATGCGAGATCCTGGGTTCAATCCTCAGCACCACATACAAAAATAACAAGTGAAATAAAGGGTTTTTAAAAAAAATAAAAAATAAATAAGCATCATGGACACCACAGGAGGCAGATGCACCTTAATGGGATGTGGAAGTCCCCGCACTGCCCCCTTTCCCTGCCACAAAAAAAATTGCTGAATCCATTATGAAAAAGAATGAGCACGAAGCCTTGATAATACTATCCAACTCCATGCCATTTCAGCAACTTGAAAGCTTGATAAGTGTTCAAAAATTTGTCCTGATGTTTGTGGTCTTGAAGCAACATCTGCACTCTTTCCAGTGAAGCAATAATCCTAGCTATCCCAGCAGCACTGCAGCCACACCAGGGCTGGAGCAAAGGTTGGAGCATTGACATATTTTTTTTGCGAAGGCAAGATAGGACCTCACACAGACCAAATGTAAGTGCCGGCAGCATCATCTCCCATGTTAGCGCATGAAAGAATCTGCCCCACAAGCTTGGAAATCCGTTTGATTCTTTACAGCTATTGCTGAAAGAGGGTCTTCTGAAGGGAAAGGTTATGGTACATTATTCAAAGCCAGGCAGTAGACACACAAGCAGTGCCTCATTTTACCACTTATAATTCAAGGTGACATATCTTGTTTTGAAGATGACAGGATCAATGGCCTCTTTGCATGAGTTTCTGAATCCACATGTTACTTAAGAATTTTTTTAATCTAAATCCATCTGAGCCTGATGTGAGGAGTTGCTTTTTAATACATTTCCCAATTTCTTCCACTGTTATTGGTGTATAGGTTCTCTCCTCTGGAGTCAATTTTAACACAGAGATGTACTTAGGAGACATCCCAGTTCCCTCCCAAGCAGATGCCCACCCACAGTGATGGAGCCCATGAGCCAACTCACCTGCACAGGCACAAACTCTGCCTGTGCCTAGAGTTTTAAAGCATGTAGCAAACAAACAGGACAGAATGATCCTTCGCCTATTTGAATCTTTACAAATAGAGCATAAGACTATATGTTCTTAAGGCTGGGGCTGTGGCTCAGCGGTAGAGCGCTGGCCTAGCATGTGCAAGGTGCTAGGTTCGATCTTCAGCACCACATAAAAAAATAAATAAAATAAAGGTATTGTGTCCAATTATAACTAAATATATTATATATATATATTTTTTTTTTTTAAAAGACTGTGTTCTTAAAAAGAAAAATAACCAAACCTTGTAAAATTATTTCAGATTTCCTTCTGGTTTCTTATCAGTTACATGGAGCACAATACAAATATAACTGCCATTTTTGTGTATAATAGTCTTCCAAAGTAGATTTACCTTAGAATTAAGCATACAAAATGTATGAATACTTTCACATGTGCTTCAGTGTTTTCATTTCACTGAGTCATTTTCCTGAATTATTTTTACTATTACAGTCGCTGTAACTTTAAAAAATATCATCACAATGAACAATTAGACAAGTGTGAGACAGTTTTGCATGATATGTGTAAAAGTTTGAAATATGTGTACACCAATAAAGAATGTTTTCACTGGATGGGGGGGAAGGACTATTTGTTCTTTTTTTTTTTTTTTAAAGATTTTTTTTTTTTTTTTAAAGAGAGGTGAGAGAGAGAGAGAGAGAGAGAGAGAGAGAGAGAGAGAGAGAGAATTTTTAATATTTATTTTTTAGTTCTCAGTGGACACAACATCTTTGTTTGTATGTGGTGCTGAGGATCGAACCCGGGCCGCATGCATGCCAGGCAAGCGCGCTACCACTTGAGCCACATCCCCAGCCCCGACTATTTGTTCTTGATGGGAAGGGGAAATGAACAAAAGACATACACCAAGGAGTCTGTCCTGTCTACAAGAATGACAAGTCAGAAACACATTAGGAAACTATAAAAACAAAAATTCTTTATTTTAATCACTAAATTCATAAGAATAAACCTTCGAAAATAGAACATGGGTCGGACACAATGGCATATACCTGCATCCCAACTATTCAGGAGGCTGAGGCATGACTATGACAAGTTCAAGGTCAGCGTCGGGGCAACTTTGCAAGACTCTGTCTCAAAATAAAATAAGACTATGGATACAGCTGACATGAAGCTCAAGCTTGGATTCTTTTGTATCTTTGTAGTTTCATCTAGATTATGAATGTCTGAACACTTTGCACCCTAAAATATTTAGCTTTTGTGAGTTACGAATAAGCATGTGCATGTGTGGGTGTGTGTGTATGTGTGGGTGTTGAATTGAAAAAAAAAAAAAAAAAAAAAAAAGCTAGGGATATAGCTCAGTGGTAGAGAATGTCTGCCTAGCATGCATAAGGTCCTGGTTCAATTCCCAGTGCCACAAAAAAGAAAAAGAACACATGTGACTTATATTATGAAATATATTTTATAAATATATTTAATTTTTTATAAATATAAAATATATTCTTAGCCAAAATTACAAATTAATCACTCAGATAAGAAGTTGCCTAACAATCATGTCTTTTAACAGTCTCTTATAACAACAAAGTTCCAAATCAGAAAAGACATACATACTCCACAAGAGACCTTGTTCACCTTAGTTTTAGAGGCTCATACAGTTAACTTAATGGAATCAGGAAAAAAGAATAAAATTTAACACTCTTATTAACTTCGTCTAGACTTACTATTTCAAATATAGCAAACATGTCTTGAATACCACTTTATAAAGCAATATGGTGAATGGTAATAGTGTAGTCATCACAAATACCCTCTAGGATGACGGGGGTTAATTTCTTCATGTGGTAAATAGATTCTTGTAATAATATTTCTAGTGAAAGCATCATCCCTGGACTAAGAAAGTGTTATGTTTCAAACAAATGAGATGAAAGGGAAAATGATTATGCCCTTAGCCTTGGGAGATAACTGAAAAACCAGCCTGATAATAAAGACACTGATATCAGAGTGAATATAAATAATCTCATACACATTATTTTATGTAATATTTTTAATTTTTCTAAATTATTTGTAATAAAGGAATGTGCATACACATATATGTAAGTAAATTAATAACTAAAACAAGTCTATTTTATCTACATAATAATAATTATGAATTGAGATTGGTTAACAAACTTCAAAAGCTATCTTCTCATTGGAAAAGGTTTGTCTTGGATTTGAAGTCAACTTACACTCAGGCACAAATGGTATTAAATTACAATTTTTTTTTTTAAGTATTCTTTGACCCCAGAATTTCCTGAAGGTACACTGAATTCTGATTTAGGAAATAGTTTTCCCTGCTTGATATGGCTCCACTTTGTTATTTTTTGAGTTGTTATTTCTACTTCCCTGACAGAGAATCTACTTCTAGATGTTGACTCCATATTTATTGGAGGCCTATTTACTGTGAATCATGATAAATACTTTCATAAAGCACTCCTACATTTAACTACATCAGCCTTTACATGGCTTATTAAAAAACAAGATTTGGGGTTGGGGCTGTAACTCAGTGGTAAAGCACTTGCCTAGCATGTGTGAGGCACTGGGTTCGATCCTCAGGATCACATGAAAAATAAATAAATAAATAAAATTAAGGCATGCTGTCCATCTACAATTATTAAAAAAAAAAAAAAAAAAAAAAAAGATTTGCCAGTTAGAGCCAGAAAATGACAGTAAAGGATGGGACAGGAAAGAAAAGGGCAATATGCACTCTTATACAGGTCAAAGTGACAGATCTTATTTTCCTGTTCCTTAGCAAGATAATATCAACTGATGAAAAAGGCAAATAATGCTTAAAACAATTTAACATTAAAACTGTTACTAAATAAAACTCTATTAAAAAAAAACTGTGCATTTATGTTTCTGAAAGAGGAAGTTTCTTACCTCTGCCTCTGCTGCCAACTGTCTCTTCTTAGCTATCACCTGTTTTATGTCAATTCGACCTAAAGGAAGGGAAAAAAGTGAGTTTGAAGTTGATGAATACAAGCTGTCTAGCAGCACTATTTAAATTATGAGGCTGAGGGACAAGCAAATAGTATAAACTACAGTATAACCACAAAACATGGCATAGCCTTAAGAACACAGCATGGGAGCTGGGGTTGTAGCTCAGTGATGGAGTCTAGCAAGTGTGAGGCGCTGGCTTCCATCCTTAGTGCAGATAAAGATAAATAAATAAAATAAAGGTATTGTGTCTATTTACAAATAAAAATTTTAAAATGCAGCATGGGCAATATAAGTAGAAGGAGCTTTATACATAATAATAATAAATATGAAAAAACTACTAAATATATACACAGTGATGACAGCTATGTTATCCACATGATGCTGTAGATCCACTTCTGACAGTATGAGATGTTAGATTCCCTGAATAGATCCTACAATTGAGATTACTAAGATAATATGAAAATATTAAAAACTAAAAAAACTTTTAAAACTTATTACCAAGCTGACACAAATTCACAAATGAAAAAAAAGAGGAAATATGTGAGAAACATATGAATTCTTATCAAAGGTTTCTAGCAAATCTTGAGCTTCAGAACTGGCAGCCACTCAGTCCTGTTTTTACTTACGAGTCTAGGTCCTGCCCAAAATGGGAAGTCTAGAGGACACTACCTTACACCTTAGGACTCCTACAGCTACATCCTCACCATACAGGGTGGAAACAACAAAGAGAACAGTAAGGAAATGAGCCTGTCTCTTTTTAATGCTGTTGGAGGCGGAAGGGGGGTGGATTTCCCTTACTCTTCACTAGATTTGCAGCCTAAATTCACATTATCTGTGTGGCCTGAAAAACCTCAAGAAGCATATTTATTTTAAAGTAAACCCAAATTGTATCCCCAGACAGATGCAAATGTAATTCCTCCCTGGAAGATTATTCATAAAAAAAAATTTTTTTTAAATCAACCGAGTTCTTAAAGAATTACAACAGGGGGCTGGGGATGTGGCTCAAGTGGTAGCGCGCTCGCCTGGCATGTGTGCGGCCCGGGTTCGATCCTCAGCACCACATACAAACAAAGATGTTGTGTCCACTGAAAACTAAAAAATAAATATTAAAAAATTCTCTCTCTCTCTCTCTCTCTCTCTCTCTCTCTTTAAAAAAAAAAAAAAAAAGAATTACAACAGATAATGGTCCAAGAAAAAAAGAAATTTGTAGTTAAAAATCATAAAATACACCAGGAAACAGGCAACATAAATGAGAAATGAAGAAAGCAAAACCAAGATACTCAGAGCTTCAAAACTAATGATATTAGAATTATTAGTTATAGGATATAAAATAAGATGCTTAATAAGGAAATAAAAGTGAAACTTGAAAATATAAACAAGGAACAAGAAACTACATAACCAAGCAGATCTGAAAAGGCACCAGATTTCTTAAAACACAAAATTTAAACAATTGGAATGTACAGACTAAACACATCTGCAGAAACAGTAGTAAATGAAAATGTAGGTTGATTGGTTAGTTTTTAATCTAATATAGAGCCCAGAGAAACAGTGATGGAAAATACTAGAGGTTAAAACACAGAAGGGATCTAACAAAACAGCCAGTGGGAAAGGGCACCAATAGGACTATGGTGAAGTTTGGTGACAAGTCCACACAGATGTTTCTGACTTGTAATTTCTGCAGAGTAAATTGGACGGAGTTATTGTTATACAGTCTTATGATGAACATAAATGATCATAAAGAAAAAATTGTTCAGGGCTGTGGTTGTAGCTCAGTGGTGGAGTATTCACCCAGCACATGAAGGCACTGGGTTCGATCCTCAGCACCAAATAAAAATAAATAAATAAAATAAAGGTATAAAAAAGAAAAGATACAATGGTTCAAAACAAAGTCTCAGGGAAATTGTCAGTGTCAAGAATTATAAAAAACGCCATACCTCAAATGGGAAAGACTGCAAAGGATGTCAAAGATTATATCCAAAAATTTTACTTCATCAAGCTTTATAGTATCTGAAGTGAATGAAAGATGCCATGAAGAAAACAGAATTTTTAAAAAACCTAATGGACACAAAGATATACCATCTTCATTGATTGGAAGTCTTATTCTTGTTAAGATAGGAATACTTCCCAATTTATCTACAGATTGAAAGCAATCCTCATTAAAATTTCAGCTGGCTTCTTTGTAGAAACGGACAAGTTGATCCTAAAATTCATCTGGAAAATCAAGTGACACAAAATAGAAGAATCCTGAAGAAAACCAAAGTTGGAAGACACTATCAATTTTAAAGATGGACACATATGCCAGTGAAACAGAACTGAGAGTGTCTAGAAGCATGCAATCTACCACTGGGCCCCCTTTTTAGCAAGGGTCTCACTAAGTGGCCCAGGATGGCCTTAAACTTGCAATCCTTCTGCCTCTGCCTCCCATGCCCCTGGGATTATAGGCATGTACCACCATGTTCAGCTCATTTGATTTTTCTATCAACTGTGAGAATATACTTCTTTATATTCAGTTCTATGACTAGACAATCACTTCATATTAAGCTATGTATTTCATAAATAAATGAATATGCAAACTTCTCTTTTCAACTACCAAGGGGAGAAGGATGAAACATTCGTTGTAAGAAATTCCCACACCTGTACATCACTTCCAAAAAGAAACTGCCTATCCATAAATAACATGATAACCATTATTACAAACTGGCTAGCAGCAATAGGAACTGGGAACGGAGAAGAGAGTTTGTTCACACTTAAGAATGTCTGAAGACTCCACTGAAAATGACATTAAAATTGAATAAGAAAAATATTAAAAACCTAATTAATTTTCTTTTACCCAAAAGTAACTCTTTAGGGCTGGGGATAGAGCTCAGTTGGTAGAGTGTTTGCCTCACATGCATAAGGCCCTGGGTTCAATCCCCAGCACCACACACACACAAAAAAAAGTAACTCTTCATATAATACTTAAGAGAAAAATACTTTCTTGCTGCCGTGGCACATTGTCTGTTGCTAATAACACAATACCACAGACCAGGTAAATCTTACAAAAATTTCTTTTGGCTCCTGGGTCTGGGGTACAAAGTCAAGGGGTTCCATTTGGCACTGGCACTCTTGCTGGAACAGTTCCAAGGCACTGCAGGCAATGGTGAGAGAGTGAGTGCACAAATGAGTGTATGCATGTGTGCATCTGTCTGTCTTTTACTCTCTTCTTTTAGAATCACCAGTATTCAGTTATGGAGGTGCCACCCTGATAGCCTTATCTAATTCCAATCAGCTCACAAAAGCCCTTGCTCTAAACATCATAGATCAAGTCTCTACCCTCTTAAACTTCACAATGGGAATTAACCTCCAACATCAGTGTCAAAGGGGACAATGTATATAAAACCATAGCACTACCCCAATATGTAAAAACTAAACACTAATAAGACAAGACTGAGAATCATGTAATTATTGCTATATCTGCCTGGTTCTACTAATACCACTAATTGATAACAACACAAGGAGTCAGTTATTTTCTAACTGAAACTTAAGAGAACCAAATGATAGATCCCTAAGGAAAAAACAAAATCTTGTGTTTATTTCCTTAACTCTGATTTCTAAGAAATCAGGCCTACAATATTTATCTTCATGAATGAATGTTAACTAACACTTTTAAGGCATGTAACAGTTAACAGAAATGTTTAAAATGCAGTCCTTGAAGTGTCAAAAATCCTATTCTAATAGCACACATACTTAAGCTATAGACTAAGTGAGAGTAAGTACATGCTGTTGCATGCTATCATAGTTGCACCAGGGAGATGCACCTTTCCAGTTAGGCAGCTACTTCATTGATTTTCACTAGAAATGCTCACTTATAACAATCCTGTACTTCTATTACCTCATCAGATCTACTGCCAAAGTTACCCAGAAGAAAGACACATAATGAAGATCATTGGATTAGTAATTTATTTATTCATTCAATTTATATGCTTGCTCATTAAACAAAAACCAATTGAAGGCAGTAAATGTAGGTCTGAGGTAAGTTTTCCAAACTCCTCCTTTAGGATCTCAGGAGAAATATACATCAAAAGATTATAATACATGGCAGGGATATGGGAGCACTGGTAGGATAGAGGGGACTTTTGCAGAGGAAGACAATATTTGAGCTAAGGGTATAGCTAGGTCAGTGAATAGTAGAGCACTTGCCTAGTATGTGTGAGGCCCTGGGTTCAATCCCCAGCACCACAAAAAATAAAGCAAAACAAATTTTTTTGTATCTTTAAGTCCCAGCCCTACTAAGTAACATTTAGTTCTTCACTTTGGGTACCAAATTCTTAAATGTCTTCTATATTTCTTAATTTTCACTATCTGTAAACCTCTTTCTTCATTATTCCTATGTCAGAGGAAAGGGTGGCCTCTTTTTAAAAATTAACTATTCAAATGAGACTAGATCTCTCTCTCATCCTACACAAAAGTCAACTTAAAATGGATCAAAGACCTAGGATTAGACTAGAAACTCTACAACTCCTAGAAGAAAACACAGTACTTGTAACTACAAACACCACGAAGCACAACTTCAATAAAGATACATTTTTTTTAAAAAATAAAGTATATAGGGCTGGGGTTGTAGCTCAGTGGTAGAGCACTTGCCTCTCACACAGGCAGCCCTGGTTTGATCCTCAGCACCACATAATAAAGATTTTAAAATAAATAAATTATGTATCATATGTCAACACTTTTAATCTTTTTTTAATGATGGCAATCTTTTTTTATACCTTTTTTTATTTTTATGTGGTGCTGAGGATCAAACCCAGTTCCTCACACATGCTAGGCAAGTGCTCTACCATGGAGTTACAACCCCAGCCCAACATATTTAATCTTTGTATCCCAGTGAGAAATACACACACACACACACACACACACACATATGTATGTAACCCAGTGAGAAAAGCAAGGTAACTAATATCATTTCTCTTTAAAAAAAATTAACATTTTAAAAAATTAAACATCGTGCACACTGTTACGTGATCTATATCTTGGGGCTGAGGTTGTGGCTCAGTGGTGGAGTGCTTGCCTCACACGTATGAGGCACTGGATTTGATCCTCACCCCACATAAAAGTCAATAAAAATAAAATAAAGGTATTGTGTCAATCTACAACTTAAAAAAAAATCCCACATCCTCTGATCCCACTCATGAAGCATTAAAAAAATAAATAAATAAAGACAGGTCAGGAACTTATAGTGACTATAATTTTAAAGATGACTAAGGAGCCCTAAGCAGTAACTAATTACCACTTTTCAAGTTTCAGTTCTTTCAGCAAATGTTTTGTCCACTCGTGGCAAGAATCAAATTAGCTAATGTGTAGGCACTGACTAACAGGATTTTATTGCCTAGAGAAGTTCAAATTTATTTACAATTTTGATTATTTTCTAAAACACTCTGAATGACTATGTCTTAAACTACCTTCATCCTAGTTTTACCTTGCTCTCCATGAAGAAACAGAAGTAATCTAGAAGTGTCACTTAAAGATAGTCTTTATGTCCACAGGATGGTTGGGCTTAGACAAGTGCTCTACCACGAATTGAGCTATACCCTCAGCTCAAATATTGACTTCCTCTGCAAAAGTTCCCTCTACCCTACCCGTGCTCCCATACCCCTGCTATGTATTATAATCTTTTGTTTGTATATTTCTCCTGAGATCCTAAAGGAGGATTTTGGAAAACATAACCTACAGACCTGCATTTACTGTCTACAGTGGGTTTTTATTTAACAAGTATATAAATTGAATGAGTAAATAAGTTACCCAAATCAATGATCTTCATTATTTGTCTTTCTTCAGAATGTTTCTCCCCAATATTAACTCCTCCTTCGTTGTATAAATTTCATTTTTTATATAACATTAGAATATGCAGCAATTTAAGGGGCTCGAGTTGTGGCTCAGTGGTAGAGCACTTGTCTAGCATGTATGAGGCCCTGGTTTGATTTTCAACACCACATAAAAAAAAAAAATGTAAAAAATGTTTTTTAAAAAAAAGAATATGTAATTTAAATCATCAATACAACAATCTGTCAATAAACTTCATTATGTCAACTTAAACAGCAACATTTACATTCCAGTGGAATCCAGCTACTGATATTTAAAATTAAAGTAGGAAAAACAAAATAATGTACTTTTATAAAAAGTCTCAAGATGCCAAAGACAATATCAGAAAGTTTCACCCTATTTGTTAACCAAACAAGGGTCAAATATCAAATCCGTGGTGAAATCTAACCTATACAAATGTCACTGCAAAAACAAATATCCTGATGTAACAGATGACATCAGAGTTACATTTACAAGTCTACCATTCTTAATCATAAGCCTTTACTTTAACAAGCACTGTGTTATACTCCTCTTTGTATTCAAGTACTTAGCAAACTTGGATATAAGAAGTAAAAAAAAAAAAAAAAAAAACTTCCTAATTTCTCCCTCACTCCTAAGGTTTATAACTCAGTACAGACCTAGATTAGGTACTCTGCTAATTACTAGTTTTACTCATTATATCTATTATGAGAGTAATTAGTAATTTTGATAGTATCAGTTATTTTTAGTGATCTAATTATGTGTGTGATTTGGGGGGGTTGTCATTCACTTAACTTGGAGCTCTAAGGGGCAAACATCAGTATTGCTCACTATTATATAACAGGATACCCAATAATTATTAGTAGGTTAGGTGACTGAATGAAAGTAGGTAATGTCTTTGTTACCAGATATAAAAACTATTAATATTCATTTATAATAGAGAAAAAACAAACAAAATTATAATCCCTACTCTGGAACACTGAATTTATTATTTCATTAATTCATCCCAAAAAATGTAAAGCCTCACCATTTCTATGAGTCTCTAGGGACTCCTTTGTAGGGTTTTTCTGGTCTTCATCTTTCTCAGAGTTTTCATTGGACTTGGATAGCCGGTTTCTTACAGACATATTCTCTTTATCCACCATTGATTTGCTAGGAAAAGAAGATGTAAAAAGCTTTGAGCAGTGGCTAGAAGAACAGGTTCTGAATGTTCCCAACACAAAGAAGTGATACATGACTGAGATGATGAATAAGCTATTCAGCCTGATTTGATCACTTCACACTGTATACATGTATTGAAATATCATGGTAACCTATAAATAATATACAATCATTATGTGTCAATTAAAAATTGTTTAATATGGAGTGATATAGCTCAGTGGTACAGTGCTTGCCTAGCACACACTAGGCCCTGGGTTCCATTCCCAAAATCACATACACAAAAAAGAATTAATTATAAAACAAGGGGCTGGAGTTGTGGCTCAGTGGTGGAGCACTTGCCTGGCTCGGGCAAGGCCCTGGGCTTGATCCCCAGCACCACATAAAAATAAAGGTATTGTGTCCAACTACAACTAATACAATTTTTAAAAAATTATAAAATAAAAGCTTTGAACTAAGCATCTGACTTAGGTGAATTTCAGAATAAAACCATAAGAGATGTGACAACTGATGATATGGTCTTCCTTTTGTTTTCCTTTAATCACATTTAATCATTTTCTGAGTATAAAATACTGTAACAAACTTGAAGAAATTAGATCCTATGAATAGTTTAGTTGAACAAACAGGCACCAAGTATATGAAAAATCAAAAATTAAACAGCAAAGTACAGCTACAAGGATGCCACAGATAGAGTATAATTAATAATCAATCCATGGTAAAAACAATAACTCGGAAGTTCAAAGTCAGGAGATATCAGAAAAAGTCATAAAAGTCTCACAGAAAGGAAGGTATTTGGGGACTGAGTCTTGAAGGATGAGAACATAACACTCCATGTGTGAGAAAGGGTTAAAACAAGACCTTTAGAAGCCCTGTTCAGGGGACCATAACTGAAGCAGACCACTAGAGAACGAGACTAGACTTTGTTGTCTACTCCATGGAAAGCCCTTACTGTGTGCTTTAGGTTCTCTCATTTAATCTTCATAACAATTCTGGGGAAAAAAATGTTATCACCTCTAATATGAAAAAACAAAGGCTCAAGAAGTATTACCATCAGTGCCCTCCACCCATACCAGGAACACAACGGCAGTTGAACAAGCTGAGTTATTAGGAAGACCTACAATAGGAAACTAGAAGATCAGAAGTGGAATCTGGCTGGATAGTTTTGAAGCGTCCCAGGGCACAAGGGTTTACTCTGGCTCAGGTACTGTCAGAAAGCAAAGACAATTCTACAATTAGTAGACGCAAACAGAGTGCAGCTGAACAGAAGTCCCCCCTTATCTACAATGGATACAGTCTAAGACGCCCCCCCAGAGAATGCCTGAAATCAGGGACATTATCAAACTATTCATATTTTGTTTTTTCCTATACATACATGAAGTTTAATTTATAAATTAGGTATTGTAAGAGCTGGGGTGGTAGCTCAGTGATAGAGTGCTTCCCTGGCAAGTACTCTTCCCTGAGGCACTTGGTTCACTTCTAAGCACCACAGATAAATAAATTAAAGGTCCATCAACAACCAAAAAAAAAAAAATTTAATTAGGTATTAGAAGAGATTCAACAACAGTAATAACAAAATAGGACAATATACTATAATAAAAGTTTGCATTTGGGGATTATTAAGTAAAGGTCACCTGAACAAAAGTGGATCTGATAACCAAGATGGCTACTAAGTGACTATTAAGTAGGTAACATACACAGGGTAGATACTCTGGAAAGAGATAATTCATGTCCCAGGCAACAAAGGATGGTATGGCTCAAGATTTCATCAAGAATATGAAGAATGGTGTAGAGTTTACGAACTGTTTATATTTGCAAACTATGGTTGGCTGCAGGTAACTGGATACTATGGAAAACAAAACTGCAGACAAGCCGGTACCACTGTTAATTGGTAAAGCAGCACAATCATTCACATTAGCCTGGAAAGGGGGATGTTTCATCTTTTATAACTTAGCAATGTTTAGTTTCCTTTGTGTTCAGACATGATTAATGCATAACCTTGGTTTTGTCTTGATACATCAAGGTTACCAGATGATCTTATCTGATGTTGGTGTTCAGAGAAATTGTTTGTGTTCAACAGAACACCAAAAGGACTTAGCTATTAAGTGCCAGGTTGGCTCATAGTAACACCAAGGCCTAGCTGAAGTGTCAGGGAAGCCCTAGAGTGCAAGAGGCTACTTTTCTTCTAATTACAGTAACTTGCCCAAGACCACAAAGTCTATAAATAAGAGCCAGATGTGGAGTGGCATTAGTGAGATCCAAACTACAAATGCAACTGTTAAAAAAAAAAAAGGTTGATAACAAAGTGATATGAGGAAAAAGATTAGGACTGAGAGGAGTCAAACTAGGAAAGCCTACAAAATTTGAATTTTTTAGGAAGGCAGTGGGGAGAATTTTAAGTACTGAAAACATGGTCAAAGTCAAATTTTGGAAAGATCAGAATAAAAATGGTATCAGATATTATCATCCTGTGTACATACATAACTATATGACCGGTGGGATTTTACATCATGTACAACCAGAAGAATGAGAAATTATATTCCACCCATATATGATTTACTGAAGTGCATTCTACTGGCATGAATAACTGATTAAAACAAACTTTTTTAAATATTTATTTTTTAGTTTTAAGTGGACACAATATCTTTATTTTACATTTATGTGGTGCTGAGGATCGAATCCAGTGCCTCATGCATGCTAGGCAAGTGCTCACTCTACCCACTGAGCCACAATCCCAGCCCCTAAAACAAATTTTTAAAAAAGAATTTTACAAAAAATAGGGCTGGGGTTTATGGCTCAGTAGTAGAGTGCTTGCCTAGCATGTATGAAGCCCCAGGTTCAATTTTCAGCACTGCATATAAATAAATGAAATAAAGGTCCACTGACAACTAAAAAAAATTTTTTTAAATAAAATGATGAAGCTTATATTAGGGTACCAAGGTACACCCCAGCCCCTCATTACATTATTTTTAAAGTCACATATATTTAAATTCTGGGTTCATGGTCTTCCTAAACTTTTAAAGATGTCTTTTGTGTATGAAATGATAGAATATAGCAAATGGTGAGTTTAGTTGCTTTTTCAGCTGTCACTGTTTGGCAACATAAAAATCTAACAACTCTGGATCAGTTCCCTTTTAATTTTTTCTGAAATCATACAAATGAAAAAGAATGCAAAACAGTAGATGAATATGTCAAAGAAATTTCAGAAGAACAATAATATTTGATTAAGAGGAACCTAGAAAAGATCTGGCCAGGGCTACTGGTAAAGACTTAAAAGTCATCTGTGTTACCAAGGTAGAGGAAGCCATGGAGCATCTAATCCTCAAACAGAAATGAGAAGAGAGAAATGAAAACTAATCTCTGGTGCAGAAATCACGAAAGAAAACCAAAATAGATGTAAAGGGAAACAAGATGTTACAAAAAGGAAATAATTTTACAACAGATAATGTGGAATTAAAAATAGGCACTCTGGGCTGGGGATGTGGCTCAAGCGGTAGCGCGCTTGCCTGGCATGCATGCGGCCTGAGTTTGATCCTCAGCACCACATACAAAGATGTTGTGTCTGCTGAAAACTAAAAAATAAATATTAAAATTCTCTCTCTCTCCCTCTCTCTCTCTCTTAAAAAAATAAAAATAGGCACTCTTGCTGGGCACTCTAGTTCAGGGGTAGCATGCTTAGTGAAAGACCCTGGGTTTGAGCCCCAGCACTGCAAAAAATAGATATGTTTTTAAAAGGCACTCTTTAAAGATATATAGTAAAAGATTAAAATACAAAAGACAGTAATGTAAGAAAACTGAAAAATAAATTCGAGATTAAAGTCTATTACCAGGGGCTGGGGATGTGGCTCAAGCGGTAGCGCGCTCGCCTGGCATGCGTACGGCCGGGGTTCGATCCTCAGCACCACAAACCAACAAAGATGTTGTGTCCGCCGAGAACTAAAAAATAAATATTAAAAATTCTCTCTCACTCTCTCTCCTCTCTCACTCTCTCTTAAAAATAAATAAATAAATAAATAAAGTCTATTACCAGAGCCCTATGAGAGAATACAGCATAGTGCAATGTTTCTCAGACTAACAACAGCCAATTCGGCATGTTTACATGCTTTACATGCATTAAGTATGTAAAGTCGATATGTCAATAGTAAGTAACAGCAGTGGTAATGTCATCAACAAGAGCACTGATTGAAGGGGCACCTATGTACCTCCCAGAACTGTGCTGCTAAGTCCTTTATATTTTTTCAATATTTACAACCTTAGATAAATACTCTCCTCATTTTAAAGATGAGAAAAATGTAGTTTAGGGAGGTGTTTTAATATATATTATATATGTATGTATGTGTGTATATATATATATATATATATATATATATATATATATATTTGAATTCCAGTTCTGCAGTTATAGAATTATTATTTTTTAACAGTCAATAAATATTTAAGGAATTTCACATGTTGTAATTCTTTCACTGCCCGTCAAGGTCACTGTAGTTCCTCTGATGCTGAAGTTTGAGATTTATCTTTATGATAATCCTTTTGAAAAAGTACCAATACTAGATTAATATATATATCCCAAGTCATAATTTTCCAACAGTTTTGTGATCTCTCCCAAGAGGGCTTCTCCTGTAGCCACACATCTGTTGAAAACACTCATACAGTAACTTTGTCGTTTTGCTTTACTCACATGAATATGTAGGATGGAATTATAAGACAGTTAACAAAAACTATAAAGACCTAAAAATTTTTTTTTAATCTTAGGCATTGGTATATCCCACAGATCTATACTGTTTCTGAGTGTAATGGGTCAGAGTGGCAATTAAGAACATGGCAGGCAGGCCACAGTGGCACAACCTGTAATCCCAGCGGCATGGAAGACTGAGGCAGGAGGATCCTGAGTTCCAAGCCAGCCTCAGCAACTCAGCGAGGCCCTAAGCAACTCAGCGAGGCCTTGTCTCTAAATAATTTTTTTTTTTAAAGGGCTGAGGGAAAAAAAAATTAAATAAATAAATAAATAAAAGGGCTGAGGATGTGGCTCAGTGGCTAAGTGCACCTGGTACTAAAACAAACAAAACTAGTCAGATCCATCAACCCTAAAAAGTGATCCTGAGGTCAGCTTCTTGAAGAAAGTTGATCCCAGAGATTCTGATGGGGAACTTTGAAATCATCATGATCTATGTGCATAATTCAAATAGAAACAAAAGAAGTCCAAATTTTAAAACTTCAGGCTGATGGAACAATTGAATCTAGCATCGATACTTTTTAAAAAGGACTATCTTAAAGATAAATCTCAAACTTCAGCATCAGAGGAACTACAGTGACCTTGAGGGGCAGAGAAAGAATCACAACATGAGAAATTCCTTAAATATTTACTGACTGTTAAAAAATAATAATTCTATAACTTCAGAACTGGAATTCACAACAAAATCTATCAGATTCTACAGCCTACCATCTACCACTAGCCTGCCTCCAACCCACTACCTCTGCTCAAGTCTTCTCCACCAACTCTCATCTCACCCCCTCTGTAGCTCCACTGCACTCTCCATCTGTCAGTGTCATACTGTCCCTCACAATAAACCTAAATTTGTCAAACAGGGACTATAGAATTTTCTCCTTGAATTTCCAAAGTCTCGTGGAAAGTACCTGGGGCACAACAGGAATGCATTAGGAGAGGAATCATTCCATAAACCAATTATCCTAAACTTGCAGAACCAAGAGGAAAACATGCTGGGAGGATGCCAATGCGCATCATCTTCACTGTTAATAGCTTCATGTGCCCTACAATTGTTCTTTTACACAATACCTTTGTTTTATTTATTTTTATGTGGTGCTGAGGATTGAACCCAGGGTCTCGCACACGCTAAGCGAGCGGTCTACCACTGAGCCACAATCCCAGTCCCCTACAATTGTTCTTAATTGATGGTGGGGGATCCCCTAGACTCCAGAGAGTATTCAGAATCTATTTCAAGCACTTCAATAAGTGAAAAAGACAATTATACTTTTATTACATAGAAAAGTTATATATGCTATCTAAAATAATATTATTGGGGCTGGGGTTGTAGCTCAGTGGTGGAGGCACTGGATTGGGTTCTCAGCACCACATATAAATAAATAAAAATAAAGTTCTATCAACAACTAAAAAAAAAATTTAGAAAAACAATAAAAAATAAATAAATTATTATTTTTCTCTGGCTGTTATCCCATATTGATTAGAAGTGCTCATTAAAAAGTAAAAAAAAGAAAAAACCAAAAAACCAAAAAACCTAAAAAAAGTTTGATAGACAAATGCTGTTTAACCGACACACACAAAAATATTAAAACTGGGTATCCTGTAGAAAAATAAAACATTAAAGGAAACCATGATGGTTAAAATTAGGAACAATCAATCTACTCTAGAGAAAACCATATGTCAAAAGCTAAATCACTGGGGCTGGGGATGTGGCTCAAGCGATAACGCACTAGCCTGGCATGCGTGCAGCCCAGGTTCGATCCTCAGCACCACATACAAACGCACTAGCCTGGCATGTGTGCAGCCCAGGTTCGATCCTCAGCACCACATACAAACAAAGATGTTGGGTCCGCCGAAAGCTAAAAATAAGTATTGGAATTCTCTCTCTTTCTTAAACAAAACAAAAAAAAGCTAAATCACTGAAAGACAGTCCTGTAAAAAGACTAAAGGAAAGAAAGATTTCAGAAGACCAAGCATTTTTAAAACCACTGGGATTACAGGCATGTGCCACCACACTCAATTAGTGTTGTGGGTTTTTTTTTTTTTTTTTTTTTGGGGGGGGGGGCGGTTGTTGTTAAACCAACAGAACTTTTTAAAAGATTAAAGTGGACTAAGTCCTGTCCTTACCTAAACCCTTCAAACACTAGATTTTGGTTTGTTTGTTTGTTTGTTTGCAGTGCTGGGGGTTGAATTCAGGGCCTCAGGCATGCTAGACAAGTGCTCTGCCATTGAGCTACATCCCAGCCCTCTGCCCTTTCTGAACTAGCTGTGCTCCCCCCCTCAGAGGCCTTTCTTGCGGGGTGGGGGGAGGACATTCCTGAAGAAGCCCCAGAGGCTGCCCTCAAGGCTTTCCCCTTCACTTCATTCAAGTTCTCTATGACTGTCTCCTCCACTGGACTTCCTTCTTTACCCTATCTGAAATGAACACCCTGAGACAAGTGGGCTAGGAATCCCAGTCATTCTGGGGCAGGAGGATTCCAAGTTCAAGGTCAGCCTCAGCAACTTAGAGAGGCCCTAAGCAACTTAGAAAGACCATGTCTCAAAATGAAAACATAAAAATAAAAGGGGGGAGATATAGATGTGTGCTAATCCCAGTACCACAAAATAAATAAATAAATAAATAAATAAATAAATAAAATTAATGCCCTGGAATTCTGCTCCTCTTCTACCCCCTCACACTGCTTAATTTTTCTTCAGGGCACTTGTGTACAAATTACATTATACTATTTATTTCCTATCTACCCCAAAGGACTGTAATCCCCTTAAAAAGAATTTTCTCTTGTTCACCATTTTTAAACAAATATCAAAAAATGTATCTGGAACACATTCTGCACTTCATACAGTTTGATGAACTAATTCACAAATAGTTACCAAATATTTTCACATACAGTAAGAACATGAAACCAGATTGTTCACCACAAGTTCCTGGAGCCATCATTCAAACGTTGGTGTAAGCTAGAGCTTGACACTCTGTACTTCTTTGTAACTATATGCTAACACTAAAAACTACAACCCTACAACAACTGGCTAGGTGTGGTAGGCCATGGCTATATCCCAGCTACCTGGAAGCCTGAGGCAGGCGAATCACCTAAGCTCAGGAGTTCAAAAGATAGCCAGGGAAACACCACAAGACCCCAGCTCAAAAATAAACACACAGGGGCTGGGAATCTAGCTCAGTTGGTTGAGTGCTGCTTCATATGCACAAGGTCCTGGATTCAATCCCCAGCACCACAAAAATAAATAAATAAATAAATAAATAAATAAACACACAAGGGCTGGGTTGTGGCTCAGTGGTAGCATGTGAGAGGCGCTGGCTGGGTTGGATCCTCAGCACCACATAAAAATAAATAAATAAAATTAAGGTATTGTGTCCAACTACAACTAAGAAAAAAAATTTAAATAAACACACAAACAGAACAATTAATGAAGTTATTGCCGAGTCTGGGATTTAAATTATATGTATATAATTCTAAATGATCTGTTCTAAAGCTTAAGACTTCCATCAACATCGGCCATTCAGGACCCATCCCTACAGTTTGTCTATTGGCAAATGTCATGTCCCTTACTCCACTGGAAGATCTCTCAAACTTGAGATTTTTTTTTTCCTACTGAAATAATTCAAACAATTAGAATAAATGAGAACTGTTAATAAGTTCTCTTTAGAGAACACTTACTGTCTGCTAAACTGTATGAAAAAATCCTTTGTATAGATTATCTCCTCTATTCCTAATAATAATCTTTCAAGGTGGGTAATCCTGTCCTCATTTTCAAATAGAAAAAAGTAGTGACTGCCAGAAGCACAACTACAGAAGACAACAAAGAAAGAAAGAACACTTTAAAAATAGGAACCAGCACTTTTAATGTAGGACCAAAGTTTAGTTTCCCGGGCTGGGGTTGTAGCTCAGTGGCAGAGCGCTTGCCTCGTACATGTGAGGCACTGGGTTCGATCCTCAGCACCACACAAAAATAAATAAATAAGCAAAATAAAGATTGTGTCCATGTATAACTAAAAAATATTTTCAAAAAGTTTAGTTTCCCAACACATCAGTGTAATAAGGCAGACCTGAGCTGAAGTCTACGCCTTACTGTCAGTTGGACATCAGAAAAAGGCTATAGTAGTTTAAACAGAATGCAAGGGGAAATTTTTCATTTGCATTGAAATTATTATTTTTTTAAAGAGAGAGAGAGAGAGAGAGAGAGAGAGAGAGAGAATTTTTTAATATTTATTTTTTAGTTATTGGCAGACACAACATCTTTGTTGGTATGTGGTGCTGAGGATCGAACCCGGGCCGCACGCATGCCAGGCAAGCGCGCTACGGCTTGAGCCACATCCCCAGCCCTGAATTTTTTTTTTTTTAAGTTTTAACATTTAAAAGGTATGTATCAATCAACTGAAAAATTCACACATATTAAGCACCATAATCTTCGGTGATATTAGATAAATATGTTGTAATACTTCAGAGGCCTACACCTCTATTCTTGCACACAAACACAAAATGTGCTGAAAGAAGTCATAATTAACAATTTAAGAAAGTCAAAACAAGACCTCAGGGAGAAGGTAGCATCCGAGTGGAGTTCAAAGAAGGAATAGAAGTTTTTGAGACATTAAAACAGGATGAAAGTTAGTGAGCACTCTATGAAAAACATACCATAAAGCGCAGGCCCTGATGCTAGACTGCTTAACTCAAAACACTTCCTTGAGAGCTAACATAAGCCAGGTGTGGCATACAAAGATGTTTACAACAACCTGTGCTCTCAAAGATTTAGGAACTAATGGGAGAAAGACATAAAACATAATTATCACACCTGCTGGTATTACTGGACAGTGACAGAGGTGTAGAGTGTGAAGGGAACACCACTCTATTCCCAAGGAGCCTAGGGGCGATAAGGAAAGGTTTCCTAAAGGAGGGAAAGTTTAGGTTACATCTCCAAGGAAGAGAAGCTATAAGGCTGAAGCACAGGGTATGAAAGGGCAAGGGCCCTTAAGAACTATTTTAAGAAGTTTGGAACTTAGGGGGAAAAAAAGAGCTAAGCCAGGGGTGTAGCTATGTGATCTGCCTCAGAAAGAAAAACTGAAGAGAGGGAAGGAGGGAGACCTAATGCCTAGTGGAGGTTTTTAAACAGAGACTGACTGCATATTTATCTTGAAGAAAATTAAACTCAGGACCTAAGGAAAGGATATACAAGAGAAAGGAGAGATTGATGGGGACCACAATAAGGTCACACACCAAAGACAATAAAGACCTGAAGTAAGGCTCAATGACATGTATTTATTAAAATAATAAAAGAGTGGAGAGATAAGGGAGATGAGATAAAGTTACAAACATTATCCTGAGGAGTCCCTGAGATATCCAGGCAGCTGTTCACATAGATAACTCACTGACTAAAGCTACAGCCCTGCCAGTATGCTAAGTAATTACACCTGGGGAAGAGAGAGTAGGTAAAGTCAAAATCTGTGCCTGCAGGCCAGCCAAGCGATTATGACCAGCCGAATATACAAGCCTGGGCTGAAGACAGAGATCTAGGATTCATTCATAATGAATGAATTATAGTACTTAAAATTATAGTACAGGCACAGATAAGGACAAGCCACATGAACTCAGGAAGCCTCCCAGGGAGGTGACCTAAGAAATAATACAGCTAACATTTACATAGCACTTCTTAACAACCTATAGAGCAGATACTAGTATCATTCTTATAAGTGATTAAATAATTCCAGTTATTATGGGGCATTATAAGAACTAACAGTAAGCAGGTTACAAAATCAACACACACACAAAAAAAAAAAATCAACAGATTTCGTACATGCCAACAACAAATCTGCTAAGAAATCAGAAAAACAACCCCATCCACAATAAACTAAAAAAAAAAAAAAAAAAAAAAAAACCACCTAGGAATACCTCTAACCAGAGATGAAAGACCTCTACGATGAAAACTACAGAACACTGAAGAAAAAAATTGAAGACCCCAAAATACGGAAAGACCTCCCATGTTCATGAATGGGCAGAATTAATATTATTGAAATGGCCATATTACCAAAAGCAATATACACATTCAATGCAGTCCCCATCACAATACCAATGACATTTTTCACAGAACTAGAAAAAAAGTCCTAAAATTCATTTGGAATAAAGACCCAGAATAGTCAAAGCAATTCTTAGTCAAAAAAGGCAATGCTGGAGGCATCACAATACCCGACTTAAAATTATAGTACAGAGCTATAGTCACAAAAACTGTGTGGTACTGGCATAAAAACAGACAGTTTCTAGAGGCCTCATGTTTTCCCTTAAAACTCCCTTTGTTTCAGCCTACTTGAACCTGCCCTTGGCCTACTGTGACACTCACTTCTGCTTCTGGACAAAGACAGAAACAAATCCACATAGATACAACGATCTGATCCTACCAAAAACACACTCTGGAGAAAAGACAGCCTCTTTAATAAATACTGCTGTGAAAACTGGTTTACCATATGTAAAAGAATGAAAAGAGACCTTTCTCTCTCAACCTGCACAAAAATCAACTACAGGAGCTGGGGTTGTAGCTCAGTGGTAGAGCCCTTGCCTAGCACCTGTGAGGCACTGGGTCTGATCCTCAGCATCATATAAAAATACATAAATAAAATAAAGGGATTGTGTTCATCTAAAACTAAAAATATTTTTTTAAAAAAATCAACGCGAAATAGGTCAAAGACCTAGGAATTTAGACCATAAAGTATGCAACTCCTAAAAAAAAAAAAAAAACATAAGGTCAACACTCCAGCATATAGGCACAGACAGTAACTTTCTAAAGCTCAGAAAATAATGCCAGGAGTTAATAAATGGGATGGTATCAAATTAAAAAGCTTCTGCACAACAAAGGAAACAATTAAGAATGTGAAGAGAGATCCTACAGAAGGAGAGAAAATCTTTGCTAGCTACTCTTCTGATAGAGAATTATTATCTAGAACATATAAAGAACTCAAAAAACTAAACACTCCCCCCCAAAAAAAAAACAAAAAAAAAAAAACAATTAATGGGCAAGTGAATTAGATATTTCTCAAAAGAAAAAATACAAATGGCAAAAAAATACATAAGAAAATGTTCAACATCATTAGTAGTCAGGGAAAAGCAAAACTACACTGAGATTTCATCTCCACCAATCAGAATGACAGTCATCAAGAATACGAACAATAATAAATGCTGGAGAGGATGTGGAGAAAAAGAAACACTTTTACACTCTTGGTGGGATTGTAAATGAATACAACCACTATGGAAATCTGCATGGAGGTTCCTTAAAAGACTAGGAATGGAACCACCATATGACCCAGCTAGACCACTCTTTGGTATTTATCCTAAAGAATTAAAGTTAATGTACCACAGAAATACATGCATACCCATGATTATGGTAATACAATTCACAACAGCCCAACTGTGAAATCAGTCTAGGTGCCCATCAACAGACAAAATGTGGTATATGAACACAATGGAGTTTTATTCACTCAAATAAAAATGAAATTATATCATTTGCAGGAAAATGGATGGAACTTGAAATTATTACATTAAATAAGGCAAACTCAGAAGGTCAATGGTCATGTATTTTCTCCCATATGTGAGAGAAAAAGGAAAAGAAAGGGGAGGGAAATTTAACAACAAATCCCATCAATATGTACAACTATAATGCAACAATAAAAAATGTGGAGAAAAAAAAGAAAGTGGGGGTGGGGGATCTCATGAAAATCAAAGGGAGATCAGTAGAATAAGAGGAAAGGAACCAGAGGGTAAGAGGGAGGGTGGGCAGGCCGAAGGAATTGCTAGGGAGGGATACTGGCCAAATTACATTGTTACATTGTGAGCACTAGTGAATATGTAACCAGTCCCATCATAATGTACAACTATAAGGAACCAAAAAAAATGTGGAGAGAAAAAGAATTAACAATAAAAAGAAAAGGCCTAAAGTAGAGTAGAACCAGGAGCAAGCAATGTTGGAAATCAAGTTAGAAGATTCAAGAAGTAGTAATCTAAGGTCAATGGAAATTAAAGTGTAACAAAAAAAAAAAAAAAAGGAGAGTGGGCCAGGGTACAGATATTTCACAATTTGAGGACATTAATAGCTGTGATTTACTTAACTACATGCATAGTTAGTTTCAGGAACAATGACAAATTGACTGGGGTGGGTTGCAAAATGAGTTAAGGAAATGAAAACAGTGATCATAAAACAAGTCAGTCTAGCTGGGTACAGTGGCGCATGTTGGTAATCCCAGCAACTTGGGAGGCTGAGACAGGAGGATCCCAAATTCAAAGCCAGTCTCAGCAACTTAGTGAAATCTTGTCTCAAAATATAAAGAACTAGAGATGTCGCTCAGTGGTTAAGCACCTGTGGATTCAATCCCCAGTATCAAAAAAAAAAAAAAAAAAAGAAAGTCTCTCAAGAGGTTGAGCAGTGAAGGAATCAAGTGTACTTAGCCAGTAGCCTTTGCAGAGCTGGCATCACAGGCTGGCACCACCCCATTTAACATGTCCACTCTATTTTCAGATAAGCAGGAGATTTGTTCAAAAAGTCACAGCCAGTGAGTAGAAGTGCAAATATGTTCCTCCTTGGTGACATAAAGTTGACTAGGTAGCTATTTTTAAATACAACACATTGATTCAACAAGAATTTCAGAAACTAATCTGTGCGCTGCAGTTATGTAATGTTCTGTGTGATAAGTAACTTGTCGTCAGAAAGCAAATAATATCAGTTTGAGAAATAAATGAATCATGTTGAAAAAAGTGTCAACATTAGGCTGCCTGTAGCATTCTCGTTAATAAAGCATTCAGAAGAACCTAACATTAAATAAATACTGAATACCTATTCTGGTAAAGAACTCTGCGACATCACCCTTAAGTAGGGGGAAAGAGAAACAACTGTGAATAAAATTTTAAATCCAAAACATAAAATATTTGACCTTCTTCCTTCCAAACAAGTTTGCCCTAGTGCAACCCCACAACTTTTACATATGGCAGAACCAGGTTATTTAATCAATTAGCAAAACTGAAGGACGGGCAAATTTGATTTACATCTCTACAGTTAGTACAATCACTTATCCACTGTGGTAAATTCCAAAACAGGGGCTCCTCTTTGACAAACCGAGCTTGACTGGCCTTTGTTAAATTATTTTTCCTTTTCTTTCCCATAGGAAACAGCCACTCTTCCCTAGTTAATGTTTCTCATTCAAAAGTTCCTTCCTGCTGGCCAGGGTGGTGCACACCTGTTACAAATCACAGCAGCTGGGGAGGCTGGGGCAAGAGGTTCAGAAATTCAAAGCCACTCTCAGCAATTTAGATGAGCAACTTGGCAAGATGCTGTCTCAAAATAAAAAACTAGGGGCTCGGGATGTGGCTCAGTGGTTAAGTGCCCCTGGGTTCAAACCTTGATACACACACACACAAAAAAAGTTCCTTCCTTTTTCCTCTAACTCACTCAAGTGCTTTATTGTGCCAGGTGCTGGTCTAGACCCTAAGAAGACATAAAGAAGATAAACTAGCCCAGCCTTCATGAAATTTACTAGTAGAGAACAATTAAAGCATCTAATTAACTAACATACTCATTACAATTAATGATTAATTATTGGTAAGGAGACTAAGGACTGCTAGGGAGACAAGGAGATAGCTTGATTTCCCAAGGAAACAATATTTGGGCTGAAGTTTTAAAGAACGTTTAGGAACTGGGGAAAGGGAGAGGTGAAGGAGACATTAAAGGCCAAGCAGATAAGCAAAGAAGAGGCTTTCCAGGAACAAAAATTAAAGCCAGTGTGGCTTGAGTCTGAAGAGCCAGGGGAAAAAGAGGCTCCAATGAGCTGGCGACAGGAAGAGTGAGCTCACTCAGACCTAAGAGAATGTGAAACCCTTGAGGGGTTCCAAACATGTGATACACCGAGACACGTGCTTTTCTTCACAATTACTCCTCTTACTCTTCCATGCATCAGACCTCTTTCCAAAACCTAGTCCCAGGCCCCCAGCAGCACAAACTTCCTTAACTGGTCATTAATGATGCTGCTCAAGGCAAGCAAGGAGGGGGAAAAATATCTTCAAGTTGAATTCTGTATTTAAGAGAAGAAGAAGATAAGTACTCTTCGGGGGTGGATGGGGGAATAGTTTAAACAAGGGGCAGCCACTTAACTATTCAAGTGATAGCTGGACTTAACCTATGCATAAAAGCAGAGAACACAGTTTATAGATGTTTCTTGCAAATAACTTCTAAAAATATGTGTGTGCGTATTTAAATTACATGGGTATTAACATTTAAAGTCAAAGATTGAAAACTTAACTACAGCCTAATATTTAAAAAACAAAACACGAGCCCACAACCTAACAGATTTTGACATTTTATTGCGCCATCCTTCCCTTCTCACAGTTTTTCCCCCCTAAATCAACAAAAAGATGACTTCCCGAATGCAGTTTGTGGTTTCGCTTTTTAAAGAATAAAATGCCTTCTAATTTATAACTTTCTGTACTACTGGCTTGAGAGATGCCACAGGGCTGGGGGACACCAAACGAGCATCCGAGGTTTAAACGACTGCCAGTAACGTGGATGGATGCCTGACCGTAACTTTCCCGTCCTCCCCTCCCAAACTCCCGTAGACTGGCGGAGCCTCCCGGTCTCTGGGCTGCGGGGACTGGACAGCCCTGGACAAGGCCAGGCCCGCAGAACCGGAGTTGCAGCCGCCACCTCTTTCCCCTTCTCCTCGGGCTGAGGCGGGGGGGACCCAGACGGGAAATGAGAAGGAAGGTGGGAGCATGGGCATTACCTGGGGCCCAGCCGGGCTGCGGGGACTTCGGCAAAGAGGGCCGGGCAGGGAAGCCGTCACTGCACAGCGGCGGGAAGGTCGTCTACAAAAGAAGTCCCGGGGCCAGGGCCCGCAACGCCCCGAGCCCAGCCGCAAACGAAGATAAAGCGCCCGACTCGCCGCCCCTCCGCCCCCCCGCCCCCAACCTCCAGCCGGCTCGCCTGCGTCACGCGCACGGTCCTCGATCTCGGGACTCCATTGGTGGTCCCGGCGATCGCAGGCCCCTCCCACTGCCCCGCCCCTTCCCGGGCGCGCGGGTACCCGGCGCTGGAGCCTTCAGCTGGCGCTGGCGCTGGCGCCCTGCGAGTGGTGCTTCGCACTAGCCGCTCGTGACACCGGCGACAACAGCTTGCTTTCCACTTCCACCCAGCGGTCAAATGTGGGACAGAAACGTGACCAACACAACTTCCTGCAAGTTCGAAAAGGCACCCTGCGTGGTAGCATGGGACAGGGGAGTCTAGTGCTGCTTCTGTAGACTCGCATAAGCCACTCCTGGAACGGTGGATCATTGATTGACATTGAAACTGATCGTCAAGGAACAAAATAGAAACTCTAGCCAGAAACCCTTGTCATGAGTAGCCTTTTGCTCTATAAATCATGCTTGACAATGCCCTTCAGCAACATGCGAACTAGATAAGGAGAAAGAAGTCACATAAACAGATAATCAAGTAACTTAAAAGGAATCTGGGGACTTCATAATCTAAGAGAAAATGATGCAGAGAGATTTAGGACGTAGATGAGATCCAACAGTTTATTGCTTAGATTTTATGAAGTTAAGGATATGGGAGAATTTAGGGTAAAGATTGCTAAAAGTGAATGCTAAGAGGAATAGAGATTGAAGAATCACACTCAAAGCCAGCAAACCAGTATCATCCAATTTGGCCTGGCTAATCATTCCCTTAACTTATCCCATTGGAATAATCACTGTTGAGATGGCCACTCCTCCAGGTCAGAAGCCCTAAACCAATGGATCAGGTTTATTGGAACTCACTAATCTCAGTAGACTTCCCCTCAGTAGAAGAGATCGAATCCAGGAGCTTTACCACTGAGCTACATATGCAGTTTTGTTGTTGTTGTTGTTGTTTTGTTTTGTTTTGTTTTGTTTTGTTTTGTTTTGAGACAGGGTCTTCTAAAATGCTGAGACCAACCTCAACTTGGGATCCTCCTGTTTAGCCTCCTGAATAGCTGGGATTACAGGCTTGCTGCTAGCAAGCCTGGCTCTGTAGACCTTTGAACAAAGTAGATAGATAAAAGTTCCCCTGGACACCCATAGTAGGCAGCACTGTAGCGTTGAGTTGAAAAGGCACTGGCTGTCATTGGCAGACCAGCACAGTTTTGTTTGTTTCTTCTATAACAATTGGGATTGCTGCTTCTGTCAACTATATGCAAACAGAGTCTGGTAGATCCTCTCTGCTTTTGTGTTTCACCTCTCCCCTCCCACCAGTTTAAGAGCAACAGGAACACAGGAATTCATGTCTGTTGGGATTCCAATATCCACCTTATATATACCCCAAGAAGACACTTGTCTATTCATTGTTTGATTTATTCATTTTAAAAAAATATTTTGGTTGTGTTTTCCTGGTGCCAGGGATACAGCAGTGAATAAAACAGAAGCAGGCTTTGCACTTGGAAGCTTATGTTTCTAATAGGGAAGATAAATAATAAAACAAACAAATAAGACAATCGCAGGTACTGATAAATGTTAAGAAGAAAACACATCAGAGTAGTTAGAGAAAGACATGAAATAATGCACAATCAAATAATTTAAAAGGAAACTTGAGGCTTTGTAATCAAAGAGAAAATAATTCAGAGAACCAAGCATGGTGGCACACACCTGTAATCCCAGTGATCCCAGAGGCTGAGAGGCAGGAGGATCACAAGTTCAAGTCCAGCCTCAGCAACTTAGTAAGGCCATAAGCAACTTAGCAAGACCCTGTCTCAAAAATAAAAAATAAAAAAACTATGTATGTAGCTCAGTGGTTAAGCACCCCTGGGTTCAATTTGGTACCAATAAATAAATAAATAAATAAATAAATAAATAATGCAGACAGATTTAAGACATAAATTAGATTTAATTGTTAATTGCATAGCTTTTGTGAAGACAAAAGTGTAGGTAACCTTCTGAGGTGGCCTGAACTAAGACCTAAATGAGGAGGAGTCAGGCATGCCAACCACAGAGAGGAAGAGCATTCCAGACAGGGCAATGAGAGTGAGGGCTCTGATACTGAAGAACTGTGGCTGGCTTGAGGAACAGGAGGCCAGGAGCACTGAGCATGCTGAGTCACAAGTATGAGACTGAGGCTATAGTGTTAAGCAGGAGCTTAATCATATTGTTTGGATTATTTGGTTAAGTGCAAAGGGAAGACAAACTTCTTTTTTAAGTTAACCTATTTTATAGAGAAATTTGGAGGGGAGCAGAAATGGAACAAGGAGAAGCCAGAGAAGAAAAGGAAGTTATTGGACAAATCTATGGGATAGATTAGGGGAGTTGCTATGGAACTACAAGTTAAAAGATTTCAGGATACTTCCCTGAAGCACAGGTGTGAAGAAACGTAGTAAACAAGGTAACTCCAGGTTGTTTCCTTAAGCAACTAGGAGGATGGCAATATCATTTAGTGCAAAGGCAAATACCATATTATATGATTGGAGGGAATCCAAAAGCTTCCATCTAGAATCCAAGCATGTCCCCCCCACTGGCCTGAAAAATCTCATATCACTCAATCCTTGAGATCAAGTCCTGGTTAATTACTAATGTCAACTTCTTCATACTCCAAAAAACATGTGTAGGGAACTCGTTCGTAATTAGTTCCAGGCAAAGAAAAATTAATAAGTCAGTTGGGGGGATAAATAAGTGAGCCATTTCAAAACAATGTGATAAGTATAACAATAAAAAGAGATTTTTAAAAAACAGTGCCTACCTAACAGTGTAAATATTAAATGAGTTAATGCTTTCAAAGATTCACATACAGACCCTGGCAGATAGAAGTGCTCAATCAAAGGGCTGGGATTGTAACTCATAGGTGGCGTGCTTGCCTAGAACGCATAAGGCACTGGGTTCACTTCTCAGCACCCATAAAAATAAGTAAAATAAAGGTATTGTATCCATCTACAACTAAAAAAAAATTAAAGAAGTACTCAATTAATACTACCAATTATTATTGTTGACAGTATTATCTTCTGTTGAGAAAAGGCAGAATGGAGGAAGAGTAACTGAGCCCAGCTTTCTGAACCAGTGTGAATTTAGTTGTCAGAGAGGAGGAATTGCCCAAGCAAAGGAGCAGGGTCAAAGGCCAGAAGACAAGAAAGAGCCAGAACCATCTGGGAGACATGCAGGTGATTGATTATTTTTAAAGGGTAGGATACTTCCTGAGAAATGGCAAGAGGAAAAGCTGGTGTCCAGACTTGAATTTGGAGGCCAATGTCTATGAGACATTCTGATTCAGACTCTCAGACAGCAGGGAGCCAGTGAGGGATATTAAGTAGGAGGGAGTCATAATTTTGGAGACCTTAATAGAAGGAGATGCAACTGGAGGTGGATAGATTAAGTGGAAAGGTGATGTTGTAATAGAGGTGAGAGATGATAAAGGCCTAAACTAAAGTTGTAGCAAGTGGGATAGAAAGAAGGCATATCTGAGAGATATTAAAAGAATAATTAACTGAATTATTAGCATTTGGATGTGGAGGTGAAGGATATATTCAGGATTTAGCAAGCTAGGTGGCTGGAGTTAAGGCTAAGATAAGAAAATACACCCTGGAGAAAGAACAAGAAGAAGCTTTACTTGAGTTAATATTTAAGCTACATTAGTCCATACTGAGAAGAACTGACCAAGAAGCAATCAAGTTTTGTTTTGTTTTTACAATAGAACAGCTTTCACATTTTTTTGTTATGTCAACAGTGCATAGTTACTGCAGAATATTTTTAAAAATTAAGAAAAGTACAAAGATAAAGGCCACCTAGTATTCTACCCAGAGATGCAACTGAATTTTGATAGGGAGAAGGAAAAGAACAATGGCTTGAACTTTACTGTCAGAAGGCACTGGCTTCTACAGGGAAGATAAAAAGGGAAACTGCAGGGGAACCAAGCCAGATTTCAAAACACAAATGATCTCAGTTCTTCAAAGGGCTACATCCCCCTTAAGGATACCATACATGCAATAAACCTCTATCCCATCCTAAGCATGTGTAACTTCACCACTGGCACTCAAACATACAGAAAACAGATTGAGTAAGAATGAGGCAATGGAATGAATCAGAACACAGAACTGCCTGGTATGTTCCATAAAATTTTTTGGAGTTGGAATCCTCTCTCATTTAAGTATTCCTGAAGCACCCAACACAGCACCTATGTGTCATGTGTTATATGTATTGAATGAATTAAGGAAACAAACTGAAGGTATAAGACTGCAAGGTGTGGGTCGGACACAATTTCATTCCTTCCCTTGGTGATTTACTCAGCTTGAAAGCTGTTTTTCACTTGTCTTCTACAAAGACAAGGCTTCATATACAAGGGCAAGAACCATATATCCCAGTTAGGTAGGATGTCATCTTGACTCTAAGGATCGTCTAAACCTCTAAATAGTAAAGTACGTTCCAGGCACCCCCATAGATGTCATATAGTTCAAGACCTACGCATGTGAGGAAACAACATCAAGAGTTCCTGAATCATCACTGGTGACGAGTACTCTCCGTAAAAATAGAAGAGCTGCCACACAGCTGTGCTCATGACCCAGTTCATCTTTTTTGACCCTATTACTAGAGATTATTCCATGATTCTCCAAAAGACAGTGGCTAGTTTCTTTTAATCACCCAACTTGGATTTTTTAATTCCATAAGGAAAATAGATTTATTCCTTATTGGATAAATAACACAAGCTTATTGGAAAAACTCCTTCCTCCATACATGTAGAGCCTTCCTCATTTAACACTCCCACCAGATTGGTACATTTGTCCCAGTTGATGAACCTACATTGACACATGATTATTACTCAACATCCACAATCTATCTTGAGGCTCACTTTTTTTTTTTTTTAAGAGTGAAAGGAGTAGGATTTATTCAAGAATAGAAACAAAACTCTCACAGGGAGAGGGGACCCAAGAGGTTGCCCCAGGGCTCATTCTTTATGTTGATATCTTTGTTTGGTGACTTCAAGCTCTTCTTGAAATAATTTATTACCTGTAAGAAATTAGGTTAGATTTGGGGGTGGTTTTATTTTTTGTGTATGTGTGTAATTTTACAATATTGATTAGCTTTGGGATCCTTTAAGAAAACACTGAGCTAGTCCACAGTCACTCCAAGACCTCTTTATAGTATTATAAATTATATTTCAAAGGCCAGTTATGCTATGGGTATCATTTCCCCAAGGTCTATCTCCTTCAACTTTTATACATTGAGGTTCATTTTTTAATTGGCTGACCCAACTTTTGAGATTTTTCCTTTTTCCTTTTTTTCTTATTTTATTCTGATCAGATTGATACATTTTTATAAAGAATTTTGTGGGATGGGGGTTACTGAGGATTGAACTGGGCACTTAACTACAGAACTACATCTCCCCCAGCCCTCCTTATTTTTTTGAGACAAGATCTTACTGTTACTTAGGGCCTCCCTAAGTTGCTTAGGCTGATCTTGAACTTGCAATTCTCCTGCCTCAGCCTCCAGAATTGCTGGGATTACAGGCATGCACCACCATACCTGGTTTACACAGAAATTTCAAAGTAATTTATAAACCAAATTTTCCCCTGTGTTTTATGTACACATTGTACAATATTGGATGACACTCAGACCCAGCTCACTTTTTGTTTTCTATTTCTAATATTTTTTTCTTATCTAGGGAAAAGCAATTTTCATAGCTTCTCCTGCAGATGTCTTTCAATGACTTTTGGAAAAACAAGTTTTTATCTGCAATTCTCCCTTTCCCAGGCTTATTTATTTTAGGACATTGTTTCCATCCCACATACCACTGTCCTAATTCAGGTTATCCTTACTTCTCACCTGTAATTGCAGGTATGACTGCATCCTAACAAATACCCACACCTCTACTTTTTCTTTTGCAACCAGACTGGTATTCCTAGAATGAAACTGTGATTATTACCCTACTCTGATTTGGGATCTAAAATTTTTTTAAAAGATTTAAAATATTGTGCAAATATATGTTTTCACTTATATCTTCTATTAACCCCATACTCAAAGCCAGTCAAAATGAGACTACCATGCCATGATTTCTCAGTTCTGCCTTAAAAAATTCTACTTCCTTGTCTGCAGTTTACTTTTAGCCTCACATCTCTGCCTGTAGAAATCAAATTCACCCTTAAAGACCTATTTTTATCACCACTTCTTTCTCAAAAACCTTATATTCCCACTTAACCCAGCTAAGTGGAACCTATCTGGCAGAAGAACAAACCAAAAAGACTGGCTTCAGCATCTCTGCCTGAATTTAATTATATTTGGTTGTGTAGCAGTTTATATCCCAGGGTATTGTTGAAAACAATAGCACAATTAGTAGAAAGTAATGTAAAGTCTAACAACTGGGTATGGTACCACAGAGGTATGCAGCTTAGCAGAGAGGCTGGGGGAGAGACAGGCTGAGAGCTCTGCTAAAGTCGCTGCCAGGACAGTTCTCCTCTAAGGAGTGACCCAAAAAGTTTCACACTGGAGGGGAATAGACTATTAAAATAGTTCACACTAAACAACAATAAAAACAAGCCAGGGAGTTGGGTGTGGTGATGCATACCTGTCAGCCCAGCCACTTGGAAGGCTGTGTGAGGCAGGAGGATTAAAAGTTCAAGGCCAGCCTCAGTCTCTTAGTGAGACCCTGTCTCAAAAATAAAAAGAGCTGAGAATGTAGCTTGGTGGTAGAGCATTCCCCCACTTCTGGGCAAGGGGGCCAAGGAGAAGGGGAAAAGGAATCAGTGTTCAGAGTTGTTACTGGATTAAATATCTACTTTTCAACAAAGAATTATGAGACTTGGAAAGAATAGGAAAGCATGACTCTCATTCAAGAGGAAGAAAAATCAGGCAACAGAGTCTCCTGTGAGAGGGCCCAGATGTCAGATTTAACAGATGAATCCTTCAAACAGCCATTATAAATATGTTTTAAAAAACTAATGGAAGGGCTGGGGTTGTGGCTCAGCAGTTGAGCACTCACCTAGCACATGAGAGGCCCTGGGTTCGATCCTCAGCACCACATAATAATAAATAAGTAAAATAAAGGTGTTGTGTCTAACTATAACTAAAAAATAAAATATTAAAAAAAAAAAACTAATGGAAACTGTGCTTTTAAAAAGCAAAAGAAGTGTTGGGTGTGGTGGCGCACTCCTGTAATCCCAGCAGCTCGGGAGGCTGAGGCAGAAGGATGGCGAGTTCAAAGCCAGCCTCAGCAACAGCGAGGCAGTAAGGAACTCAGTGAGACTCTGTCTCTAGATAAAATACAAAATAGGGCTGGGGATGTGGCTCAGTAGTTGAGTGCCCCTGAGTTTAATCCCCAGTATCAAAAAAAAAAAAAAAAAAAAAAAAGAAAGAAAGAAAAGAAAAGAAAAGAAAAAGAAACGGGGCTGTGATGCAATTCAATGGTAGAACTAGCACTTGGTTCAAATCCCAGCACTGAAAAAAAGAAAAAAATTAGAAGAAGCTGTGATAGCTGTGATGATAGTATCTCCTCAATTAGAGAATATTAATAAAAAGAAAATATTTTTAAAGTGCTAAATGGAAAGTCAATAGTAAAAAGTACAACTGAAAAATTCACTGCAGGGCCTCAGTGGGAGATTTTAACTGGCAGCAGAAAGAATTAGCTAACTTGTAGATAAAACAATAGAAATTATGCAATATAAAGAATAAAGAGAAAAAAATGAAGAAAAATGAAACCTCAGAGAAATGACAACATTAAGTGCACCAACATACAAATAATGGGAGTATCAAAATGAGAAGAGAGAGAAAAAGGAACAGGAAAAGAATTTTTTTTCCATTGCTGAGGATTGAACCCAGGGTCTTGTACATGCTAGCAAGTGCTCTACTGTACCATATCTCTAGTTCAGAAAAAGTATTTATTTAAAAAAAAAAAAAAGTTGCTGGAAATTTCCAGATTTGTTGAGAAACATGAACCTAAATATCCAAGAAACTCAACTCCAAGGAGGTTAAACTCAAAGAAATTGTAGAATTGGAATCCACACCTACAATATCATAGTAAAAATATTGGAAGCATGTAAGACAAAGAGAAAATCTTGAGAGGAACAATTTATCAGGAACTCCTTCAAGATTATTAGCTAATACCTCATCCGAGACAATAGAGGCAAGAAAGCAGTAAAATGAGGTACCAAGGTGGGGGAAAACTGTCAACCAAGTATTGCAGTCAGAAAAGCTCTTTCAAATATGAAGACAAGGGCTGGGGCTGGGGCTCAGCAGTAGCACACTTGCCTGGCATGTGTGAGGCACTGGGTTGGATTCTCAGCACCACATATAAATTAATAAAATAAAGGTCTATCAACAACTAAAACAAATTTTAAAATATGAAGACAAACTAAAAACATTCTCAGGTAAACAAAAACTGAAAGAATTTAATGCTAGCAGACTTCCTTACAAAAGGGGCAGACTGTGGCAGTGCACACCTGTAATGTCAGGAACTCAGGAGGCTGAGACAAGAGGATCACAAGTTTGAGGACAGTCTGGGAAACTTAGTGAGGCCCAATCTCAAAATAAAAAAGGAAATGGGCTGGGAATGGAGCCCAGGGGTAAAGTGCCCCCTGGTTCAATCCCCAGTACAAAAAAAAAAAAAACAAAAAAAAAAGTCATACAAAAAGCAAACAACCATAAAAAAGTAAAAGTAGCTATTTTGTATCAGACAAAATAGACTTTATGGCAAAAAAATATAAAATTGATACAACTGCTTTACAAATAGCCTTGCAGTTAGACCTAGAGTTACCATAAAATTCAGTAATTCTACTCCTAGTTATTACCCAAGAGAGCTGAAAATATGAGGCCATACTTATTCATAATAGCAAAATGTGGAACCAACCCAAATGTCCATCAACTAAAGAATAGGTAAAATATGGTACATCTGTACAATGAAACATTATTCACCCATAAAAAGAAGTGACGACACACTCTAACCTGGATGGACCTTGAAAACATGCTAAATAAAAAAAGGCTATGGGGCTGGGGCTGGGCCTGGGACTCAGTAGTAGAGCACTCGCCTACTACATGTGAGGCACCAGGTTCAGTCCTCAGCACCACATAAAAATAAAATAAAGGTAGTGTCTACCTACAACTAAAAAAATACATTAAAATAAAAGACTATCACAACAGACCACCTGTGGTATGGTTTCACTTATCTGAGACATCCCAAATAGGTAAATCTACAGAGACAGACAGTAGATTGCAATTGCCTAGAGTTGGGACGACTGCAGGGACATCAAGAGTGACTGCTCATTGGGGCTGGGAATGTGGCTCAAGCGGTAGCACGCTCGCCTGGCTTGCGTGCGGCCAGGGTTCGATCTTCAGCACCACATTACAAACAAAGATGTTGTGTCCGCCGAAAACTAAAAAAATAAATATTTTTTAAAAAAAAAGAGTGACTGCTCATAGATACAGGGTTCGTTTTGGGGTGATGAAAATGTTCTAAAGTGATTGTTGTGGTTACACAACCTTGTGACTATACTAAAGAAATTATTTTTGAACTGTATTCTTAATGTAGATGCATCATATGCTTTGTGAATTATATCTAAATAAATTTGTTTAAAAGATAAAAAAAAAAGCCTCTTAAATGGTGATAAAGTTACTTTTTTGGGGGGGAGGGGTGATTACTGGGGATTGAACTCAGGGGCACTAGACCACTGAGCCACATCATCCCCAGCCCTATTTTGTATTTTATTTAGACACAGAGTCTCACTGAGTTGCTTAGCACCTCGCTTTTGCTGAGGCTTTGAACTACAATCCTCCCACCTCAGCCTCCGGAGCTTCTGGGAATATAGGTGTGCTCCATGGAGCCTAGATGGTGGTTGCCTTTTGCAGGTTTTGAGCTGGAAGTACTGGCATGAGGAAGCTTGTGAGTGTAGCTCAGTGGTAGGGAGCATGCTCAGTCATAGGGAGCATGCTTAGCAGGTACGGAGCCCTGGGTTCAATTCATACTGCCAAAAAATAAAAATAAATATTCAGTGTCCCACTCTATGTGGTGATTACATGACTATATGCACATGTAAAAGTTCTTCCAACTTAAGATTTGTGTGCTTTACTATATTTAAGACTTTGAACAAAAAGAAAAATATTTTTAAATGTCAGCTTTACTTAAAAATAATTTTATTTAAAATAATATTAGTTAATTAAAAATTTATTCTTTTGTTAACTTTTAATAGATAAGAATATTTTAAGATAGGTGCAGTGAAACACACCTGCAATCCTAGTGACTCAGAAGACAGAGGCAGGAGGATCACATATTCAAGGCCAGTCTGGGCAACTTGAGGGAGCTCCTGTGTCAAAATAAAAAATAAAAAGGGCTGGGGTGTGTCTCAATGGTAGAGCACACCTGGATTCCATAGCCACTACCACATACAAACAAAAGATTATTTTTAAAAGATATGAAAATAATATTTTTTTTACTTTTTTTGGGGGGGTACCAGGGATTGAACTCTGGACCACTCAACCACTGAGCCACATCCCCAGCCCTATTTTGTATTTTATTTAGAGACAGGGTCTCACTGGATTGCTTAGTGCCTCATTTTTGTGGAGAATGGCTTTGAACTTGAGTTCCTCCTGCCCTAGCCTCCTAATTCAGTGGGATTACAGGTGTGCACCACCATGCCCGGCTTATTTTACATTTTTGATATCAACATTCTTTTTTCTTTTTTTGAGATTGACATTTTAATAAAAAAATATAACATATTCAGGTTTGTACACTTTAAGTTTTAATACATTTTTCATACTAATCCTTTAGATGATTGCTTTAGATAGAAGATAAATAAAAGCTTTCATGATAACCTAATTAATGACTGTTGTTGAAATGATGGCAAAATAAGTTATATAATAAATACGTGTCGATATATGCATTACATGTTTTAATCTTATTCCTCATCCAAACATCACTGAATCTTTAGCCAAAACATGCCATAATATTTGAATTCTGTCATTTTTAACATTTCACTTCTCTTTCCATCATATAAAAAACCATATATATATATATTTGGTTGTTGTAAGATCAGGCAGTGGTGACCAAAAGGAGGCAAATTTAAGAAGACTACTGATTGAAGCTTTATTGAGATTTCGCTCCTGGGCAGAACTCTCAGACCAGCAGAGTGGGAAGAAGGTTTGAGGAGAAGCGAGTGACCAGACTAGAATTTTTATTGGGCTTAGGGCAGGAAAGGAGGGCTTGGAACAGGAAAACAGGTTTTTAGAGTCCCTTGTCCTACTAGAGTTGGTGGGGTGGGGGGAGCTGGCTAAGCTCCAGGATTGGCCAGGAGACCCCTGGTAGAGCACACCTGGATTCCATAGCCACTACCACATACACACACACAAAAAAACGATGATTGACAGGCAGTTCTGTCAGTGCCTGATAGGTGTTTCTTTTGAGGGAGAGTTGCTTGGTGCTTTGTTCCTTAGTCACCTCCATTGACCTGACAGTTGTTATGAAGGATTATTTGTTGAGTTATGTAGGTATATTTTTAGAGTGTTATTAACTTAATTTTAACTTTTAAAGATTTAATTGCATGTGGGTCTCAATTTGTCCTCATCTCTTAATCTCACAAATGTTACTGGTGTGCCTACATACAGCATGTGTGCTTTGCCTTATGTTCCAGTTATTTATATACTTTCTGACCTCCCTCGACTTTATCTTCCCACACACCTATGCACAAACACACTCACCATCCTGTAAAGCTCCTTAAGTGCAAATATTATCTTACCCCTTCCTGGTTCCACTGTGTGGTGTCCAGCACAGTGATGGTAGGCACTCAATAAACAGGTTTTTAATGTCAGAGATCACATACACAGGAAGGGGGAGGGACGCCTCAAGACCCAGCAAGCAGGAGTGACAGGTGTTGAAACTCTTAGTCTCTTGTCCTCAGGACACAGAAAGCAAATGCAATAGAGAACCCATTCACCCAGTCTGCTCCATCCGAGTGTCCTTTGACACAATGAACAATTTATATAGGTGAGAGACTCACTGACTCTGGGTTGGCTGGTATGTGGTAACAAGACATACATCTTCCTGCTATGATTTTTAGAGTGAGAGGTGAGGAGACATTAAACTTCAGGGATATTATAAGTTCCTTTTTGCAATATTCTAACAGTCCACCTTCCAATGCCACTAGCATCTAAGTGTTGAAACTACCAGTAAAAATTCAAGTAACAATTCTATTGATTTTAGCAATATAAGGAATAGCCGCCATCTGTTAGAAATTTGACTAAAATTCCCTACTAAGTTGCTGGGGCTAAATAATTCTAAGTAACGAAAATAATTTTTCCTTTTTCTAAATAACAAAAATAATTTTAAGCGGCAACCAATTTCATCAAATCAATTGATTAATTCAAGTTAATCAATTCCATTAATTTGATTGATTGGATTAGATTGACGAATTCCAGCTATGGAAATAGTTCCCTCATAGGCTATACCATTTCGAGAACAGGATGAATCAACATTCGTATTGTCCTCAATTTCGGATCAAAGCAAACTTGCACAAACCTAAGAAGATCGTCTCCCTTTTGTGACAACACAGAATGTAGGCTGAAATCATGCTAGTTCTAGGCAAGAAACAGTGGCTTTATCACCCACGCCCTCTTTACCAAGGCAATTTTATGACTTGAAAAGTTTGTGGTAGAGATAACGGCAGGAACAATATCATGGAGTAAGAAGAAACAGGATGTGTTCAGGAGATACTGAGTCATCAAGTAGGTCAGAAAACCCAAGGTTTCTCAACAGTCTCTGTCAAAATGTCCCTTAGAGAAAGAAAAAATCTGAATGCTCACTCCGGAATTCAGGCATTTGGCCCCATCCCTCGCTCAATCTTTGAAGTCTCATGTTTTACCTTTAAAATGAATGTAAACTTTGCCTCCTACTCTGTCATATCAATAGTACTATATGAAAATAATGTTTTCCAGGCCTGGGGAGGTAGCTCAGTGGTACAGTGCTTGCCAGCAAAACTGAGGGCCTGGGTTCAATCCCAGTACCTCAAGAAAAATAATAAAATAAATAAGATTATTTTATATCATTAGAGGACTTTTCTATTTTTGGTTAGTAGACTTTGGTTAGTAGGTTTCTAGCACATTCCTCTACTCCCAGTGACTCAAGTGGATGGGTTTAATCCCCAGTACCAAAAATAAAATAAAATAAATAGGTTTCTGCTGGTTTTATTCATTCATAAATATGACTGAGTCTTTCATATAAGCACTTGTTTTTCATATTTGAGAAATTATAAATATGAGAGTACATATAACATATACATGTTTCTAAAATTAATAATTAACTGACCACTAAATAAATGCCACTCAACCTAACAAATAGAATACCTTAGAACTTTAAAGCTCCCAGTATACCCGCCCCCAGATTGCTGCTTGGGCCTCTTCTCCCTTCCTAAAATCAATGTCTCAAAATTCCTTTGAGCAATCATTTCTTTGTTTTTCTCTATAGTTTATTTATCTCAAAGGTAAATATTCCTAAACTATACATCATAAAGTAGTATAAATATCTTCACTTATTTGTGACCTCTATATTATTTATATGAGTGTATATATTATATGTGCCTTTTGAGCTGCACACTGCTTTTGTGATTTATCCACATCAATATGTGTGTAGCTGAAGATCATTCATTTTTATTTGTGAACAATATTCTTTTGTATTTGTCCATTCTAATTTTGCTGGACATTTTGGTTGTTTTGCTATTTGTAGTTACAAAGTGTTGTGCCTGCAGGTGCACATAGGAAAGAATTTCCCTAGGGCAAATACCTGCTGTGAAATTACAGTCAAATAGTATTTAAATCTTGCTGGGCAAGGTGGCGCACTCCTGAAATCCCAGTAGCTCAGGAGGCTGAGGCAGGAGGATCACAAATTCAAAGCCAGCCTCAGCAATTTAGCAAGGTGCTAAGCAACTCAGTGAGACCCTGCCTCTAAATAAAATGTAAAACAGGGCTGGGGATGTGGCATAGTGAGAAAGTGCCCCTGAGTTCCATCCCTGGTACCCCTCCCCAAAAAAGGTATATAAATCTTCAATTTTAATACACAATTCTTGTGGCAGATCATATTTTCTAAAGATGGTTACTGTGCTAACTTTCCATTACTGTAACAAAATACTTGAGATAATCAACTTAATAAAGGAAAAGATTTATTTGGCCTTGAGTTTCATAGGTTTGTGCCCACGGTTGCTTGGCTGTATATCTCTGGGTCTGTAACAGCACAATACCCTGTGGCAGGAGTGCATGGTAGTGAAGAACTGTTTACCTTCTGGCAGCTGGAATGCAAAAAGAGAAAAACAGGAATCGGTCAAAGTCCCAATATCCTTAAGGACACACCCCCAATGACCTAACTTATTTCCACCTGTCATCGGACTACTTCCCAATAGTCACAGGCTGGGGAAAAACCTTTAACACATGGTCCTTGGGGGCATTTCAGATATAAGCTATAGCACCATAAAAATGTCTTCCATCCCATGTATACTTTTTATAAGATGACTTTGCCACAACTTCCATTAGGAGGTAGAGTCTATACATCTTTTCTTCTTCTAACTGGGTAGACTTTGCAACTGTTACAACCGAGAGAGTATGGCAGAAGGCATTTCATGTGACTTACAATGTTCCTTCATAAAGGGTCATGCAGGTCTACTTTGTTAACTCAAATACTTGTTCCTAAAACCTTCAGTTCCTGGGGGCTGGGGTTGTGGCTCAGTGGTAGAGTGCTTGCCTAGCATATGTGAGGCACTGGGTTTGATCCTCAGCACCACATATAAATAAATAAATAAAGGTATTGTGTGTCCATCTACAACAAAACAAAACTTCAGGTGTCTTGTAAGCACTCTGACCACCCTGAGACCAGAAGGCCACGTGATGTGAGCTCTATCAACCCATGTGAAGAGATCATCAGGAGGGTCCCTGAGACAACATGAAGAGAGACTTTAGCCAGTCCCCAGCTGCCCCAACTCCAAATGTTCAACTGAAAAAGGAGAAGTGATTACAGAGCTGTTTTAAGTTTTTTTCCAACTTGCTGTCCCACAGAAAGTATCAGACACTGTTTTAAGTTGTTAAAATAAGTTTGGGGTAGTTTGTAGCCAGGCAGAGAACTCCAGAACAGTAAATACCAAAATGTTTCCCTAAGTGGTTGTAAGGGAGACCTAACTAGCAGTGAAGTACCTGTAGAGATGTCCCTTAACACCTTCACACATGTGACAGGAAATATGAGCATGGTTTTAGTTTGAATTTCCCTGATTTTCATGTATTTAGTGATTGTCAACTCCACAATTAGTTGTACTTGGTCAGAAGGGTAGGTTACTGAAAGACCAAAGAAAGTGCCCAGAGATGGCGTTGAAGGCATATGATTTATTGGGGATATATTTATTGGATCAGTGACTGCTCCAAGGAGAGTTCAGTGGCTCCACAGGCTGAACCAGTAGGGCCTTGTCCCTCAAAGCATGCTCCAGAGAAAAGCACCTTCATTCCTAATAGCTCTTTGTTCAGCGGTGGCTCTCTGACCACAAGTGACACATATTCTCTGCACAGTGCCCTCAGTTCTGCCCCAGTCACCACTGAGAGTGGAGTTGTATATGTTAGGCTTCAAGATCAGTGACATGATCTTGCTTAGTTTGCTTACTTTGCTTATAAGACCACTATCCCAAGCAGCAAGTGCCCTGGGGTAAGAAAGCAGCTTTCTACAGATAACACTTACTGGAGCTGAAGTGGCCCCCCTTTCTCCATAGAAAAGCCCTCTTCACCATGGCTGATTTTAGGACTGTCAGCAAAAGAGTCTCCGTGAAAGAGTCCAATGTAGATCAACTTCCTATTCTCATGTTGCCCTATTTTACTTGGCCACTGGCCAGGAAGGTACCAGCACTCCAGGTGCTGGACATCCCTTACTAGTTTTTCTCAAATATATCCATTATAGTACTTTGTAGAAATGTGCAAACAAGGCCTCTGGCCTTGAGCTGGGCTTCACAGAGATGTCTACATTTTTAAGATACGTTACAAATGGGCTCCATGGTAACAGCTGGCAGGGGGAGGAAAAAAAGGGGAGAAGAAGCTCTCCCCTTCTCAGGTGTTGTCCTTGAAGAGTTAACATGCCCAAAACAGTGAAAGAAAAAGCTGCTTTTATGTGAACTTCTGCAGACTGTGAACTTCTGAGCCCCTCCCCTTACATGGTATAAAACTCTGAAACTCCCTGAACTCGGGGTTCAGGGGATTGATTGATTACAGCAAAAGCTGTACCCTCTGAACCTGGCTGCAGCCAAATAAAACTGTTTCCTGCTATCTTTGGTGCCTTGCCTCCTTTGTCCCTACAACGGAGCTAGCTCCCCATGTGCAAAAGACAAAGCCAGTGTCCTTCAAGATATGTATCTGGACATTCCAACCCAGGCTTGCTGTCAGTGTTCCCTTATTTTTGGTAACGGGGATTGAACTCAGGGACACATAATCATTGAGCCATATCCCCAACCATTTTTTGTATTTTATTTAGAATCTTGCTAAGTTGCTTAGGGCTTCACTAAGTTGCTCAGGCTGGCTTTGAACTTGTTGTGATCCTTCTACCTCATCCTCATGAAGCTGCTGGAATTACAGGTATTGTTACCATGCCCAGCTTGGCTAGCTTTTTGATCACACAAAGAGGACATTCAGGGACATGATGTTTTACTGTTCCCCTTTTCTTTAAGAGAACATGGTGACCCATTGTGTTTTTTCTTGCACATGGTGAAATATATTATAGCTACGTCTTCTTGGTTGTTGCTTACCCTCTGCTCTTTTAATAGTGCATTTTGATGATTAGAATATGCAGCAATACTTTTTTATTATTTGAGCTTTCTTATATTGAGAAATCTTCCCATAAATATGTCCAATTATTGTGTGTAAACCAAAAAATGTTTAAGCTGGATGTGGTAGTGCACACCTGTAATTCCAGTGATTAGGGAGCCTGAGGCAGGAGGATCACAAGTTTGAGGTCAGCCTCAGCAACTTAGCAAGGCCCTGTCTCAAAATAAAAAATAAAAATAAAAAGGACTGGGGATGTTGCTCAGTGATTAAACACTCCTGGGTTCAATCTCTGGTGGAAAAAAAGAAGAGATAAAACTATCAGCGGAGAGAAATTATTGGCCTATATTTTTGTGACATTGCAGTCAGTGATGCTTCCTTGGATATCATACCTCTCTATATAACTTCTAACTCATGACACCAAAAGTACAAGTAACAATAGGAAAAAATAGATAAAACGTTATTTGTTAAAAGGTTTTCATATCCATAACTCTTAATTCAATAATAAGAATACAATAACCCAATTTTTAAATGGACTAAGTGATACCGCTGTTGACCGGTGACGAGTCCTTGCTTCCCCGATGTTGAAGAATAACACCAAAGAAGCACGCCGAGGCAAGGTCAGAGGAGAAATTAGAAGTTTATTAAAGGACAGCAGAAAAGACTTCTCCCGGAGGAAGAAGGGGACCCAAGAGGTGGAATCCGAGGAAGGGTTGTTGTCTCCCCTTTTTATAGTTTTGGTGATGGAATGTAGGTTGAAAGGCCCGAGGGGTGGGACACTTCTTTGTGATGGGCTATCTTTAAGTTTGCTGGGGGCTGTTCATTAACACTTCTTTGAGGTGGACTTTGGCCTAGGGCCTTTTCGGGACTTCATTAACATTTCATGAGTTGTCCTGGGTTTCCCCGGAATCATTCTCAGCATGGCCTCCATTTTAGATTTCACTCGGTGTTAGACCCGATTTATCTAACTACACTGACTACCTAACTTTAAATCTGGCTTCATAAGGACTTGCATAGACATTTCTCTGAGGACAATGTATCAATAGCCAATGAACACATGAAAACTGATTAGCATCATTAAACATTAGGAAAAAAACAACTCAAAACCACAAGATATAATTTCATGCCCACAAGAATATCTATAATAAAAAGATGAATAATAGCAAGTGCAGGTGAGGATGTAGAGAAATTGGAACCCTCCTACATTATTGCTGAGAATGAAAAATGATGTAGCCCCTTGGAAAACAATTTGACAGTTCCTCAAAAAGTTAAACATAGAGTTACTATGGGTATGCTCATATTCTTTGGTATTTTTCTGAGGTCCAGATTTAAAGTATATTCCTTCAGAAAGTATTTGAATTTACTCTGCCAGGTGGAGCAGTAGCAACTACCAAGACCACTTGAAACTGAATTTTGACCTGGGGGGGTATAGTTTCAGTGGTGGGGCACTTGACTTGCAGGGGCAAGGCTATGACTTGCAGGGGCAAGGTTTGATCCCCAGCACTAGCACCACAACTAAACAAACAAATAAATAGGTAAATGAATAATTTTTAAAATTAGTTAAATTCTCACCCAGAATCTTTTTTTTGAATTGAGGATTAAACCCAGAGGCTTTTTTTTTTTCTCCACTGAACTCTCTCCAGCTTTTTTATTTTTTATTTTGAGCCAGGGTCTCACTAAGTTGCTTAGGGCCTTGCTAAATTGCTGAGGCTGGCCTCAAACTCGAATCCTACTGCCTCCTGAGTTGCTGGGATTACAGGCATGCACTACCACACTCAGCTTTACCGGGAACTTTATGTTGATTTTGCTTTGCTTTTCGCATGGTTAGGAACTTTCACAAAAAACATATTTCTCCCCCAACAAAGCTTAGATTGAAATGGACAAGGATGCCTGATGAATCCTTCGCATGGTGTTTTGTCCTATTTTACTTGCTGAATTGGTATTTTTTGGGAAGTTCCCAGATCCATGTAGGGATTTTCATCTCATCTTTCCCCATAGGGCCAATTCTTATTTTCTCCCCTGTTCTCTGCATTAGGCAGAATTCAAGCTTTAGGACTCCCATGTAGACAGATGTCACCAGAACAAATATCAACACCTGAGGGCATTGCTGGTTTCAAGTTTTCCTACCAATTCAGCCAGACATTTTATAGCTCCGTGTTGTTAAAACTGTTCAATTTTTTTTTAAATTTGGTAGGTCATTAGGCTGAGATGGCTCACAGCATCTTGGATTGCTGCATGAGTAAACTCAAGTTTACCCAACCACCCACTAACCTCTAACTAGTGACTGTCCACTTTAGCCAACCAAATATATTTTGTCTTGCTTTCACAAACACTTTATGAAAGTCTTTCCTCTCACCTCCCTTGGTAGAGCAGTAAACCCCTCTCAGACTGGTGCTACCCAATTCCTGAATTGCTGAATGGTCAAATAAACTTATTAAAATTTTGGCATTGGGCACAGTGGTGCACACCTGTAATCCCAGCGGCTCCGGAGGCTGAGACAGGAGAATCTTGAGTTTAAAGCCAGCCTCAGCAATGGCGAAGCATTAAGCAACTTAGTGAGATCCTGTCTCTAAATTTAAAAAAAATAAAAGAAAGAAAGAAAGAAAGAAAGAAAGAAAGAAAGAAAGAAAGAAAAATAAAAAGAAAAAAACACCAAGTAGGGTTGGGCAATGTGGCTCAGTGGCCAAGTCCCCAAGTACCCCTGAGTTCAATCCATGGTATCAAAAAAAATTTTTTTTACATGTCTAAGTTTATCTTTTAAGAGTTTGTATGTATTGGGCTGGGGATATAGCTCAGTTGGTAGAGTGCTTGTTCAATCCCCAGCATCACACACACACACACACACACACACACACAGTCTGTATGTATTTGTGTGTGCATGTAGTGCATGTAGTGCATGTAGTCCATGTGGTGTGTGTGTGCGTGTGTGTGTGTGTGTGTGTGTGTGTGTTTCAGCACTCTTGGGTGTTCCATGATGCCAGAAAGAGTTCTCTGAACACCTAATTTGTCATAATGCCTGAAACAAAAATCTGACAAAGCACATGCAAAAAGTTTACATGCCCCATCCATGACTATTCAAAATAATCTTTAAATAAACATTCCTCTCTGGGAAAATATACCATGCTCATCTGATGACTTCTTTTATCCCCTGAACATTCTTGCATCACTCATAGTTTAAGTAACACAGTGGAGTGAGAGATTAGATTAAAAAGGTAAATTGAAGTCACATTTAAAACAGTCTTCAGTGTAAAAGTAGAAATATAGAATATTTAGATTGCCTAAGTTTTACTTTTGTGATTCAGTGGATTGAAATTCCATGCCCAACATACTTCCAATTGGCAATAGTTATTTTTCCTCAAATGGATTATTTCCTTCAATCTTTTGAGTGATTCCTATATGCCTGCCACTGGTGATAGTGTATGGGATAAAAGAAACAATGAAAGGCACTTTTCTTTCCATAAGCAATTTATAAACAACTCTTGGAGACCCTTCTTGTATGAAAGTGACAACTATGTAAAGCAGAATATGGTAAGTGACAAATAAATGGTGAAAGGTCAGAGAGCTAAAGAAGTTCAAATTAGGGAATGGTACCTCCATCTTGGAGTGTAGGTAGGGTGGGCAACTGTCCTGGCATGAATTTGCTGGGGACTGAGAGGCTTTTAGGGTTGTAGAACCTTCAATGAGAAAACCAGGATCCCTGCAGAACAGCTGGTCACCTAGCAAAGGCAGGGATATAAGAAGAGTCAGAGAAGGCTTCATTCAGGACAGGAGACAGAAGCTGAAAAGAAACTTGTAGAATTAGTTGGATTCTTTTGGCTACCTTCATTAATACATTGAACATAAATACAACCAAATCTCCTCCTCCACACTTCAATAATAGCCTGGCAACCATGTAGTGATCCTGTTCTTGTGTCAAAAGACAAAATTACAACAAATTTAGTTTAAAGATCTAATGGCTTTTTTGCAGTTCTACAATCAATCAAATCGCATTCTATAAAATTCTATGGGTGTGCCAGGCAGGTACCCTGGCACACTCCTGTAATCCCAGCAGCAGGGGAGACTGAGGCAGGAGAATCACCAGTTCAAAGCCAGCCTCAGCAGAGACAGGCGCTAAGCAACTCAGTGAGACCCTGTCTCTAAATAAAATACAAAACAGGGCTGGGGATGTAGCTCAGTGGTCAAGTGCCCCTGAATTCAACCCGCATACCCTCCCCCTACAAAAAATAGAATGGGTGTTCTGCTGAGTTGGCAGAGGGGGTGGCTTAAAGTCAGAGAAGGCCTGAAGACAGTAGAATGAAGAAATAAGCAGATTTCCCTCATAGGGTTAAAATGGAATTTTCTTAAAATGCAGCTCAGGTAAACTAAGATCCTTCCGATGGTTATTACTGAAGCCAGAATTAGACAGGCAGTCAGTGTAAATCGAGTCAGGTCGGATCAAGGAGGCCAATTTTGAGTGAGTCTGGGAAGTTGGAGACTGTCCCCTGAGGGATCTTATCAAAAACCTGCCCGCTTCTCACCTGTTGCCAAGGTAACCTGTTCCAGGAATTTCCCCTCCCTACAGGGAGCTATAAGGTTGTTAATGAGTCTTGGCAACTCCACCCTGCCCCTCCGGCTTTAGCCCACCTGGTTCCCACCTTTTGGCCACCCCACCGAGCATTCCCTGGGCCTAGTCTGCAGGCAGAAAGGAGAAAGATAGGGGAAGAGAGCAAGAGAACAAAGGAATCCTAGGACTTATAAAAAGGGCAGAACACCTTGCTTCTTGGGATACCAGGATACCAGCTATGGCCCCCTTCTTCCTCGCGGGAGAAGTCTATGTTACCCCTTTTTTCCTGCCTCGGTGTGCTTCCCTAATCAAACTTCAACATGTCAGCAATAACCGGCAGTATCACTGTGAATCTCCTGTTTTGTTCTGTTTGGGAAAGCTGGCCCATTTCAAAGTTCAGGTGGGTTACTTAACACTCAGCACCAATGGTTCTACTTTGGTTTGGTTTGGTCTGTTGGGCTGAGGAATGCAGTTTGAAACAATGGTCTCCCATAAATTTTGTTTAACAGTGATACTCTCTTTCAGTAGTCATATGTGTTGGAATCTTCTATTCAATCATTGTCTGCCACTCTATCACTGCACCAGTATAGATAGTGTTCTAATTTCCAGTTGCTTTACTTCCCTTCAATGATTCATTAAATGAAAACTTTTTTTTTTTTTTTTGTACTGAGGATTGAATCCAGAGGTGCTCTACCACTGAACTACATCTCTACATCTCCAGTCCTTTTTGTGGGGGCGGGGAGGTTGAACTCAGGAGCACTCAACCACTGAGCCACATCCCCAGCCCTATTTTGTATTTTATTTAGGGGGTCTCACTAAGTTGCTTAGCGCCTGACTTTTGCTAAGGCTGGCTTTGAACTCAGTCTTAGGCTCCTGAGGCTGCTGGGATTACAGCATGTGCCACTGTGCCTGGCCTCCAGCTCTTATTTCCTGAGATAGAGTTTCACTAAATTGCTAAAGCAGGCCTCAAATTTGGTGGTCCTCCTGTCTCAGCCTCCCAAGTGGCAGGGATTATAGGCATGTGCCCCTGAGCTAGAATCCTAAATGAAAGCTTTTTATAATTCCTCCTTCTGTCCAACTGTATTAAATTACAAATTAGTCTATCAGTAGCAGTTACGGCCCTGGGTCTGTAATTACAAGAAAGGCTGCTTACAAACAGAAAGTTGGGCGTCATAGAATAAAAATTCTCGCAAACAACAGTTGACCTAACGTTTCCCTACAGAGGAGAGAAAGCCTTTATCTGTATGGAATGCTCTAAACGAGTGTTTCTCAAACTTTAAGGTTCCTGCAAACTACTAACACCTCCTTATCTTGTTAAAATGCAAATGACAAGTGGGCTTGGTTGCTGCTGCTCCTAGGCCCGGGCTTTCAGCAGCAAGGCAGTAAAGTCAAAGGCCTTTTATGTGTCTTCTACCTTCCCAGATTTCCTGCCACTCCCTAAAGTTCTTTCACAGTGCTGCTATCTGAAATTTTACCAATATTTTTATGAGACAATCTGCCAATTTATTTCCAACTTAATACTAATTCTTTTAATCAAATAGTTCATCATATCCACTGAGTTAGAAACTAATTAAGAATGAACATTAATTTTATAAGTAAATAGGAAGAATTTTAAGAATGAGGTGAACATAAAAGTAGGCATGAGGGAATTAAGAGGTGGATATTGGACCCCTGCAAGTAAGGGAAAGTGGCAGGTAATGCAGGCAGTAGTGTGCCTCAGTCTGGCTGGGCACAGAATCACGAGCCACTCAAGCAGGAACAAAACTTTATTTTTGAAAAAGCCGCCAATACTCCGTATGCCGGCAAGCCAAAAACCGGTCCACCCACGCTCGTCTACCGGAAGGGGGGGGAGTGGGGGGGGGCGGACCTCCCCCGGAATTCCCTCCTACTATCCTTCCCCAACCAATGGGAACTCTCCAAGAGTCCCGTAACATGAGTCCCGTAGCAGGCCAAGGTGAACAGCAGGAGTCCAATTTCCATATGAATGTAAATCTTAACATAATCATATCATCTCAATGGCTACAACCGAAAGTGCCATGCATCATATTATTTGCTTGTGGCTCCTAGCAGTAGTGCATATCCATAATCCCAGCTATCTGAGAGGCTGAGTCAGGAGGATGGCAAGTTCAGGGCCAGCCTCCACAATTTAGTGAGACCCTGTCTCAAAATTAAAAAAAAAAAAAAAAAAAAAGAATAGGCCAGCATGGTGATGCACACCTGTAATTCCCGCATCTTGGAAGGCTGAAGCAGAAAGATCACAGGTTTAAGGCCAGCCTCAGCAACTTAGTGAGATCCTAAGCAACTTAGCAAGACTTTGTCTCAAAATAAAAAACAGAAGGGCTGGGATTGTGGCTCAGTTGTAGAGTACTCACCTAGCATGTGTGAGGCACTGAGTTCAATCCTCAGCACCACATAAAGATAAATAAAGGTATTGCGTCCATCTACAACTAAAATAATATTTTTAAAAAATATAGAAAATAAAGGGGTTTGGGGATGTGGCTCAATGGTTGAGTACCTCTGGGTTCAATCCCTGGTACCAAAAAAATAAATAAATAAAATTTTAATTCATTTCTCTCCTTGTTTATTTTCCCATTCCCCTCACAACCTCTTTATGGCATTATGTAAAAATGTGGATGTGTAACCAATGTGATTCTGCAATCTGTATTTGGGGTAAAAATGGGAGTTCATAACCCACTTGAAGCTAATGTATGAAATATGATATGTCAAGAACTTTGTAAGGTTTTGAACAACCAATAAAAAAAAATTTTAAATAAAAAGGTCAAGGGATATAGCTCAGTAGTAGAGCATTTGCCTGGCATTCATGAGGGTTTCATCCTCAGTACCATTAAAAAAAAAAAAAAAAAAAAAAACGATTGAGAAAGCAGAGACACTTGGGGTCAGGAGGACAAAGGTAATATGAGGAAATAGGAGGAGGTGAAGAAAGAGAAGTGAGAAACCACCTGTACAAATGTCAGAGCTTCGGAAGCCTTGCCTCTGGCCATTCTGAAGAAATCATGATCCTAATTAAAACAGCAAATCTATTCCTAACTTTTTATAGAGGGATAACCTGACACATACATATGTCGATAAGGATTAATTGTCTTCTCTTAATTTGCTTAGGCAGTTGTGAAATGCAAAGAGTCCTTTTGCTAAATGCATAAGCTGGTTGATTCTAAGGCAAATATCTTTAAAAAAAAAAACAAAGATTTCAAGATAGAATTTAGACATATATATGTGTGTGTGTGTATGTGTGTGTGTGTGTGTGTGTGTAATTGGTTATTTATATACATATAATTGGTTCTTTTTCATTATACATGACTGTAGAATTCATTCTGATATACAAGCATGGAATATATCTTATTTTAGTTAGGACCCCATTCTTATGGCTGTACATGATGGTGGAATTCATTATGGTGTATTCATATAAGTACATAGAAAAATTATTTTAGATTCATTCCACTGTCCAAATAGAATTTAGAGCTAAAGGCAAGATTGGTGAATGGCATCCCAGAATGGTAGTACTTAAACACCTCTGAGATCACCCAGCCTTTTTAGTCTATGGGTGAAGAAACTGAAAACAAGTAGTGGGTTGCTCAATGTCTGTCATTCAAATAGTTAATGAAATAGATTGCACTTGAACACCAGGACTCTTGACTCTTAATCAAGTGCCCTCTCTAATACTACACACTAGTTCAAAAATCCAGGTTCAAGGACTGAGGATGCACCTCACAGTAGAGCATTTGCCTCACATGCCCGAGGCCCAGGGTTCTATCTCCAATACTACAAAACAAATAAATTAATTGATGAATTGACTTTAAAAATACTGGTTTTGTAAGGGTCCAGCGGAGCGTCGGAGAAAGAGACCACACAAGAGACTGGCTCCATGCAATTGGCAAAAGGGGATTTATTAATTCAGCATGCTGAGGTTCCAGGCTCACTCAGGAAGATAGAGCAGCCCAGAGCCCAGAGCAGAGGTCAAGCAGAGCTTAAGTACACTTTTTGGAGAGGGGGGTGGGGGGGCTTTGCATACATCAGAACAAATCATCATGAGGCGCGGGAAAATTGAACAACAACTCCGAGACATGATTAGTACATTCATTGGCGGGAACAGTCTGGGCAGGGGTGATTGGTCACTCCTAAGCAGGGTACACATTTAAACTGATTGGTTTTGGGGCCTAGATGCTTACGTGCCGAGCTACTTGGAGCCCTTAGCTGTTAAACAACCAGGGGACCAGGAGAAATATTTACTGGGCAGTTCAGGCATTGTCCTAACTGCTACAGGGATTACAGGTTCCGGGGGTAGCAGAGGAATTTTAACAATACCTAGTCTTTACTTTTTAGCCCAGGCCTTGCCATTTAGAAACTTTACAATGCCCGGTCTTTTACACTTTAACTCAGACTTTTGCAGCTTAGAATCAGCTTAGAAATTTTACCTTTACAGTTTGGGGTGAGGAAATGGTAGAGCACTTGCCTAGCCATGTGTGAAGGCCTAGGTTTGATTCCCAGAAATAAAAAAAATTTACAAAAATCCAAGTTAATATTTCCCAAAAGACTTCACATTTTTTAATGTGTAGAAACCTGTGTGCTTAGTGATCTTACACATAATGGTTCAACTAATTTTGACTAATTTTCATGTTGTTATTGTTGTTTTGAGTTTTGTTTTCAGTTCTAGGAGGGCCATACAATTTGTTTAGTCAAAACCAAAATTAATCCATTTATTTTCCAAATATATTCCAGGGTTACCTGGAGCCCTCCTTTTGAGAAACCAATGAAATATTTTATTGAAAATAAGCCCAGTTTTCTTTGGAAATTCCTCTACTTACCATTTTTTAAAGATATTTATTTTTTAGATATAGGTGGACACAATATCTTTATTTTATTTTTATGTCGTGCTGAGAATCAAACCTAGTGCCCCACACATGCTAGGTGAGCACTCTACCTCTGAGCCACAACCCCAGCTCCATTAACCTACCATATTTTAAGGGAGGCCAATGACCATCTCTAGCTATTTTAACTATCTTAGTTTTTTTTTTTATTATTATTATTATTTTTAGTTGTCAATGGACCTTTATTTTATTTATTACATGCAGTGTTGAGAATCAAACCCAGGGCCTCACACATGCTAGGCAAGCACTCTACCACTGTGCCACAACCCCAGCCCATGGGTTATTTTAGTTAATTTACACAGATCCTTATTAGTCAGCTTTTCATCACTACAAAATACTAGAGACAGGCTAACTTATGAAGAAAAGGATATTTACTTAGCTCACGGTTTGGGAAGTTCAAAGTCCAGGATTATAGGACCCACTGATTTGACTTCTGATAAGGACCGAAAGGTGCCACATCGTGGCAGGAGGGTGTGTGGAGGGGGAAGGGATTGAGAAACTAATGTGACTCCATTTTTGAGAAACCAGCCTCTACCTCAGAGCAAAGCCTGTCCAAGGAAGGGGGCATGACCCTTGTCCTTGGAAAAACCCACAGAGCACTCCTAGGCACATACTCACCCTGCTGAGTTGTTTGTCTGTAAATAACAGGAGAAGTCTGTGGCGCCAGGTGTCCCTGACTCAGGCTAGGAGAGGACCCATAGCAACCCCCTAGCAACCTCCAATCAGCATGAGACAGGGAAAATCCTGGAATGCCAGATGACCCCCCAGTAGTTTATGGTGGTTGATAACATGTTGGGAAACCAAGTAGTTTAGCATGTACACCCCTCATGGCCTAAATCAATCAGTTCAAACAAATCCCCCTATTGTACTAACCAATCACCTCTACCCAACTTGTTCCCGCCCAGTGAATGTGCTAATCAATGTTAAGAGTTGTTGTTTGATTTTCCTGCGGTATGGAATGATTTGTTGTGTGATGTTGTGACGCATAGAGTACCCCTAAAACCTATAAAATCTCACTGAACAAAGGACCAGGACTCACTCACTTCCTGCTATGTCAGGAATGGTTGTGGGTCCAGGCTCGAGCTTGCAATAAAGACTCTTGTGTGATTGCATCAGATTCAGCTCCTGCAGGTCTATTGGGGTCCCACGAATCTGGCATAACAGGATCACATCTCAAACCGGAAGCTGGAGAGCCCAGAGGAGCCAGGCTTGCTCTTTTATAAGCAGCCTCTCAAGAACTATCAAGGGGTTGCCTGGAAACTACCTTATTCCCTCTAGAGGGCATGCCCCCCCATGACCCAAGACGTCCCACTGGGCTTCATCTTTTAAAGGCTTCCCATCTCCCCAATACCACCACCCTGGTGATCAAGCTCCCAATGCATGGACTTTGGGGGGTTCCCGATCCATGTCCAAACCAAGGCGGATCCATTGCAGCACCCATCCCGGTCATCGGTGATAAGGGTTGTTTCCTTCCCTTGGCCCAGAAAGGCACCTTTCCCACAGGAATTTTATGATTTACTGTGAGTAAGCAAAAGGCAGTTCAGATAGCCCTTCCTGTAGTTGCTGCTTCCCAAGTACTTCACTCAAAATAATTAATATGCTGGGTTGGCATATTTTGAGATGCCAAGTGCTTAACTCCCACAATACCTATATTCCAAGTCTGAATTTGGACAGCCAAGGACAATGTGAAATGGAAGCGGGAGCCAAATAAGACACACCCATGAGCCCTAACCTGTGACATGATCCCACCTGCCAGCTTCACATACTTGGCTAGGATATACTGTAAAGCATCCAGAAAGTACATATGGAACAAATGAAAGGTGATGCTATGTCATCATGCAGATCAAAAGCAGTGGTACATTTCACTAGAAAAGGCACAGACTAATATGTTAACTTCCCAGGATCCACTTTACTCCCTATCAAAAATGCATTATAATGTCAGGCTTTTACACTCCAGTGTGATTAACTCAGTGTATTGCATTTTCCAGAACAATTTGGATCTTGTACCTTAGTATACCTTAGGGCTATTCTAAGTAAGTGTAACAGAAAAGCAAGTCCTCCCCATTACTCATTTCTATAGAAGGCAAGAAAATAATATTTTTGGTAAAAAAGTTTACAGAAGTCACTCTGGGTTAAAGAACAAACTATTCTAGCATTATAATTATATAATAAATTATATAATTCTGGCATTATTATAATTAAATTTTAGAAAAATTTGTCTCTTCATAGGTAATTATTATTGTGTGAGGTTTTGTTTATTTTTGCAACAGGAACATACCTGTTGCCTAGGCTGGTCTCAGACTCTTAGACTCAAGTGACCTTCTTGACCTCAGCCTACACAGTAACTGGGACTACAGCTGAACACTACCCAGCTTCACAGGTAGTAATATTTTTAAGGAAGTATTAAAAGAATTAGAGCTAGCATCTCTCTCTCTCTCTCTCTCTCTCTCTCTCTCTCTGTGTGTGTGTGTGTGTGTGTGTGTGTGCGTGTAAGCATGTGCACTCTAGAGATTAAACCCAGAACCTCAGGCGTGCTAAGCATGCTATGCCATCTTTGGAGAAAAGGACAGAAAAACACACTATGTCCCTATAATGCCCATTTCCACTCCCAAGAACCTAGTCAGGTTAAGAGAACATTAAGAGCGAGTCTGGGCCAGAATACCCAGATAAGTATTCTCTCTAAGAACACTGACTTTCTCCTGTGTATGCTGGGAATTAGGTAAATTAGTGTTATCTGTAGAAAGCTACTTCCTCGGGCTGGGGATGTGGCTCAAGCGGTAGCGCGCTCGCCTGGCATGCGTGCGGCCCGGGTTCGATCCTCAGCACCACATACAAACAAAGATGTTGTGTCCGCCGAGAACTAAGAAAAAAAAATAAATATTAAAATTCTCTCTCTCTCTCTCTCTGTCCCCCTCTCTCTTTAAAAAAAAAAAAAAAAAAAGAAAGAAAGCTGCTTCCTTGTGTGCATACCAAGTTCCTTGAGATGCTGGTCATACAATGGAACAAAGTGAGGTAAGGTCATGATGTCACCTCTCCTGTAGCCAAGCTTATGAAACCTCTCTCCTTGCAGTAACTGGTGTGGAGCAGAGCACCATGGAGAAGACAGTGCTCCAGCCACTCCCAAACCAAACATCATGAGGGACGAAGGCACTGTTTCCTGGTGACCAGGAAATGGCCAGTCCATCATCATCACACTTTCTGGTAAAGCACCTGGCCAGCCCATTGCCACTGGATCTTCCTTGCAAGCACTTCTCAGTAAACCCTATGTCTCCCATTCCACCTCTGGGTGTCTTCTTTGGTCTCTTGACTACTTATCCCACTGGCCTGCTGCACTGGGCTGTGGACAGTGTACATGCACTTAACACTGAGCTAAGACCCCAACCGCAAGAATCAGAATCTTATAACTAGAACCACATAACCTTTCTCTAGTTGAAGTTAGGAAAGAAAACTTTTCACAAAACATTCTTTAACATTCTTCAACATTAAACTTAATAAACTCACTTGGATAAATCACAAATGTTTCCCATGATGGCAAAGAAAACCATAGAATCAAAGAGATTACCTAGTGCAAACTTGCACTTTGTAGATGTTTAAACTAATTCTTATATTGTTGTACTTAACATCTTATCATTAATGAAATGAGGAGAAAACAAAATTTACAGAAATCATAAGAAAGGGAAAAGGTGGGCGCAGTGGTGCATGCTTGTAATCTCAGCTACTTGGGAGGCCAGAGACCAGCTTGATCAATTTAGACCCCTGCCTTAAAAAAAAGGGGGGGGTTGGGGATGTGGCTCAAGGGGTAGTGTGCTTCGCTTGCCTGGCATGCGTGCAGCCCGGGTTCAATCCTCAGCACCATATACAAACAAAGATGTTGTGTCCACCGAAAACTAAAAAATAAATATTAAAAAATTCTCTCTCTCTCTCTCTCTTTCTTAAAAAAAAAAAAAAAAAAAAAAAAAAGCTGGGCGTGGTGGCACACACCTGTAATTCCAGAAGCTGGGGAGGCTGAGACAGGAGGATCACAAATTCAAAGCCAGTCTCAGCAAAAGTGGAGAGCTAAGCAACTCAGTGAGACCCTGTCTCTAAATAAAATACAAAATAGGGTTAGGGATGTGGCTCAGTGGTTGAGTGCCCCTGAATTCAACCCCAGTACCAAAAAAAAAAAAAAAAAAAGAAAGAGGGGCGGGGTATAACTCCATGGTAGAGTGCTTGCCTAATATGCTCAAGGTCCTGGTTTCAATCCTAGCACCACATTAGGAAAAAAAAAAAGCCAGAACTCAGAAATATCCCAGTCATTATATTCCAAGTGCCTTCCAGTCCTATAATCCTTATCATGCTTTATATTTCCAAATAATTTTATAAGCATTTAATGCAAAGCGAGTTTTCATTCTTTTCTGGAATTTAAGCTAATTTAAGAAAACTTGAGATTGAATTTGCTACACAGAACCCAGTAATGCCTCACTGTAGCTTCAGGGAAATATAAATAAAGAAAATAATCATAAGCATCTGCAGGTACTGGGACAACTGAAAGTCATCAGCATCTCAAAACAGATGCAGGTATTATTTCCCAATATATCACAAAGTATAGGATGAGCCAACGTGTTCAATGAAAAGTAAAAAAGAACAGATGTGAGGAAAATTCACTGTGTCGAAAATTCATACTATTTTTCTTCGTAAAGAATAAAAATTGGGGCTGGGGATGTGGCTCAAGCGGTAGCGCGCTCGCCTGGAATGCGTGCGGCCCAGGTTCGATCCTCAGCACCACATACAAACAAAGATGTTGTGTCCGCCGAGAACTAAAAAAAAAAAAAAAAAAAATTAAAAAATCTCTCTCTCTCTCTCTCCTCTCTCACTCTCTCTTTAAAAAAAAAAAAAAGAAGAATAAAAATTGGCACACCTGTAATCCCAGCTACTCAGGAAGGAGAAGCAGGCGGATCAAAGTTCGAGGCAGGAGTGGGCAACTCAATGAAATCCTGTCCGGAAAACTAAAAAGGGCTAGGGATTTAGCTCAGTAGTAGAGTGTTCCTGGGTTGAACCCCCAGTACCACACATACACTCACACTCACACATACACACACACACACACACACACACAGAAGGAAAGAAAGAAAAGAAGTGGATTCCATTAGTCAACCCCCTGGAGTCTGGACAAGCCTTATGATTTGCTTTGACCAATGGAAAGCAGCAGAAGTGATGCTATGTGAGTTCCAGAGCCTTTGCCTTCAGATTCTTGGCAGTTTTTGCCTTCATCCTTTTAAAACAACACTGCCAGGCCAGAAGTTTAAGCAGGCTGCCTAGCGATGAGAAACCCCAGGGAGAGAGAGACAAGTCCCAGCCTTACAGCTATCCCCACTAAGGTCATGGAACAAATTCTATCATGCCATGATCATAATCAACGTAAATATAATGACTTACAATATATATAAAATTTTTACTAAATGTGAAATGAATATATTGTACAATATACATGTAAATAGAAAGAAAGCTTTTTTTTTTTTTTCCTCCAGGATCCTATAAGAGAATATTCTCAGTATGTCCATAAACTTGGGAATTGTGTTATAAAATGAACAGAAGGGCAAGGTCAATGACATTTTACCATCACTTAAAATCTCTTAAATTAATGTAGGTAAGATAAAGGCCAGGGACTGGGGTTGTGGCTCAATGGTAGAGTGCTTGTCTAGCATGCGTGAGGCACTGGGTTTGATCCCTGGCACCACATAAAAATAAAACAAATAAAATAAAGGTATTATGTCCATTTACAACTAAATTTTTTTTTTTTTTAAAAAAGACAAAGGCCAGACATTAAAGAATACTGACTTTTGACAACTCCAAAGAAAAACCAGAAAGGCCAGTTACATAGCTAAGTGGGTCACAATGTGCATGTATGTGGTGTAAGGAAGTAGTTTGGAAATAATATCTACACTTAAGGAATCCCAGTAAGGACAAGAAATTCAAGTGTTTGTTCTTTATGTTATACAATTTGTTTATTGGCTACTTTGAGGATTTTCTGCGGGGGGGTGGGATGGGGGGGTGGGTACTAGAGATAGAACCCAGGGATGCTCTATACTGAGCTACACTCCCAGCTATTATTATTATTATTATTATTACAGGGGTTACTAAATTGCTGAGCCTCAAACTTTTGATTCTCCTGCCTCAACCTCCCAAGACTCCAAGATCACAGGTGTGCACCACCATGCCCAGATTTACTGGCTAATCTTTAGGTATTTAGCTTGTGACATGCCTAAGCCAAAATTTAAAAGAAGACTAGGGGGTAAGGGATAGCTCAGGTGTAGAGCCTATGCTTAGAGTGTGGAAGGCCCTGGGTTCAATCCCTGCACCCCCAGCAAAAAAAGAAAAAGAAAGAAAGAAACTTAAGAAATACAGTCATTTGGGGTTTGTGACTTTCTCATTTACTTTTCTTGCAAGGCTTTGAGTATAAACCACATACAGGCCTGCAGTTGAATAGACTGCATTATTTATGGCTCACATTTCTAACATCAAGAGCACACCTTTCGGGGCTGGGGATATGGCTCAAGCGGTAGCGCGCTCGCCTGGTGTGCATGCGGCCCGGGTTCGATCCTCAGCACCACATACAAAGAAAGATGTTGTGTCCGCCGATAACTGAAAAATAAATATTGAAATTCTCTCTCTCTCCTCTCTCTCTCACTCTCTTTAAAAAAAAAAAAAAAAAAAAAAAAAAGAGCACACCTTTCTAAAGGAAGTCCTTGAGTACAATAGAACTGACATTGATTATACCAGCTAGCCTTTCCTTTCAGAATTTTGTTTGGAATACTTCCATTATTGGGAAACAAGAGGGGGACAGTTGTAAAAGGACCCCTGACCTACAACTGACCCAGAAGACCCAATATCCCTCTTGCCAAGCCATTAGGACATCAATTTTCCCTCCTCTTTAGTGGGTGGGGCTATGGAAGAAACCTATCCTTTGAAGGTGAACCTATCCTTCCCCACATTCCAGAAATGATGTTTCATTCCAGAAAGAGGACCAGTGCTTTCTCCAGTAGATTTACTGGGCAGGCATCATGTTCCCAAGGTCATGCATGTGCCCCCAGCTTGTCAGAAGTCAGTTGACTGTTATATGACCTGCAGTGGGTACGCTAGGCAAGAAAGGGCAAGCACATGCTCAAGTGGGCAAGCACATGCTCTTGGTTTTCACACGGTGGAGGCATATGACTTCCCCAAATGGGCAGTAGCTATGCAAGCCCTGAGTGCAAAAGGTGTGGCTACCTGGCACTCTAGAGTTTCCCGCTATAGCTCATCCCACCCTCTGTCCTAACCCATCCTAAGTCTAAAGCCTTTTCTCTTGGGTGTATTCCAGTTCCTAGCTGGTCTGTGGGGTGTATCTCACTTCACTGCCTCCTGCCTTCTCTGATTACCATCCCTGCATTGCTGGGTTTGTTTCTGTGTGGGGTGATAGGCCTAATCTTAGGCATGACACCCAGGACAAGGATCACTCCACTATTATCTCAATCTCAGGAAACATTTCCTGATGACAATTTATAAGACTTCAGGGTTTATGTTTGACCTGCATATCTTTTTTATTTTTAATATTTATTTTTTAGTTGGACACAATATTTTTATTTTATTTATTTATTTTTATGTGATGCTGAGGATCAAATCCAGGGCCTTGCACATGCTAAGTGAGCACTCTACCACTGAGCCACAACTCCAGCCCCTGCATATCTTTTTTTAATATGTATATATTTTTAGTTGTCAATGAACCTTTTTATTTATTTATAAGTGGTGCTGAGAATTGAACCCAGTGCCTCACACATGCTAGGCAAGTGCTCTACCACTGAGCTACAACCCCAGCCCCTGAACTGCCTATCTTTAAACAGCTTACTTCATGAGGCTCATGAATCAGAATAATAGATATTTATTTCTCAAAGGAAAAGCATTAGAAAAACCCAGAAATGTTGTCATTGTTTTAACTTCATTCTTCTCCCTCCCACACACAGTTTAAGAAAACATGTTTAATAATTTTCTGAATCTCTCTGAACTGAATTTTGAAACAAAGACTCACTTAAATGCCAGGCTGGCCTTGAACTTGTGATTCTCCTACCTCAGCTTCCCAAGTAATTAATCTGCTTTGTGCCTCTAAAATTTTATGTATTTTATGAATAGGATCACGTGGCCTTTTGTGTCTTAGCATAAGGGTTATCCATGTTGTTGCATATATCAGAACTTTATTCCTTTTTATGGCTATATGTAATTCCACTCTCTGGATAAACATTTTTTTAACCTATTCATTTGTTGATGGGAATCTTGGTGCTTCCACTTTTTGATTATTGTGAATGGTGCTATTACAAACATTCTTATACAAGCTTTATTTGAACACTTGCTTTTAATTCTTCAGGGTATATAACTAGAGTGGAATTGCTGCATCGTGTGATAATTCTGTGTTCAGTTTGTTGAGGACCTGCCCAACTTTCTTCCACAGACTGTACTTGACATTCCTACCCAGCAATGTATGATGTTCCATTGTCTATATCCTGACCAACACTTGCTGGTTTTCTTTTCTTTTCTTTTCTTTTTTTTTTTTCCAGCTATAGCAATCCTAGTGGGCCTGAAGTAGTATCTCAACGGGCTTTGATATTTATTTTCCTAATAGTACTGAACATGGTTTCATGTGTCTATTGGGCATTTATAAATATTCTCTGGAGTCATGTCTACTCAAATTCTTCACCCATTTTTAAATTGGGTTGTTGGTCTTTTGCTGTTGTGTGTTTTATATATTCTGGATATGGATAGAAGTCTCTTATCAGATATGTGACTTGAAAATATTTTCCCTCATTCTGTGAGTTCTTTTCCCTCTCTTCACAATATTCTTTTTTTAATATTTATTTTTTAGGTTTTTTTAGGTGGACACAATATTTTTATTTTTTATTTTTATGTGGTGTCGAGGATTGAACCCAGCACCCTGCGCATGCCAGGCGAGGGCGCTACTGCTTGAGACACATCCCCAGCCCCCTCGATATTCTTTTATAGCAAAAAATTCTGGGTTTTTTTGGTGCTGGGGATTGAACCAGGTCCTTATACATACTAAGCATGTGCTCTAACCACAGAGCTATATCCCAACCTCCAGTTTCTAATTTTGATTAAATCCAAATTATCTATTTTTTTTCTTTTTTGTATATACTTTTTAAAAAATGTTTTTAGTTGCAGATGAACCAGGTACCTTTATTTTATTTATGTATTTATTTTTTAATTTATTTTTAAGTGGTGCTGAGGACTGAACCCAGTGCCCCAATGTGCTAGGCAAACAACCTACCACTGAGCCACAACCCTAGCCCCTTATTTATACTTTTGATATCTTAACTAAGAAGCTATTGCCAAATCCACAATTATGAAGGTGCACCCCTGTGTTTTTTCTAGGAATTATATAGTTTTACCTTTTGTATGTAGGTCTCTGCTCCATTTTGAGTTAATTTTTGTCTATAGTGTGAGGTAAGGGGTCTGTCAGTCCATTTTGTGGAATACCTGAGACTGAGTGATTTTTTTTTTAATCTAACAGAAGTTTCCACATACTTATTGCTGAGCCAACTTACTAATGCAGAACATTGAAATAAAGAGAAAAATCATTTTCCTAATAAAACATCTCTAGCTTCCCAATGAAAATATTTTCAGCTTAATATGGTAAGATGATAATTACCTCAATCGAGCATAAATATGTATGCCATCTCACGTGCAATTCCTTAGACACCCAGCTTGGTTCTTCTTCAAGTTCTCTTCTTGGAGTTGTACCTGATTTTATTACTAGATTTCATCTAAATTCACTGAAGAAAGGGACAATTTGCCTTAGTTTCTTGGCCAGAAATCTCTTGATCCTGAAAGTCTTGTGAAGAGACAGCAAGGAACAGAGTCAACCACACACACAATGATGGCAGAGGAAAGGAGAGGACAAACTGGATACTTTATTAATAGAAATTTATTCCTTCACAGTCTGAACATAAAGAAGCCCAAGATCAAGATGCCAGCAGGTCTGTCTCTGGTTCCAAGGTGGTGTCTTGTCGATGCACCCTCCAGAGGAGAGCAACAGAGTGTCCTAACATGGCATAAGCACAGAAGAGAGAAAATATGCCTGCAAGGCTGCTTCAGAGCAGTATTAATTCACAAAATCTAAACACTTCCCATTAGGTCCCACCTCTTAGCATGTTGCATTAGAGATTATATTTGTAATACATGAATATTGGGAGAATATGTGTTCTCCCAATATTCACATTCAGATTATAGCAGTATCAAACTTTATTCTTTTATTTTTAATTTTTTAAAAATATTTATTTTTAGTTATAGTTGGACACAATACCTTTATTTTATTTATTTTTATGGGGTGCTGAGGATCAAACCCAGGGCCTCATGCTAGGCGAAAGCTCTACCCGTGAGCCACAATCCCAGCCCCTCAAATTTTATTCTTTTACATGCGGCTATCCAATTGTCCCAGTAAACCTAAGCAATGTTTTTAAAATTTATATTTTACTTTATTTTTCTTTTATTTTCTTACACTTTATTTTCTTTTCTTTGGTACCAATTGAACCCAGGGGCACTCAACCACTGAGCCATATCTGTAGCCTTTTTTTGTATTTTATTTAGAGACAAGGTCTTGCTGAATTACTTAGGTCCTCAATAAATTGCTGAGGCTGGCTTTGAACTCAGCCTCCTGAGCCAGGGGGATTACAGGCGTGTGCCACCACCCCACCCAGCTACTTTCTTGTTAGTTCATTTGTGTTATTAGTAAGAAAGTTATGGTAACTTTATATCAAAAACAAAATGATAATAACAATTATTATTATTATTATTATTATTATTATTATTAATAGCAATAGAAAGTAAGGATTGGAAAAGGAATACAGGCCAATCACAGCAGCCAGCTGTTCAACCCCACTGCTACAAATACACCAAGCATGCTGTTTCCCAGTCCCCAAGAAAGAACTTGGAGAACTCCACAGAGAGATTTTGGACATTTTATTACTCATACACTCTAGGTGGCAGCAGGCTGACATATGATGGAGGACCACACTGTGCCTCTAAGCAGGAGAAATGTATAGGACAGGTTGCATGCCACTGCACAGGTGCAGTTCTTCAGACGCTGTATGCATGCATTCTTTTACTTTACAACCAGTGCCACTCTGTTTTGATCCTAACCTAAAGATTTGAGATAAGGGAAATAGCCAGTGGGCCCGCCCATTTCCTTTGTTATATTCTTTAGAGTCCCTCTTATTTCACTGTAAGTTTTCCCAGGCAATCGCCCATCTCTTCAGTGCCTTGGAAGTCCCCTAATGTCCCTTGCAATCTTATACCACTTCACATCTTCTGTGAAGCCCTTGGAAGCCTCCAGAGGCATACAGCATCCATATCTTACAACAACAATACAAAGAGCAAGAACATATCAGCAAGTATGCGAAGGTAATCAAAATAGCATTAATTTGTTTAGATATTTAGGTTAAAACATGAATGATGTTGTATTGTTAGTCCAGTTGCATTTTATCCAAGTCCATTTGGGCTCATTTGCAGGTTGGACTATCAAGAGAAGTCCTCATGCTGCAGTCACAAGGAGTTCTGAGCAGATCCAACAAGTCTGGTTGGGATGATGTGTCACTTCCAATGCCCAGTCCAGGAATAGGTTACTTGTGCTAAGCAATGGAGAATATATGTTTAATAGGCACCAATAATGGCAAATTAGCTCCATTTGTCAGTATTCAGGCTACTCTACAATCTTGTGTTAGTAAAGTAGCCTGCACAGTAGACTTGTCTGAGCAAGTATACCATACCAATCTATCTGACTTCAGGGATATAGAAAGAATAAGACATCTTTGAAATATATATAATTGCCATGAATTGATACAAGTGTCTCTTGGGCTGGGTGTGGGAGCACATGCCTGTAATTGCAATGGCGAGGGAAGCTAAGGAAAGAGGATCACAAGTTCAAAGCCAGCCTCAAAAACTTAGCAAGGCCCTAAGCAACTCAGTGAGACCCTGGTCTGTCTATATATATATATATATATATATATATATATATGTATATATATATATATATATACATGCATATATACATATAAACTCACGCTCACACACAAAAGGCTGGGGATGTGGCTCAGTGGTTATGCGCCCTTGGGTTCAATCCTGGGTACCATAAATAAATAAATAAACAAACAAGTGTCTTTTGGATGCTGAACCCCAAAGGTAACATCGTGTGTACTTGTGAAGGCCTCCCAACAGAGTAAGATTTATTTGTAAGTTTAGACATTATCCCTCCCTCCAAGGGGTCAGAAGGGCAAACCATCAGGGTCTCACTTATACACTCCATGGACATCTGCTCCTTGTCTCCCATGTGAAGTCTTGAGAAGCCAGCAACAGAAAGCTGTTATTTGTGTCCCATGCCAGTTTTAAAAAATGTTCAGTGAATGTGTGCTTTATCTGTACCTTAATGCTGGTGGGCAGGTTAATATAGAAATTACTGCAGGCCACTGATGTCTGGGTTTTTTATTTAATGTCCTCAGTGTCTCAGACAGAAGAGCAACTCACCCCTGCATAGAGTTATTTTTAGGCATTAGAGCTTGTTTCAGTAAGCCATTCATTCTTTTGATTAACCTAACTTCTGTTGGATTGTATGGCAGATGGAGAATCCATATGTTCTGGTCTTGAGCCCACTCTTGTATGCCGTGGCCTGTGAAATGAGTTCCTTGATCATTCTCAATTACCTGGGGTGTGCTGCCATACACAGCACTCAGCCAGAATAGCCCCTTAATGGTTGTCTTTTGATTGGCTCTTTTGCTGCTGGAGGCTTGCATCAAGCCTGCAACTGTTGACACAAGTCAAAGCAAATTTGGCCCCTTCTGATAACAGAAGAGGGCCAATGTAGTCCGTCTCTGAAAAGGGTTGCCCCTCATTTGATATGCTCCTCAGTGGCATCTAGTCACTGAGAGTAGGCAAGAGGAGTATGGCACGCAGCAGCAACATCTGGCATCTTTATGGGCAGTCCTCAGAGGGTTACAGCTGCCCACAAAGTCTTTTGGCCCTCATGTTTTTTTTTTTTTTAATTTTTTTTAAAATTTTGTTTTCTAAATATTTTTTTTAGTTGTCATGGACCTTTAATTAATTAATTAATTAATTAATTTATATGTGGTCCTGAGAATCTAACCCAGTACTTCACATATGCTAGGTGAGCGCTCTACCACTGAGCCACAACCCCAGCCCTGGCTTACATGTTTTAATCTACAATGTAGCTAAGTGGTGATTTCCTCTGCTAGGGCTTCATGTAGCCATCTTTTCTTCACCAGTTATACAGCCTTGACTGGTCCTTCTCTGGTAATAGGTTCCACAGCAAGAATGGCATAAGTTGCACACAGTTGTCTTTCCTACAAGCTATAACACTCTTCCACGCCCTTTCATAACTGTGGCCAAAATCCCATTAGAGGTCTTATGTCCCTTAATCTGCTGCCCAAAGCCTCATCCAAAGTCATCTGCAGTGACATGGATTGTAAGCTCAGCAGGTTTCCATGTGTCTCATGTTTCAAGGGTTTGTGCCTGTTTACTGTGTGTTGGGTCTGATTAAAAGTGGTTCAGTGGGGGCTGGGATTGTGGCTCAGCGATAGAGTGCTCGTTTAGCATATGCGAGGCCCTGGGTTCAATCCTTAGCACCACATAAAATAAATAAAGATGTTGTGTCCACCGGAAACTGAAAAATTAATATTAAAAAAAATTCTCTCTTGGATCCGTGGGCCTAAATATGGACACCTGAGGAATTCTGGATCCGGGGGCCTAAACATGGACACCTGAGGAACTTCCGAATCCGGACGCCTAAACATGGATGTGCACCTTTGAAACTTCTGGATCCGGATCCGGGGGCCTAAACATGGATGTCTGAGGAACTTCCATATCCAGGGGCCTAAACATGGATGTGTGCCTGAGGAACTTCTGGTTGCTACGGCCTAAACATGGAGGACTGATGAACTTCCGGATCCAGGGGCTTAAACCCGGACGTGCGCCTGAGGAACTTCTGAATCTGAGGGCCTAAACATGGACGCCTGAGGCACTTCCGGATCCTAGAGCCTAAACATGGATGCTGAGGAACTTCTGGGCCCGGGGCCTTAAACATGGATGTGCACCCGACGAACTTCCCGATCCAGGAGTTCCTGCACCTGAGGAACTTCCAGATGCTGCAGCCTAAACATGGACGCCTGAGGCACTTCCAGATCCAAGGGCCCAAAGATGGACGTGCACCTGAGGAACTTCCGGATCTGGGGACCTAAATATGGACATGCACCTGAGGAACTTTCGTATGCTACGGCCTAAACATGGAAGACTGAGGAACTTCCGGATCCTAGGGACCAAAGATGGACGTCACCTGAGGAACTTCCGGATCTGGGGGCCTAAACATGGACGTGCACCTGAGGACCTCTGGATCCATGGGCCTAAATATGGATGCCTAAGGAACTTCTGGATCCGGGGGCCTAAACATGGACACCTGAGGAACTTCCAGACCTTAGAGCCTAAATATGGATGTGCACCTGAGGCACTTCTGGATGCTACGGCCTAAACATGGATGTGCGCCCGAGGAACTTCCGGATCTGGGCACCTAAACATGGACGTGCACCTTTGAAACTTCTGGATCCGGATCCGGGGGCCTAAACACGGATGTCTGAGGAACTTCCGGATCCGGGGGCCTAAACATGGACGCTTGAGGCACTTCCAGATCCGAGGGCCTAAACATGGACGTGTCCCTGGAACTTCTGGGTCCTTGTGCCTATAAAGGGCAGGGCGTGACTCTCAGAAGGGACGTGGCCCATGAAGGGGAGCTGAGTATGGGGCCTGTTAGGGGGTAGTCTGAGCTGTCGCACCCTGAACTTGAATGTGTCGTTGGCCTCACTTCCCGGCCTTCCCCTGGGTGTCACTTCCTCCCCTTCCAGGTGGTGCCAGGGAGGAAGTGAGACCAGGCGCAGGGGTCATGCCACCATCTTTCTTCTCACTTAGCCAGGCGCCCAGCCTGGCTGGGGATGGGGACGTCTTGTGACACTAGCAGCCTCCTACATCCCTGCCCCAGGACCTCAGGGACCACAGGCAGGGAGTCATCGACATGATTCTCCCCTGGCCGCTGACCCTCAGCCCTGGGGTCTGCCCAGGGAGAGCTCTGTCTCCCAGAGGGTCAGGGGGCCCCTGTAACCTGCTGCTCCTTACCCACTGTCATCCTGGGCAAGCACAGGTCAGGACACCAGAGGCTACTGAGAGTGACATCTCCTGGATGGGCGGCTGGGGACTTTGCCTCTGTCTCCAGGCCTCAGACTCTGGATGATCCCTCCCAGAGACAGAAAATAACCCCACACTGCCCATAAGCTTTGGATTATGAAATTTTCCTGCTGCCACCTTCTTTGTGAAGCCAGTTTTTCAACAGAGACAATTCCAGGGGGAAGAAAAACAACAACATGGAGTCAATCAAACCAAGCTGACACATCTGGTCCTCCAAGAGAAATCTGGATTGGGGGGAGAACAGCCATTCTCAACTGGCGAAATAGTGAAGTTCCCTTGTCCTTATTTTGTGTAAGCAAAATAAATAATCTGATGTTAGCCATCAAAAAAAAAAAAAAACTCTCTCGCTCTCTCTTCTCTCTCTTTAAATAAATAAATAAATAAAATAAAGGTATTGTTTCCAATGTTTAAAAAATAAATAAATACATAAAAGTGGCTCAGCATGCCGGGCACGGTGATGCACACCTATAATCCCAGCAGCTCGGAGCCTGAGGCAAGAGTATCTCGAGTTCAAATCCAGCCTCAGCAATTTAGCAAGGCACTAAATGTAGAGACCCTGTCTCTAAATAAAATACAAAGTAGGGCTGGGGATGTGGCTCAGTGGTCGAGTGGCCCTAAGTCCAATCCCTGGTACTCCCCCACCCCCCAAAAAAAATGGTTCACAGGCTTGTCAGTCCAGTGCTGTACTGCTTAGGATAACTGAGCCAGATGAGGAATGAAAGCCCTCCAATAACCTAGTAGCCCCACAAATTCTTGTATTTGCTTTTACTGTATTGGGAAGTGGAATCACCTGAGTTTTATCACAGCCTAAGTTATAACCTTTATCTTACCTGATTATACAGCATCCAAGACTTTCCCCATAAGGAAGACCTTGCACTTTGTCAGGGTTTACAACCCATTCTCTCCCTTACAAATGAGTCAAGTGCACAGGGTGACCTTGGTGAGCACTAAAAGACAATCAGATATGATCATTTTTATGAGGAGGGGAGAACAGGTTCATTATCATACCTATGGTACAAGGTGGGACGATGGAGCAATGTTCTCTTAATTTAACATAAAGGCTGGCCATGACTTGCAGGTGTTTGTAAGTTCTAAACACAATGACAGCAGATCCTTGCTATCAGCCTGCGCTAACAAGCATCTCCTTTAGTTTTAGCTCTTCCTACTCTCTTCGGAGCTGACATGAGTGGCCAATTGTAATGTACACAGTGGGGGCCTCATGGCCACTGCAAGCCACATTCTGTTTCTTTTAGCTTTCCTGTGACTTCTTTGGATGCCACTGTCACACTTGTAGCACCCTCTTTGCCTTTTCAGGGCATCCTCTAGTCATGCAGTAGTCACCACCCCTCTGATTGGGAAGCCAAATGCATGGAGGCTGTGGCCAGTCCTGGAATTCTCCTGCAGGCCCCATGTCCTTTTCCAATTCCAGAGTCAAGTCAACATTCTATTTGGGATCCTGCTGACCACGCCCATTGTTCAACCCCAGGGCTACAAAGGCCCCACACATGCTATTTACTGATCTCAAAGAAAGAACTTGGAGGACCCCAAGAGAGGTTTTGGACATTTTATTACTCAATCACTCTTCCATGGCAGCAGCTGGGGTACAATGGAGGACTGCACTGTGCCTACAGACAGAAGTGACCCATAGGATGGGTCGCATGCCCACTGCACCAGTGGAGGTCTTCAGATACTTTTTTTTAAGAGTTTAACCTTTATTTTGTTTATTTGTTTGTTGTTGTTTGTTTATATGTGGTGCTGAGGATTGAGCCCAGGGCCTCACCCGTCCTAGGCAAGTGCTCTACCACTGAGCCACAACCCCAGCCCGTCTTTGGCTATTTTATTAATACATTCTTTTACCTTATAACCAAGGTCACTGTGTTTGATCCCCACCTACATATCGGAAATAAGAGAAATTGAAAGGCCAATGTTCGTCGTTGGAGATTAAAATGCACACACACAGATAGCAGTGACAAAGATGAAGCACTTTACTGCAAGCTGGTTCTAGCTTATGTAGAAAGTGAGAGTCAGTTATCTTAAACCAGGAAGCTCCCGGGGCCAATCATAGTAAAGGTCAGATCATCACCTATGGTGCACGCACGTCCACCCTGCCTAAGATTCATGGGGGGCACGAGCTGTCCACGATCATAGAAGACGGGAGGACCAATTAGAAAATTTTCAAAACAACTTGTCATCCACCCACTGGCAACTTGCCTGCCGCCATGTTGCATTAGGGGCTCCTTATCTGAAAGGCCCGGGGAGTTCTCAGGGAGACTCCCAACAGAAATGGCCAACTTCTCCTTCATTATCAAGTTCTTCAGAGTTCTTCCTATCTCCAAGATTTCTAGGCACTGATTAGTGTTCACCCCAACACCAGCAGAATTGCTCTCATAAACATCAGTTGGCTTTGATGGCAGTCAAGGAGCCAAGAGAATCACAGAGGTGGGACTGGAGGTACAGCCCAGTGCTAGAGGGGCTGGAGTGGCTCCCCAGGACCAGGAGAGAAGGAAGAAAGAAAAGAGAAAAAAGAAAGACAAAGTAGTTCTTTTATGTCAATAGTTAGTTTAAACTACACTTTAACCCATCTGAATATGAATCCAATATTCATATTCCAATACTCATATTCTAAAATATCTTTAAAAAAAATTTTAGATGTCATTGGACCTTTATTTTATTCATTTATTTATATGCGGTACTGAGGATCAAACCTGGTGCCTCACACAAGCTAGGTAAGCGCTCCACAACGGAGCCACAACCCCAGCCCCTAAAATATCTTTTTGGTAGTGCTCATTTGAGAAAAAAATTAAGAAAAATGTATCATCCATTTACTCAAATTCCTTACAGATCAAACAAACAAACAAAGCTCAACCCAAGTTTTAAATGCTGCTTCATTGCAGCCTTTGGGCACGCCAGGCAAGCCTCTACCACTGAGCAGCTACACCTCCTCACCTTTACTAATTCTTTTTTTTTTTTCATACATGGATACAATATCTTTATTTAGTTATGTGGTGCTGAAGATGGAACCCAATGCCTCACATGTGCAAGGCAAGCACTCTACCACTTAGCCACAACCCCAACCCTAGCCTTTATTAATTCTTAACTGTTGGGAGCCACAGCCGAGGGGGCCCCAGAAAACTTCTAGCTGCCAGCTAACTCCCAGCTGCCAGCTGATGATTGGCTCACAGTGGCCCCAGCAAACTTCTAGCTGCCAGCTGATTGGCTCCTCTGCGGTGATGCTCATTGGGCTGTTTCCCCCGCCCTTTCAGACCACGGAGCTGCTCATTGGGGGACTTTTTTTTGGCTCCGCCCATGTGACCCAGCCAATCGGCCTCAAGAGCAGGATGATTGTGGGAGGTGGAGAGGCTTGTGGTTGGTGACAGAGGCTTGTGGGAAGCCGTGGTGGCAGTTGGGCTCTGAAGGTTTTCCTGAGGAGCAGTTTTGTTTTGCGTGTGTGGTTCAAAAAATAAAGTTCGTTTCTTTTGACAAGTGGCTCCCGAATTGTGCCCAGCCAGACTGCAGCACTTAACAAACTTGGCATAGTACCTGTTACTTCCTTTGGTAATGAAGCAGCCCCAAACCAAATCGTAAAGTAGATGTAGTTTGTCTTTAGCATCTTCTCCCCCCCATTTTGGTGCATTCCCACTGAGAAGTAAAAACTTCCACAAAGCCCCTCGCCTTCCTGCTCCTCCCCTTCACAGATATTTAATTGCCTTATAAATGATGTGACAGGCCAACCACTGCTATGTTTCAACAGGTGTGGGTTATCAACCATTCCCTCTAAGACTGCACCCTGGGAACTTTCTGAAATGACATTTTACCTAAAGGCAAGAGCCTATAGGAACTGATTGCAAAGACATTGCAGCTTTGTGATCAGGGTATTTTGGGAACAGAATTGCCAAAGAAACCTTGCCACATGGACACCCAATCCCCCCATACAGGTATGACTGGCCTATCCATATAAAAAGTTTCCCCATAATTACAGAGGTAAATGAGAATTCCCCTTTCTGATAATGGGTGTAAAATCTTTTTACAGGTAAAATTTGCAATAGTATAAAATAAATAAATCCCTTCAGGGTGAGAAGCAGGCTGTAACATGTTGAAATTTGTTTTGCTTTATTTCTTTTTTTCATCGTAAGTAGTGAATAACACTCTGTTTGGCTTTTACCAGAATATCTTCAATAAAATCATTTGGTGGGTAAATGGATGTTTTACTGAGCACCTATTATATGTCAGTTGCCATCCTTGTGGTTTCAAATGTGCATTAGCACATCTCATTATCCTTACCATACCCATTCCTCCTTTTTGTAAAGCTGACCTAGTGTTTACAATCAAGGTTCTAATCTTGCAATGCATATGAATATAATGTGTATTAATATATATCCATGAGACCATATTCCATGGGGTAAAAGACTAATTGAATAAAAATTACAGAGGGCCACTGTTACAGATTAAGCCCCTGCACTCCCAACACACCAGACTGAAAATCAAAATGGAGTCATAGAGGCTAAAGTTTCACATCACCAAACTGAAGCTAAGTTGTTATTTGATCTTCAGAGAAATCAGAAGGCGAGAGAGCCACTTCCCACATAAGCCAGCCAGCAAGACAGTGAAGTTCCTTCCATTTAATCCTTACAAAAGTAGCCTAAAGTAATCACTAACCAATCAATTACTTCCTATTGTGTCCCCTCTCCACTTTACAAGGAAAGTAATATTAAAATAACTAATCCATTTTTTGTTCTTTATTTTTGCTTTTGTTCCCTTTTATTTTTACTTATTTATTTATTTGGTACTGGGGATTGAACCCCGAATGCTCAACCACTGAGCCACATCCCTAGCCCCTTTTTGTATTTTATTTAGAGACAGGGTCTTGCTGAGTTGCTTAGGACCTCCCTAAGTTGCCAAGGCTGACTTTGAACTTGCAATCCTCCTGCCTCAGCCTCCCAAACCCCTGGAATTACAGGTGCACGCCACTGCACCCAGCTTGTTCCTTTTTATTTTTAACTGATGTAAAAACATAAAGGTTGTACATAATGATGGATATTCTGTAATGTTTGGGTTTTTTGCTTTTTGTTTGGTTTCTGCTTTTTTTGAACCCTTCTCTGTCTATAAAACAAACCTTTTCCACTTGGCCATTAGAACATTCATTCTACTTTATGGAATGAAAGGTAACCTGATTCTAGAATAAAAATAAAGCCAATTAAGATCTTAAATGTTTGCAATTTTGCCCTTTGGCAGGTCACCTGTTCATTTTTGTATTCTCTGAGCCCAGTCCAGTGTCTGACATTTGGTACATAAAATCTTATCAAATCATTAATCTTTCTTTCTATTTATTTATTTTGGTACTGGAGATTGAATGCAGAGGTGCTTTACCACTGAACTAAGTCCCCAGACCTTTCTGCTATTTAAAATATTTTTTTAGTTATACATGGACACAATATCTTTATTTTGTTTGTTTCTTTCTTTATTTTTTATGTGGGGCTGAGGATCAAACCCAGTGCCTCACAAGTGCAAGGCAAACATTCTGCCACTCAGCCACAACCCCAGCTCCCTTTTCTGTTTTTTATTTTGAAACAGGTCTTACTAAATTGCTTAAAGCATTGCTAATTTGCTGAGGCTGGCTTTGAACTTGCAATCCTCCAGTCTCGGCTTCCAAGCCATTGGTGCCTGGCTAAATTTTTCTTGGGAAAATAATTTCTTTTTCTTTTCAGTTCTGGAGATTTAACGTAGAGCCTCACACATGCTAGGCAAGCACTCTACCACTGTTCTACATCGCAGACCTTTTGAATAATTCATAGAGAAATTATGGAATAGTTTGTTAGATCATTGTGAGTAGTACTTCGTAAGTCTCTCTATTGATGGTACTTTTTTTTTTTTTTTTTTTAGGTACTAGGGATTGAATCCAGGGCCTTGCACATGCTAAGCAAGTGCTTTTACCTCAGAGCTACATCCCCAGTCCTTCTTATTTTATTTTGAGACAGAATCTTGATAAATTACCTAGGCTGGCCTCAAACTTGCAATCCTCCTCCCTCAGCCTCCTGTATAACTGGGATTACTGGTGTGTGTATCATGAGAGGAATTAATATGTATTTGACTGGCCCTAAGAATACTTTGTACATAAGCATTCAATAAATATTTAATTAAATGAGAAATTAAAGAAAGCATTGTGAGGAGTGCAAGACTATACATGCTGAGATTTTATAAAAACACAGGTAACAAGAGACTACTTCCCTGGTCACTCAGCTTGGGGTTTCTCACGCCCTTCTTTCCCCCAGAGTGTGGACGTAGGGCATCTAGGGTAAGCATGCACATTTTCCTGCTGTTGTCATGATGTGGAATGTTGACAGCAAAATGGCAGCTGAGTTGCTCAGAATGCTGGGCCAGTCCTGCTCCAGTTTCAACCACAGAACTGGCAGGATGCTCGTTAGTGTTTCTTCCATCCATGTGCCCGGCCACCTTGTGGATCACTGCTGACCTGGGACCTCAGAATCAGGATGTGCTAAGTTATTTGCCACTTCATGGACCAATGATCTGTATAATTTTTCTCTTTTTTTTCATTGGGATCCTGGCAGGTTTCCATTTTCCTGTGACTTAATGGCTCTTTCAAAGTTAGCTCCAAACTGGGATTTTTAGCATGAATAGCTACCTAATCTTTTTAGCAGCCATGCAGTTAGACTCTAGCTTGGAAGTGGCCAACCCTGAAGCTGCTTGCTTTCTATTATATTGTGAGCATCCGGCTTCTGCCTCCTCTTTCTCCTAGGTTCTTTCCTGGCCCAAAGGGAGGGTGGGCTGGTATTGAAGCTGCCCAGAGACCCCCACCCAGATGACCATTGCCATAATTAAGCTTCTCTGGTCAGATCAGCAGAACATCTGCAGAGGTTATTGTGGTTGGTAGTTTCCTCTTTCTTGCAAATGCCAGGTTTGCACACAAAAGGTGTGACAGAGTAGAGTCTGCAATCTTGTTGTAAAAAAAAAAAAAAAAGATATTATCGCTGTTTTCTTGGTAAAAACTTGTGAAACCTGTGTCTGGTCTAGAGGATGGAACAGAAAGCCCTTGTTATGTAAAACCTCCAAGGCCCTCCTCCTCCTGGATATAAGTTCAAAGAATTTCCAAAATCTTTGTTCAGAGGAAGAATTCTTAGGCATGAGCCACCTCTGAACCCTGCAGTCAATAAACCTGCTTCCTGAGAGTTTCCCTGGTGACCAGCCTCTTCTGACCTACTTCAGTGTCAGCCTCAAGATCCTCCCTATTTAAGGTTCGCCTTAGTTTTCTGATAACTTGAAAAAAAATGCTTTAGGTTTCACAGTTCTCCTTTGTGTAGCTCTCTGTGAATACAGTCATGTACCACATCATGATACTTTGGCCAATGATGGTCGGTCCATAAAATTATATGACCTAGTGACATCATAGCTGGCTTAGTATGTGTAAGTACACTCTATGATGTTTACAAATGAAGAAATAACCGTTTCCATCATTAAGTGATACATGGCTTACCCATATTTTCCAGAATAAAATAAAAGCATAGCCATGGCTGGACAGCGCCTTCTGGCTTTAAGAGGTTTTGATGATTATTTAAAATTCTGGGCTGTAGTTAATATTCCCAACTGGCTGTTAAGATCTTAGGATGGGACTTTTTTGTGTGTGTGTGCTGGGAATTGAACCCAGGACCTCACACATACAAGAACGTGCTCTACCACTATCTACATCCCTTCCCCACTTGGGTGGGCCTTGATGGCTCTTTTCAAAAGATTCCTTCTTCTCTTTCTCCAAAATCTTGAATGTGGTTTTCACAGGTTAAGCCTGCTTCTCTGCTCTTTGTTAGGAGCAGTGTCTGCTGGCTTGGTTTTCTTATGGCATCCACTGGGAATGAGATTTTGGAGCACAGACTCTAAATGTGTATGATGTCTTAAAAGTTCTCAGTTGGAGGATTCTTCTTTCTCTGGAGTCTAGTCTTAAGTTATTTAAACCAGAGAAGTTTGATGATTCTTTATATTCCTGAACATTTTGTTTGTTTTGTTTTGTTTTGTTTTTTAAGGTCTAAAACTCCCATAGCAACTTAGCTAGACCCTGTCTTGAAATAAAAAATAAAAATGACTAGGAAAGTGATTAGTAAAGCGTCCCTGGGTTCAATGCCCAGCACCAAACAAACAAAGGTCCAAAACCTTATGTATATAACAACATGACTGAGTCTCAAAGCCATTATCCTACACAAAACACACCAGACTCACCAAGTTATGAATCTATTTATATGACATCCCAGAAAAGGCAAAACAATGGGGACAGAAAACATCAGTCAGTGCTGGAGCTGAGGTAGGGGAAGGGTTGACACAGACAGGGAAGTGTTTTGGAGACATAGAACTATCCTGCATCTTGATCATATGGTAGTCAAAAAATGGTACATGATGTAAAGGATGTGCATACCGATTTTTAGTGTGAATAGCTACCAAATATTTTTCATCCTCAGAATCATAACCATCCTCTGAATCTTTGGGCCCCATAGAAATGAAGGAACTATTCCTTATTTACATTTATGAAGACTCCTTACTACGCTTGCCTTGATTCCTGCCATGGGATTTGGAAAACAGACAATAACTCACTTTTTTTTTTTAGTTTATTTTTATGTGGTGCTGAACCCAGGGCCTTGCCCTTGCTAGGTGAACACTCTACCGCTGAGCCACAACCCCAGCCCTAGTAACTCACTTTTTTTTGTTTGTTTGTTTGTTTGTTTTTGAGAGAGAGAGAGAGAGAGAGAATTTTTTAGTATTTATTTTTTAGTTTTCGGTGGACACAACATCTTTATTTTATTTTTATGTGGTGCTGAGGATGGAACCCAGCGCCCCGCGCATGCCGGGCAAGCGCGCTACCGCCACATAGATAGGCTCTAGCATAGAAGTGGCCAGTAAAGAATTTTTGTACATCATCATACCTAATTTTTTAAAATATATTTTGTTTATTTTATTTTTATGTGGTGCTGAGGATTGAACCCAGTGCCTCACACATGCTGGGCAAGTGCTCTACCACTGAACCACAACCCCAGCCCATCACCCCGATTACTTTCAAGGACCTACAAACACTTCCCTAGTTAAAGGCACTTTCTACTCAGGGACCGCCAATAACCGTTAGGGCTCCCCAATAACTGTTAGGGCCCCATCACTCAAGTGTTATATTGATCTCCACTTGTTCTCTTGTAATATCAGCCTCTTTTGTAAGACTTTAGCAATTTTTCCTGATTAAAACTTTGTTTCTTTCCTGGGAGTGGAAAGGTCATTCCCAGGTGATACCCACGGGTTCTGGGAATCTTTATTTCCACCACAGGTTGGACAGCCTTTCCCATGGCCTGTTGCAATGTACCATGTTGGGCATGTCTCTGGTGGCTTGCCCAGGCTTGGGGTAATTACAGTTTTCTTGTGCACCAAGATTTTTCCAGTCAATGCTTTAATAAGAGTGCTTTAATGGTCCACCCCTACCCATGTACTTTAGCCTATTATCTGCATGATAGCCATTGTCTAGAAACAATTAATATGTCCCACTGTAAAGTAAAACTTACAGATGCCATTGTTTGGGATGCAGCTCCTGTACTGGGCCCCAAGAGACGAGGCTAAAAATCAAAATGGAATTACCCAGGCCAAAGGTCCAGATCATTAAACTAAAACTAAGTCATTTTCTGACTTTTAGAGAATTGCGGAGAGATCACAGTCAAACAGGCTCGTTTCAATGGGCACAAAAGCCTGGAGCTGCAGCTCAGTGATAGAATGTCTCCTTTGGCCCTGAGTTTCATTCCCAGAATGCACATACACAAATTAATTAATCGGCATGATGATGAAGTTCCCTTTTGCCTTAATCCTTACACAAAAACAGGTAACCTGAAGTCACCTGACTCAATCAGTTATCTTTCTATTGTTTTGTCTCCTTGTCTTCTGCCTTATAAAGAAAGTAACTTTATTTAATTAATTTGTTTATTTACTTATTTATTTGCAGTGCTGAAGATTGAACCCAGGGCCTCACACACACTAGGTAAGCACTCTACCACTGAGCTATACCCCCAGAAAGTAACTTTTTAAAGCCCAATCTTCCTTTTTTAAAAAAAGATTTAGTTTTAGTTGAACAAAATACCTTCCTTTTATTTATTTATCTTTATGTTGTGCTGAGGATCAAACCTGGTGTCTCAAATGTACTAGGTGAGCACTCTACTGCCGAGTTACAACTCCAGCCCCCAATCTTCTTTTGGCTCTTTATTTCTGCTTTTCTCAGCCCTTCTCTGTAAAACCAATCTCTTCTGATCAACCCATTAGAAAATTTATTCTATTTTAGGGGATGAAGTAGTGCCTGACTCTAGAATTTAAAGAAAAATAAAAGCTAATTAGATCTTCAAACTAATTGTTGTGATTTTCTCCTTTGGCACCATATTGGAAATTTCAGTGAGTCCATAATCCGGGTATGTGGTAATGGAAGGTCATAAATTCTCAAGATAAGGCCTTTAGTAATGCAACCAACTGCCCCCATGAACATGCTACAAATATTGCTATATCTCTTTTATTTTTTCAAATAAATTATGCTGGTCCCATTCATATTATCAATAAATCTAGTATCTTTCTCTCCAGGCTCCCATCTTTTTTCTGAATTTTCCAGAAACTTAAGAACTTAAGCAATTCAAAAGTGTCCATCTGCCATCCCTCCTGTGGCAGACACTAGTATTCCCATATTTAGCAAATAAAAATACAGAACACTCAAATATTACACATAATATACATTTTAAAAATCGTCTCCTAGGTGTGGTGATACATGCCTATAATCCTAGCAACTCAGAAAGCTAAGGCAGGAGGATCACAAGTTTAAGGCTAGCCTGAGCAACTCAGTGGTTAAGTACCCCTGGATTCAATCCCCAGTATCCCCCTCTCCCCCCCCCAAAAAAAAATTGTTGTCTGATTGGGGACATAGCTTAGTGCTAAAGCACTTTCCTTCTGTGAGACCCTGGGTTTGATCCTTAGGACCATCAGAAAAGCTTTCAAATGCTGTTTATCTGAAACTGAAATTTAGCTGGGTGTTCTGTATTTCATCTGGCAATCCTCCAGCAAACCCATTTCACCTCTGGACACACGCAGCTCCACCTTGTTTCCCGGCTTTCTTTGCAGGTAGATATGGCCAATGACTAAGTTATAGCTCAAACTCTCTCAGGCACAGTCCTCTTTTTCTTTCTAGTTGGGAATCTATGTGATGAAGGTGACACAAATCCAAGCTCGAAGGAGCCTGGGTACCTGGATCATCCCTGGATCATTTCCCTGCACAGGAGAATTACCCAGGAAAGCTGCATGCTGCAAACTCAAAGAACTATTATTTGAATAAGAAATACACTTTTATTGTACCAATAAGATTACAGGTATGTTTATTATATCAGAGAGTTTACCTTAACCAATATAAAACACTGGTATTTTACAGTGGAGTATCAACATAGAAATCTAAAATTTGGGGCCGGACATGGTGGTGCATTCCTGTAATCCCAGCAGCTAGGGAGGTTGAGGCAGGAAGATCAAAGCCAGACTCAGCAACAGCGAGGCACTGAGCAACTCAGTGAGACCCTGTCTCTAAACAAAATACAAAATAGGCCTGGGGATGTGGCTTATTTGATTAAGTGCCCCTGAGTTCAATCCACAGTACTCTAAAAAAAAGAAAAGAAAAGAAACCTAAAATTTGTAATATCAGTTTAGTGGATCATCGGTGGGAAATAAGAGATACCCACACATAGATAAATGGACACAGATGTTATACAGTAAAAAACATTTGATAAATTGTCACTTGAAATAATGTAGGTGAATGAAGACATACCTGTTAAGTTAATGTGTTTATAGTTCTAGAGCAGAGAAATGTACCCCCTCTTTTGTCCTCTGCCCCTCCGGCAATCTGATGAGATAGTAGTCCACATTACAGACTAATGTTTTCTAGTGTGCAAAATAAAATACATCAGACTATAAGAGCCAATTATATAAAAAAATACTTATCAAAATATGCTTTAAGAGCAAATAGCGATATAGTATAATACATCTTCATTAATGCATCAAACAGAAAAATTTAAGGACACGCGAGGGTTCATTCTATGTGTCAACTTGACTGGGCCATGGGATGACCAGATAGATAGACAGACAGACAGACATCCACATGTTACCAGCTCGGTTTGTTCTTATAAAGAACCCAAGGAAGGCACCCTTGTGGCTTCTTATTGTGACTTCCTGCTCTAGCAGAGGGGAGACACAGGATGGACTGAGAGAGCGCCCAGCTGGCTCCCTGAACAAAGAAGGGAGCTAGTTTTTATTTGTGTGTGAGGGTTGCAGGGTAGGCTAGCGTCTGGAATTTTAATTGACGTTGGACACATTTCCTAAGGGTTTTATTTGCAGGTTTGTGGTGGGGGTATCTGTCTGGAGCCCCAGGTGCCATCTCTCGACATAGAGCCCCCTCTGTCTTGTAGTAAGGATGAGCTGCTGAAAGATCACACAGGTGGGGAGTGAAGAAAACACAAAGCACACAAGGAACAAGAGTCCCAGGAACTTGGTGTTCCAGCCACTCCTCCACAGTTTTATCCTTTGTGTTGTTTGTCCTGAGTGCTAAACCACTAAATCATGGTGAGGGTCATGACTTTAATGATGCACTTGGTTTTTCAGGCTGATAAGCCTGTTGAGAGTGAGTGGGTAGATGGGTGGGGAAAGTATGTGTCGTTTTCTTAAAAGCCAACAAGCATGAGCTAAGGTGCCTGAAGTGCATTGGACTTTTTTTTTTTTTTTAAACCAGGGATTGAACCCAGGGGTGCTCTACCACTGAGCCACATCCCCAGCCCTTTTTATTTTTTTTATTTTAAGATAGGGTCTCACTAAATTGTGTAAGCCCTCACTAAGTTGTTGAGGCTGGTTTTGAACTTGGAATCCTCCTCCTTAGCCTCCTGAGTAGCTGGGATTACAGGTGTGCACTACCACATCCACATCCTATCCTTTTTTTTCTTCTTTCTTTCGGCAGTACTGGGAATGGAAGTCAGGGCCTGGTGCCTGCCAAGTACCTTACCACTGAGCCACACCCCACACCTCTCCCCCCTAAACATTAAGGGATAAGGCAGAAAAAGCCTAAGTGACAGAACCAGTAAAACTTCTCAATGAATTACATTGTTAGCCATGTAGCAATTAGATTAAGGATGCTCCCTCCTCTGCTAAGCCTGAAGGTACTCACTTTAAGGTGAAAGGTGTAGGTGAAAGAACAAATCACAGAGGTGAAGAAGCAAAGAAGTCAGTCAGCCATGAGAACTAAATTTAGATATGGCTGTCAAATTTAGCAAACAAGAATACAGAAATATATACTTGTGTATAGATGTATGTATTGGGGATTGAACCCAGGGATGTTTAACCACTAACCGAACCCCCAGCCTCTTTTTATTTTGAGACAGGGTCTCACTAAATTGTTGAGGCTGATCTCCAACTTGTGATCCACCTGACTCGGCCTCTCAAGTCACTGGGATTACAGGCATGTGCCACCATACCTGGACAGGACACATATCATTTTATCTGGCAACTCTAGGTCTAGAAATAAAATTTTTTAGTATCTCCGAGTACTTGAATCTTTCTGAAAACAAATAAGTTAGAAATGTACCAACTCTTTTTTTTTGGTGGGAAAGTGGAGGGATGGGGGGGGGCAGTACTAGGGATTGAACTCAGGGGAACTCCAGACCACTGAGCCACATCCCCAGCCCTATTTTGTGTTTTATTTAGAGACAGTGCCTCACTTTTGCTGAGACTGGCTTTGAACTTGGGATCCTCCTGCCTCAGCTTCCCAAACTGCTGGGATTATAGTCATGCACCACTGTACCCGGCTTGTACCAACTTTTTGAGGGGACTATTTTGATAAAGAAACCATAACCCTGGGCTGGAGGTGTGGCTCAGGTGTAGAGCACTTGCCTAGTATACTCAAGAACTTCATTCAATACCCAGCACCAAAAAGAAAAGAAACCATGAGCCTGACTATAAAGGCTTTTGCCTACCCAAGAAACTTAAAAACAACAACAAGACTCCAAATTTGCATGGAGAGGAAGCACACTAGTAAGACATCCCTAAATAGCATATTCCTCAGGGCCTACTGCAGAGGGGGCCATCCTGATATGAACAAGGAAGAGCCTGTCGGAAGATGGAGCCAGGGGCAAGGAGCTCTTCCCGAAGGTAGGATCACGGTGTAATCAAGGCAATTCTCCCACTCCAAGGTAGAAGAGACAGAGAGTCTGCCCAGGAGGTTTGAATAATTGCTAAGGACTTGCAATTACATCTCCCATTCTTCCTTTTCCTGAATAGGTGTTGGTTTTGTTTGTTTGTTTTCATTTCATTTTATTTTATTTTATTTTTAAAGAGAGAGGTGAGAGAGAGAGAGAGAGAGAGAGAGAGAGAGAGAGAGAGAGAGAAGATAGCATGTCCTAGTTCCACCACTGTATGCAAGGGAGAGGAGAACAATTTACAGAAAGTTTGTTTTCCTAATTCAAAAGTCTGTGGTGCTAGGGTGACACAGGCCTGTAATCCCAGTGGCTCATGAGATTTAGGAGTATGGCAAGTTCAAAGCTAGCCTCAGCTATTTAGTGACACTCTAAGCAACTTAACGAGACCCTATCTCGAAATAAAATATAAAAAAGGGCTGGGATGCACCTCAGCGGTTAAATGTCCCTGGGTTCAATCCCTGGTACAAAAAAAAAAAAAAAAAAAAAAAAAAGTCTATGGTGCTGATTTATAATCTCAGGGACTCCAGAGGCTGAGGTGGGACAATTGCAAGTTTGAGGCTAGCCTCAACAATTTAGTGAGGCCCTAAGCAACTTAGTGAGACCCTGTCTCAAAATAAAAAATGAAAAAGGGCTGAGGATGAGGTTCAGTGGTAAAGTGCCTCCTGTTTAATCCCCTATATCAAAAAGGAAAAAAAAAAGTTATTGGACCATCAAGAGCCAAAATATTCAGCCCTAATGAGAATACTGTATGTCCCCTAGAGATATGGATTTTTTTAAAATTTATTCACTTATTGGTACTGGGGATTGAACCCAAGGGCACTTAACCACTGAGCCACATCTCCAGCCCTTTTTATATATTCTATTTAGATACAAGGTCTAACTGAATTGCTTAGGGCCTCGATAAGTTGCTGAGGCTGGCTTTGAACTTGGGATCCTCCTGCCTCAGCCTCCCATGCCGCTGGATTTACAGGTGTGTGTTCCGCGCCCTGCCTATGCATTTATTTATTTGCAGTGCTGGGGAATGAACATTGAACTCAGGGCCTCCTACATTCTAGGCAAGCAGTCTACTGCTGAGCTACGCCTCCAGTCCAAAATCCTGGATTTTGACCTTGACCCAATGATGACATGGGACTTAGGGTTGACTCCCTGGGTGAGGAAAGAGAAGAGTATGTTCTACGTGTGGTAAAGGGGTAAAACAGATATTGGATGACCTGAAGTGTGAACTGTGACAGAGTTCTTTTCTTCCTGGGTACATTAGTAGACTACATTTCCTAATTAGTAGACTACATTTCCTAATTAGTAGACTACATTTCCTAATTAGTAGACTACATTTCCTAATCTCCTTTGCAGTTAGGTGTGGCCAGGTGTTGCCTGATCCATTAAAAACCTCTCAGGAGGAATTCTTCATGCTTTCCCTTGCTTTGTGATGTAGAGGGTGATAACCCCCAAAGCAGCCTTGGAAATCACATGTTGAAGATGGCAGAACCACTTGATAGAACTTGAGTAGCTGCATCACCATCCAGAGGAGAGCTGTCCAAGAGAACCACCTATCCGTGATCACATGCCTTGACTATTAGCAGAGGAAAGAGTATTTTAAGCCACTAAAATTTTGAAGATTCACCTAAGGCATGGTTCTCAAAGTGTGGTTCTCCCAGACTAATAGCATTAGCATCATCTGATGACTTAGATTTGGTTAGAAATCCAAATTCTTTTGCTGGGCATGGTGGTGTACACCTCTAATCCCAGTGGCTAGGGAGGCTGACACAGGAGGTTGGCGAGTTCAAAGTCAGCCTCAGCAATGGCAAGGTGCTAAGCAACTCAGTGAGACCTTGTCTCTAAAGGAAATATAAAAAGGGCTAGGGATGTGGCTCAGTGGTTGTGTGCCCAAGTTCAATCCCTGGTATAGAAAGAAAGGAATGAAGGAAGAGAAAAGAGGGCTGGGGCTGTACTTCACTGGCAGAGCACTTGCCGAGCATGTGTGAGGCACTGGGTTTGATCCTCAGCACCACATAAAAATAAACAAACAAAATAAAGACATTCTGTCCATCTACTACAAAAAAAAAAAATTAAGGAAAAAGAAAAAAAAATCCAAATTCTCAGGTCCTACCCCAGAAATATTGAATCTGGGGACGGGATCCAGCAAGCTGGATGATTCTGATACACACTGAAGTTCAAGAACAACTGGTCTAAGGAAATAAATAATGTTGGGGCTGGGATTGTGGCTCAGCGGTAGAGCGCTCACCTAGCACGGGCCGGACCCGGGTTTGATCCTCAGTACCATTGGTCTACAAATCTATTTTGGTGCCAATACCATGTCGTTTTTGTTACTCTTGCTCTGTAGTATAGTTTAAGATCTGGTATAGTGATGCCACATGCTTCACTCTTCTTGCTAAGGATTGCTTTGACTCTTCTGAGTCTCTTATTTTTCCAGATGAATTTCATGACTGCTTTTTCTATTTCTATGAGGAATGTCATTGGGATTTTGATTGGAATTGCATTAAATCTATATGGTGCTTTTGATAGTATGGTCATTTTGACAATATTAATTCTGTCTATCCAAGAACAAGGGAGATCTTTCCATCTTCTAAGTTCTTTAATTTCTTTCTTTAGTGTTCTGTAGTTTTCACTGTAGAGGTCTTTCGCCTCTTTTGTCAAGTTGATTCCCAAGTATATGTGTGTGTGTGTGTGTGTGTGTGTGTGTGTGTGTGTGTGTGTATTTTAGGAATTAGACCAGAGACCCTGTGCCTAACAGAAGAAAAAGTAGGTCCAAATCTTCATCATGTTGGATTGGAGGGACTTTAGATAGGGTGAAGGGAGGGAAGGGAAGAGAGAGGAAAGGCGGGGACATGGGGGTAGGAAAGATGGGGGAATGAGATGGGCATCATTATTCTAAGTACAGGTATGAAGACACAAATGGTGTGACTCTACTTTGTGTACAACCAGAGACATGAAAAATCGTGCTCTATATGTGTACTATGAATTAAAATGCATTCTGCTGTCATGTATTACAAATTAGAATAAATGAATAATTTTTTAAAAAAATAAGTAAAACAAGGACTGGGGATGTGGCTCAGTGGTTAAGCGCCCCTGGAGTCAATCCCTGGTATCCACCCCCTTGCAAAAAAAAAAAAAAAAAAAAATAGCTACTTTCTGAGAACATGTGTAGGCTGTTCAAAACTCTGCTGTTGGGGGTCAGTGGTAGAGTGCTTGCCTTGCATGCACTGGGTTCAGGGTTCAGCCCACAACACCAAAGTACATCCAAAAAACTCTGCAATGTTAAGAGCTTCATGACACTGAGGTCCCATTAGCAACTCACAAGGCAAGTATAATTTTGGCAGGAAGTGACCTGAAAGTGGGTTGCTTGGCCACTTCATGCTTTTGCATATGCTGCCAGATCACGCGTGAAGGTGACAAACAGTTGTGTTAGAGCCAAACACATAAGAACACAAGTGCTGAAGTCAGCCCAGCCCAGAACCTTGGCTCTGCTATTTCTAGACTGCCCTGTAGCTACTCACTACAAGCTTCCTCTGTCCAAGGGGGACATCTAGAGGTTGCTTTTAATGCCTCAGCTATCCCAAAGCCTTTTCCAAACCCAAGGAGGTTATATTGATTTTTCCAGGTACAGTAGAAATATATTCCAAGTTACAGAAGGACTTTAAAATGTGATGGGTTAGGAGAATAGTTATAAAGGACATTTGGGGGACAATTTAGGGTATTTATCTGTTGACAGAATGTTGGCAGATGTGATTAAGTTGTAATGTTGATTTCCTTTATTATTTGTTCTTCCTCCTCCCTCTTTTTTTTTTTTTTTTTTTTTTTTAAGTGCTCAGGCTGGTCTTGAATTCCTGGGCTCAAACCATCCTCCTAACTGGGCTTCTTAAATATACGGGACTACAGGTGCTCACCACTGCACCTGGTCCAAAGTGATTTTCCAGGTGTGGTTAGGGCATTGTGCTGTGTATTAGATCTAGGAAGATGCAGGAGGAGGTATTTCAGGGTGATCTAGAAGTGGGGGAGGATGTTTGCAATCAATTTCAAATATTTTAGCCAAAGGGAAGTGTGTGCACACCCGCAGAGACAAAGCTGAGAGGCAGGATGTCAACAGCTGGTACCAAAAAAAATGAGTACCTAAAAACCCTGAACAAAGGTGCTTAAAATGTCACCTGAATTTGCATCTCAAATGTCACGCCTTCCCTTGTACTTGGCTTCGTTCTTTTGTTGAAATCTAGCTTTTAGGCCTTACCACCCGCCAGATTGTAATCCCTCCGGTAGTTGGTCTCTGCTCTTGGTGTGGCTCCTGCAGCACGCAGCAGACCCGCGCAGGTATTTGCGGATGCTGGAAAAGAATAGACAACTTCCCAGCTCCCTCCGGTGGCGCCTCTGTCTGGTCTTCCTTCCCCTCTTCCCAACACCCCCAGCTTCCCTGGCTGACTCACAGTTGTCCTCCAGATCCGCTGCCCTGCTTCTGGGCGCTTAGGTCATTTCCCCTGCCTCAGCACTTAGCACACAGTATAGTCTAGTTGTCTGTTTTCTTGATAGAATTCTCCACTGGATGTCGGTTTCCTGGAAGACAAGGGAATTTTGTTTGTCTTTTTGGATCTGTAAACTTAGTCACTGACATGGTGTCTGGCACGTAGTGAAAGCTTAAAAAATTACTTAGTGAATGGATGGCCAACCTAGAAGGAACAACATTTGAGAACCAAACTGGAGTTCCGCTAGACTAGAAATCCCCACAAATGAATGAATAAATGTAAAACTATACACATGTTATTAATTTTACATAAAATATGAAAGTAGATGTTGGCTTATTGCAAAGGGATTTTTATTAGGATTATGGTAAAAATCTTCTTAGAAGTTTATATTTCAGCCGGGCATGGTGACAAATGCCTGCGATCCCAGAAGCTCAGGAGGCTGAGGTAGGAGGATTGCAGGTTCAAGCCAACCTCAGCAATTTATGGAGACCCTAAGAAATTCAGCAAGACACTGTCTCAAAATAAAAAATGAAAAGGGCTGGGGATGTGGCTCATCCCTGGTTCAATCCCTGGTACAAAAAAAAATTATATTTCATAATGCTACATAATACTAGGTTATCCTTAGGGAGAACTCTCTTCTTATTGAATTAATCTTTATACTTTTTATTATGAATTCATACTTCTCACAATACTGTCTTCTGATTAACTCATTTCAAATACACATACCTATATGTGTGTGTATATATATATATTTTTTTTTCCATTTTTTGGTGCTAAGCATCAAACCCAGGGCCTTACACATGCTAAGCATGTGCTCTACCACTGAGTTATACCCTCAGCCCCTACATTTTTTTTAACTTTTTATAATTCTAATTCGAACACATTATTCCTCTTGTAAAGAATAATGTCAATTTAAAGACCATGATTCCAGGGGCTGGGGTTGTGGCTCAGTGGTAGCACGCTTGCCTAGCATGCTTGAGGCGCTGGGTTTGATTCTCAGCACCACATACAAATAAATAAAATAAATGTCCATCAACAACTAAAAAAATTTTTTTAAAAGTCTATGATTCCAGATAATGTAATAAAACAGGCAAATTAGATGGTATAATCATTGGGCAACTATCTTTAGCTATGACTGTATATTTAGAAAATATAGTATACTTAACTCTAGAGTTTTAGAATGAAGAAACAAGTTTGAGTGCCAGACAGAAATAAGGATACACAGCTCTCCTTTACAGGAGGAACATGCAGGAAACTGAGTTCCAGTGAGATTTTCTGATACCTAAAGAGTACACAGTTCCACCTTACTTTCTTGTATTGAGTAGAAGAATTTGCACCAGTTAAGAGTTCAGAATTAATTAATTTATTTTTGGTATTAGGGATTGAACCTAGCTTTACCCCTGAGTTACCTCCCTAGTCCTTTTCATTTTTTGAAATGGGATCTTACCAATTTGCTGAGTTGCTGTGATTATAGGAAAGAGCTTGGCGGTGTTCAGAATTTTTTAAATGATTTTAATTTAAAAAAAATTTTTTTGCAGTTGTAGATGGACAGAATGCCTTTATTTTATTTGTTCATTTTTATGTGGTTCTGAGGATTAAACCCAGTGCTTCATGCATGCTAGGCAAGAGCTCTGCCACTGAGCTACAGCCCCAGCCCATGATTTTAATTTTTAAATGTGTAATTATATTAAGAAACGAAGTCTATTATTAGCATTCATAGTGCCTTTTTTTCTTGTTAACTTGAATAACTTATAAAGAGTACTTATTTTTTCATTAACTCCTTCCATATCTCTTCTATCCTTATATAACAGATTTCTATATACTAACATATATAATTGTGCTAATTGTATTCATCACTTCATGAAGTAATTGTGAAACTGAAGTTTGTTTTCCCTTAAGTGTACGCTGGATGCCTTCTGAGTTTAATATCTTTCAGCTACATTTTAAGAGGGGGTTTTTCAGCTGGGCATGGTGACCCATGCTGTAATCCCAGCTACTTGGGAGGCTGAGGAAGGAAGATCTTAAATTGGAGGCCAGCCTCATCAACTTAGTAGGTTCCTGTCTTGAAATTAAATATAAAGTGCTGGGGATGTTAGTTCAGTGGTAGAGAGAGTGCTTGTTCAACAAATGCAAGGCCTTGGGTTCTATTCCCAGTACAGGGGTATGTGTATATGAGCGTGTATAGATTTCCAGGTGTTGAGGGTTCAAGATAAAAGGTATTTTTGACCTGGCCTCAGAAATCAGAGTAAATTTTGCTATATCCATTGGTCAAAGCAAACCACAGGGACTGGCATAGATTCAAGGAAGAGAAAGAGACTACACACTCTGAAGCACATTGGATGTCTTTTGTAAATTAAACCCTTTTCTTAGCAAAAGTGGTTTTAAAGCACAGAGGAAATTCTGAATTTATGAAATCAAAGTTGGATTGTGAATAAGTTACAGTTTTAGTCCTGAAATACGTAAAATTGTATTTAACTTGGCTATCTTTTCCTGGTGATAGCTGTTCCCTCAAGTTCTAAAGCAATCTTATTTCCAAAAAATGAATCACTTGTTTTTTACTTTTTTTTTTTGGCAACCTACACACAACTGTAAACAACTCAGGAGTAGTTATATATCCTTCCCCCTCCTCCTTTTTAGGCTCCTTATGGCCTCTTTTGAGATCATCAGTTTTGGAGAAATCACATCTAAATGATAATCCTTTTCTTCATTCTCATCCTAAATGTAATTTTCAAATTAGAAATGGATATTCTTCTTGTCACATTTGTTGAAAATATGATGTTATGTTAGTCTACTGTTTTTTAAAAATATTTTTTAGTTGTAGACAGACGTAATACTATTATTTTATTTATTTATTTTTATGTGGTGCTAAGGATCAAACCTAGTGCCTCACATGTGCCAGGCAAGTGCTCTACCACTGAGCCACACCCCAGCCCCAAGGCCAACATTTTAAGATCTTTTCTAAGGCAGGTAACAATGGTAGTCATAGACACATGTCTACAGAGGTTATCTTTTTTCATTTCTGAGAAGTAAAAAATCTTACGTACTTTTACATGTTTCAAAGAAACTGAAAAGTCACCGCAATCCTTTATTGTGTTCTTAGTCTACTGGCATTGCTATAACAAAATATCTTAGACTAGTGATTTTTAAATTTTTTTGGGGGGGTTACCAGGGTTTAAACTCAGGGGTACTTTACCACTGAGCTACACCCCAGCCTTTTTAATTTTTTTTTATTTGGAGATAGTGAGACCTAAGTTGATACAGCTGGCCTCAAATTTATGATCCTCCTGCTTCAGCCACCTGAGTCACTGGAGTGACTCCATGTGCCACCATGCCAGCTAGACTGGGTAATTTATAAAGAACAGAAATTATTACTCACACAGTTCTGGAGGCTGGGAGGTCCAAATCAAAGGGCCAGCAGATTCCATGTTTGTTTCATAGATGGTGCCTTCCTGCTGTGTCCTCACATGGCAGAAAGGGGCAACAACTCCTTTGGGCCAATTTTATAAGGGCATCAATACCATTCTCAAGGGTGGGGTCCTACTTATTGCACTGGGGATTAGGTTTCAATATATGGATTTTGGAGAACATAAGCATTCAGACTATAGTGATTATGAAAGCCTCAAAATCGTAGTAAACAAATCATATAAACATGCACATTTTTTTGTTTTGATTGATGGATAAGTGTATCCTTTAAAATTTTTATTGGTGCATATTAATTAAACAGAATAGTGGGTTTCATTGTGCCATATTTGATATGCACATAACCATTTGATCAATTTCCCATCTTCTTTAAAGCAGCGTTGTATACGAAGTAGCAGTGTTGGACATTTAGCAGGTAGAATAGTTTTATTTTCTCAGGCATGTTTATTAACAATAGAATTTTCCAATATTTACATTTTTTTATACCAGGGATTAAACTCAGGGGCACTCGACCACTGAGCCACATCCCTAGCCCTACTTTATATTTTATTTAGAGACAAGATCTCACTGAGTTGCTTAGTGCCTCACTGTTGCTGAGGCTGGCTTTAAACTCACAATTCTCCTGTCTCAACCTCCCAAGCTGCTGGGATTACAGGCATGTGCCACTGTGACCAGCTCCAATATTCACATTTATACTGTCTGCTAAATATGCAGATAACTAAAGTCTGGTTTGCATTGGGATGAGATAGAAATAATCTTTATTTTATGTGTTCCTCTACTTCATTACAATCTTCACCCAACTGGAAAAGATGATTCAAAACTCCTTTTTAAAATCTGAAGTCTCTAAAAGCTAGAAAGAACATTTTGTTGCTGCTGTTGTTCCTGTGATTTGAGGCATCATTAAAAGACTGCATGATTGCTGGTAGGACTTAAAATCATCTCTGCACTAAGGGGTCAACCCTTCTGTCATCAAAATATTTCCCTTTTGTTTGCCAACCAAGACATTTTAGTTGCACCCTCTGAATCAGTAAATATAACTTTACTCAGCTTCATAGAACAATCAAGAAATGAATACAATAATGTATATTAACCCATGTTTGTTTGCAAGGTATGCCCAAGCTATTCAGCAGCAACTATTTCAGACTGAGCATTGGGGGTTGTTTGGGGAATTGGAAAAAAGACTTTTTTTTTTTTGGCAGTGCTGGAAATTGAGCCCAAGGGACCTTGCCACTGAGTTACTTCCAAGCCTTTAAGGAAAAAAAAAAAACTGTATTTACATGTTTGTTTTATTTATGTATGATGGTACTAGGATTTAACCCACCGAGCTACATCCTCAGCCCTTTTCGTTTTGAGAAGGGGTCTTGCTAAATTACCTAAGCTGGTTTCCGACTTGCCATCCCATTGCCTCAGCCTCCTGGGTCACTGGGATTACAGGAATGTGCAGCTAGCTATGAAAAGACTTTCAATTGAGTAGAAGTGCTTTTCTTTCTCATCCTGAACTTGTGAGATTATCTTCAACTCAGTGCTTTCACTGTTCGATCCCAATTTTTTTCCTACAAATCATGCAGTATGCTTCATTTGGTTAGCCACCTCTTTAATCCTGTGATATATGGGTTCTATCTATCATTGAAATAACACAGTTGCTTGGCCTCCTTTTATAATGTTATACAGATGATGCTGGCTTAGATATTGCAATGGTTCTTTTTGATGATTTTGAACTCGCAGAAAACATGGTCAAAATAATAAAAATAAGGGCTGGGGTTGTGGCTCAGAGGTAGAGTGCACGCCTAGCATGCATGAAGCACTGGGTTCGATCCTCAGCACCACATAAAGTAAAATAAAGACATCGTGTCCACCTATAAAAAAACAAAATAATAATAATAAAAATTAAGCTAGCACTATCTTGATACAAAGCACATTGGTTAATCCAGAAGCAAAGTCAAAAACAGATTGTTACAAGATAGGTAAATTGCCTGCTTAAATTGCTTCCTTCAGAGCAAAGCAACAAGATGAGTTACCCTGAACTACTAATCAAGGTGGAAAAAACATCAGTCTGAGGCATTGGAGGGGACAGTATCAACCAGGAGACAGAAGGCAGATAATTTATGCTGCATCCTGTTGGCCCTAAAAGCAGTATTGCTCTCAGGCTTTGTTTTTTTTTTTTTTTTTTTTTTTTAGATATTCGTGGTTTCTACACCTTTCCCCAACCTCCACTAGGACTTTTCTTTTCCTGGGAATTTCCTTCCCTGTGGTTGCCCTTCTCACTCTGTTCAGATGCTCATGGCTCCTGCAAGACTGTCCCTCCTGGGGAACGCCCTCCTCATCCCACTTGGGCTCAACACCCCCTCCTTTACCTTGCCCGTGCTCTGACAGCCCATTTGAGGCTGCCCCTCTCGGTCCCAGTGTTCAAACAAACAAACAAAAGGATATAGACCAGACTAGAATACCAAATATGAGTATGTCACAAAAGTCTTTTCCTTTTTCTTTTTTGAGATGCTGCGGAATCTAACCCAGGGCCTTGTGCATGGTAGGCAAGCATACTACTACTGAGCTATTCTCCTGGCCCCATCACATTTCAAATCTACATTCTGTACTTTAATTCTGAATTTATGAGAGTAAGTAGTGTATTTAATATATATATATATATACACACACACACACATATACATACATATTTGGTTGTTGATGAAACTTTATTTCTTATTCATTTATTTATTTATCTCTTCAAATATTTATTGTCAATTTCTCTCTCTCTCTCTCTCTCTCTCTCTCTCTCTCTCTCTGGTATTGAGGACTGAACCCACAACACTTTACTATTCAGTTATATCCCTAGCCATTTTTACTTTTTGTTTTGAGACAGGGTCTCACTAAATTGCTGAGGGGCTTGTTAAATTGATGAGGCTTACCTCATACTTGTGCTCCTCCTGCCTCAGCCTCCTGAGGAGCTGGGATTACAGGAAGATGCCAGTATGCCTGGACATTAACATTTCTTTATGATGAAAGTTTTAAAATTTCTTTCTTCTAGCTTTTTGAAACACACAGAGCGTTATTATTATCTATAATATTATCTATATATTGCACATTACTGTGCAATAGCACACCAGAACCTCTTGCTCCTAACTGTAATTAGTACCCATTGATCAACATTTCCCCCATCTTGCTCTATTTACTCAGACATGCATTATTTATTCAGAAAAAATAAAACTTAATAAACACTTAAATGTGTGTCTATGTACAATTAAAAGGAGCCAGACATGGTGACACACACCTGTAATCCCAGTGGCTCAGGAGGCTGAGTCAGGAGGATCATGAGTTCAAACCCAGCCTCAGCAAAAGAGAGGTGCTAAGGAACTCAGTGAGACCCTGTTTCTAAATAAAATACAAAATGGGGATGTTTCTCAGTGGTTGGGAGTACCCCTGATTCAATCCCTGGTATCTCCCCTAACAAACAAACAAACAAACAAAAATCCCACAAATGTTTAATAAGCACTTTGTGCATATACACTTTGTATATACTAGGCACTCTACTAATTCCTAGGAATACCCTGATGAATAAGACCAATCCTCTCATTGGCTTATAGGAAGTCAGACATCCAATAAGTATTTACAACAATGTATGATAAGTGTTAGGGGTTGCTATCAAATACAGGCCTGTGAAGGCGAGGTTATCAGGGAGGTGGGAACTTTCACCAGAGAAAGGTTTAGGCTGAAAGGAGGTAGGTAGGAGTTAGCCCAGCACACGAGACAGGGACTGCATTTAAAGCAGAGGGAATATGGACAAATAAATTCAACTTCCTTTATTAGCAGAGATGTAGTTACAGTTATGAAGTTGGAGAGGAAGTAAGGATCCAAGGAAGGTCTGGCCAGTCCTCCTAAAGGAAAAGATGGGAAAATAGCTTCTTCATCTGCACTAGCAGCTTTCTGAAGCTCTGTGGATATGCAAAGTCCTGGGTTCCATCCCCAGCACCACAAAAGACATGGTAGTTGTTATGGGAGAAGAGGCAGTCACTCAGTCACTCAAGAAAGGCACTTACTCAGCAAGGCTCTTACACTGCAATAAAGGATTGCATCTCTGCATGTGAAGAGTTGTGTTTTTTTTTTTTTAAGTCTCCATAAATTGCTAAAGTTTTATCTTTAGTAGTGGGAAAGTTTCTTACTAATCATTTTGAAATATTAAGCAACTCAACTTACTTTTTCTGCTGACACCATTCTCCAATTCACCGATTACACATGAGTCACGTGCATAATCTGGTCACACCACACCTTCTCCTCCCCTCCTTTCTTCTTTTTTTGCAGTACTAGGTATTGGACTTTACCACTGAACTACATCCTCTGCCCTTTTCAACTTTTATTTCGAGATAGAGTCTCATGAAATGGTCCAGATTGGCCTTGAACTTGCTCTTCTCCTGCCTCACCCTCCTGAGTCACTTGAATTACAGGCATGTGCCACCATGCCCAGCTATGGCATTTATTTTGATTGAATTCTTTGCATCAATTATTATGATTGAAAATCAGCTCAAACTTAAGGGCTGAGGATGTAGTTCAGTGGAAGAGCATTTGCCTTGTGTAATTAAGGCCCTGGGTTTGATCTCCAAAACCACACACACACAAAAAAGATTATAACATTATTGCATCAAATGGCAGATGTTTTGAATTATTATTTTTTTTTAAAGAGAGAGAGAGAGAGAGATAATTTTTAACATTTATTTTTTAGTTTTCGGCAGACACAACATCTTTGTTTGTATGTGGTGCTGAGGATCGAACCCGGGCTGCATGCATGCCAGGCGAGCGTGCTACCTCTTGAGCCACATCCCCAGCCCCTTGAATTATTTTTTAAAAATATTTTTTAGTTGTAGTTGACACAATACCTTTATTTTATTTATTTATTTTTATGTGGTGCTGAGGATGAAACCCAGGGCCTCACATGTGTTAGGCAAGCACTCTACTGCTGAGCCACTTGAATTCTTTTTATAAAAATATATTTTGTAGTTGTTGTTGGACATGATACCTTTATTTTATTTTTTATTTTTATGTCGTGCCAAAGATTGAACCCAATGCTGGACACATGCTAGGCAAGTGCTCTACCATTGAGCCACAACCCCAGCCCAGAGTTTTGAATTCTAATATTACCCACTATATGAGTTAAATTGTGTCTTCCAAAAAGGTATGTTAAAGTCCTAGTTCCTAGTACCTCAGAATATGAGGTACTAGCATCTTTATAGAAGTAATCAGGTTAAAATAAGTTTATCCAAGATGACTGGTGTGCTTATGAAAAGAAGAAATTTGGATACAACATGGAGAGGGCTTCTGGATGCTGGCAATGTTTTGTTTTTAAATGCTGATGAGATGACAAGGCTGTGTGTAGTTTGTGAAATTCATCAATCAGTACACTTACAAGATGCATATTTTCTCATATGTGTTTTACTATACACACACACACACACATAAACCTAGAAATAGAATATACTGCATATTTTAAAATGGGGAAGAGCTGGGGTATAGTTGAGTGGTAGAGTCCTTGCTTTGTCTGCACAAGACCCTAGGTGCAGTACTGGTACTGGCTTTGGAATCAGAGGAAATAGCATAAGCAATGGCACGGAGATTAGTGATTATCCCAGGAACTGTTAGGAGAGTGGGAAGAGAAGAGGAACCTGGGGTTGGAGGAGGTAGAGGAAACATATTCAGTAGTGGGCATAAAGATTGGTCTGGGTTCCTTCTGATTCTAAGAGTCTATGCTTTTTGATTATCCCAAGGCCATATACCTAGTTAATCAAAGAAAAAAAGTTAAAACCCTATGGTTTATTGGAAATATGGCTATAATATTTTGCTGGCATTCCTATCAAGAGGTGACTGGCTGTAACTAATAGAATATGGCAGAAATGATGCTGTGAGAGTTTTGGAGCCTAGACCTCTTTTGAACAGGCCCTCTTAGCATCCTGAGACCAGCATGCTATGAGAGAGCTCAGTGATGTACACTGAACTGTAGTTCATGCAAAATTCCCAGATAGAAGCCCTTACCCAGGACCTCACAACATAACCTTTCTTAGAAACAGGGTCTTGACAGGATTAATTGAGTTAAAATTAAGTCATCAGAGTGAGCCCTAATTCAATGTGACTGGTACCCTGATACAAAGGGCATAAAGGCACAGAACAGCTTCTTTCTCAGAGCCCTCAGAAGGTTCAACTCTGCCACCATCTTGATCTTGAAATTCTGGGCTCCAGAATAATGAGACAATAAATCTCCCAGTGGTCATTTAGGCCACATAGTCTGTGCAATTTGATGGCAGCCCTAGCAAACTAACACTATCAGTCTAACCTACTAGAGGATAAGAAAAACTGCATCAAAAAGGCACATGCTGCTGGGCACAGTGACACACTTATAATTCCAGTGACCCCAGAGACTGGGCAGGAGGATTGCCAGTTCAAAGCTAGCCTCAGCAACCTAGCAAGACCCTGTGTCAAACAGAACAAAACAAAACAAAAACAAAAACAAAAACAAAAAAACAAAACAAGGGCTGGGGATGTGGCTCAATGGTTAAAATGCCATGTCCCTGGGCTCAATCCCCAGTACCAAAGAAGGCACCTGCTCTACCACTGAGCTGTAGCATCTGCCCTAAATTTCCTTACTTCATAAGGTCAGCAATCCTATTAGTTAGGGCCCACCTCAATGACCTCATTTAATTTTTTTTCTTTCTTTTTTGGTGGTATCAGGGATTGAACCCAGGGGTGTTTAACCACTGAGCCACATCCCCAGCCCTTTTTAATGTTTTATTTAGAGACAGGGTCTCACTGAGTTGCTTAGGTACTCGCTAAGTTGCTCAGGCTGACTTTGAACTTGTGATCCCCTGCCTCAGCCTTCCAAACCGTTGGGGTTACAGGCGTGTGCCAATACTGCCGACACCTTCTTTTAATTTGAAAGTCTGTTCCAAATCAGCCACTTATTGAGTTACCGGGGTTAGGACTTCAATATATGAATTGAGGAGGGAGGGATACAATTCAAGACATGACAGGAGGCCTGTCAGAGAAGAAACTCCAGCTGCTGGGCACAGTGGTCCAAGCCTGTAATCCCAGCTGCTCCGGAGGCTGAGGCAGGAGGATCATGAGTTCAGAGGAAGCCTCAGCAACTTAGTGAGGTCCAAAGCAACTCAGCAGAGCCCTGTCTCTAAACAAAATATAAAAAGGGTTGGGGATGTGGCTCAGTGGTTAAGCGCTCCTGGGTTCATCTCTGGTACCAAAACAACAACAACAACAACAACAACAACAACAAAAAACTCGAGCTGACAGCAGCACCAACTGCTGGACATTTGAATGACGCCATCATGTCCTTCAAGCCCAGTTGGCCCTCCAACTGAATATTGTTACATGAGGTGAGATCAGCAGAACTGTCCATTCCCCATAGAATTACAAGAAGCAGTAAATCACTGTTGTTTTAAGCCACAACATTTCTGCCAATGGTTTGTTATGTAGCAATGGATAACTGAAATAGAAGCGTTGCACAGAAATTCCAGGCCAGTTCCAAGTCCATTACCCTGTAATTAGTGACAGGTTACATGTAAAATGGATTGCTTAGTCAGCTTTTTCATTATTACCATTGAAAAGGAAGTGAGTACTAATTTATTAATTTAAAATGAATAGATATTGCTACTGGTAACATTTATATAGCACTTTGCCAATTGTTTGATGTAGTCTCTTAATAATTCATAAGGTTTTTTAATCAAAGAAATATTGAATGATAGACTCTGGGGGACTAAAAAGAACAACAAGAGGTCATTTAATCTACCTCTTTACCTTCAAAGAGAATGACTTATTCTATCCCAGCCAGATAAGAATATTCTTCTTCCTCCTTACTATCATCATCCAAAAAAGCATTTAAAGTGTTGATCTGTAAGGAGAACTGCACTTGGCACTCCATAGGCCTTTAAAGATTTAATACAATGCAGAGACAAAGCATACACAAATCCCAAAGTACTGCATGCACCAACAGCTAAAGAAAAATGCTATACAATACATGACAACATTTTTTTCCTCCCCATTTATCTCCATAAACATTTTCAGACTAGGTAGATTCAACAGAAAAACTTAACTATATAGGCACATGCACTTATACAGTGGAAGAAAAGATTTGGAGAAACATAGTAGCTTTCAAATGTTTAACAGACTGTCACGTATGAGAAAGATTAGATGTGTTCCCTGGAGTGCCACAATGGGACTAGGACCAGGGTAAAACACGAACAAGTTTCAAGGGGACACATTTCAGTTTATCTTTAGGAAGAACTTTTTTAAATAATTAGACCTATTCAAAATACATCGACTCCCTCACTACAATTACCATAGAGCAGATTCCAGGAAATTGGAGTAGATTACCAGTTTCTTTCCAACCCAATGACACTGAGCTGAGTGTCAAAAATTAAACACATTTGGGGGATGTAGAGGAAGGTAAATGAATTCTGTAGGCAAAGAATTGTTAGCAGCTGTGGTTGTTTTAGGTATGGGCTCTAGAGTCCCAGGAAATTGTTGGTTCTCAATTGATACATCTGAGATTCTCTTATGAGGGAGGTGGGATCTAAGTGGAATCCTGGCTACTGTAAGGGGAGGCACTCAGGAGTCATTTTGAGGAAAACAGAATCATTACATAAGTTATGGCCACAAAGGAGACTTCTCAGAATGAGGCTTACTGAATGAAGCATGTATATCTACCACAGGAAGGGGTCCAGGTGGAGAAAGAGGAGATAAAGAACATTAGGCAGTTACAAACAAGGGAATTTTGGAAAATAACTTTGAAACATTAGGTGAAAATTTTAGGTTTTGTACGTAATGAAGGGAGGAGGAACAAGGTCAGAGGAATGAGAGAAAGACAGCGTTTCTGTGAAGAGAATTGCTTGATGCCAAAGGTGAGGAATCTAGAAAGAAAGGCCTGCAGAGAAATGACGGGAGACAAGTGTCCTGCATGACAGGGTCCACACAGAGGTAGAGAGGAGGCAGATACGGGAGATACTGTGAAAATATGGCAATCTCCTGGAAATGCAGACTTGTGAAGACAGGAGTCAGTGCGGATTGCTCACAAGCTCCCTGCTTCTGGAAAGTGTGGTCATGCTCCTATTATAGGGACAATGAGGATCCTGAGCAACTGAAACTTGGCTAAAAGAGACTTCTCAGAATGAGGCCTACTGATTGATCCTGAGGATCCTGAGCAACTGAAACTTTCCTCAGGCAAAAGGCACCATCCCTACTGCTTTCTTCCTTTCTTTTTTGGTACTGGGGATTGAACCCAGAGGTGCTTTACCACTGAACCACATTCCTAGCCACCACCACCTGTTTTTCTTTTATATTTGAGACAGGGTCTTACTAAGTTGCTTAGGGCCTTGCTAAGGCTGGCTTTGAACTTTCAATCCACCTGCCTCAGCCTTCCAAGTTGTGGGGTTTACCGGCAGGTGCCACCACACCTACCTGTTTATCCCTGCTATTTTATTCTTCTTTTTATTTACTTATTTACTTTCTGGCACTAGGGATGGAACTCAGAGCCTCACTCATGCTGGGCAAGCACTCTACCACTGAGTTACACCCCCAAGCCTCTATCACTTTTCTTCCCCTGGTTTCTGCCCATGCCCTGAGCGCCCAGCTGCCTTCAATTCAGGTTGAGGTGGTACCACTTGGAATTGTTTTAAATGTTGAGGTGGGGCAGCGACCATTGCTTATGATAAAGAACCCTAATTAATTCACAGGCAAGTCATTTTGGTTTGGTTATGTTGAAGGGAGGTAGTTTCCCACACATTTCTCTAGTTTAGCCCCCTATTCTCCATTCTGAAAGGTTCTATGTCACTCTTTTTTAGTTGTAGATGAATTTTATTTTATGTATTTATTTTTATGTAGTCTAAAGATCAAACCCAGTGCCTCACACATGATAGGCAAATGCTCTTCCATTGAGCTACAGACCCAGCCCCCCATGTCACTTTGAAAATAGAGTGGAAAATATTTTACAAGATCATGCATGTTTTGTAAGTCTCCACTTAGAGGATATTTGCTTCAGTTTAGATAGGATCTCAAGTAGGGGAATCTGTATATGCCAAACCAAAGTGTTATGTAATGATTCACTTGCTGGTAGCCTGGTGATACTAGGTAGGAATGAGTACTAATGAGGGATATATGATTCCTCACCTTTTCATTGGTTGGTTGGTGTTTTTGTTTTTAAGTACATGCAGAGTAGCAGGTGGAGGGGGCTCACCTGAAATAAATATTGCAGAATTTGTATATACAAAGTATATAAGTATATACTACTGGAAAAAGTCAATCTTGTGAAAGTTAATGGACCCTGGGAAACATTATTACATTTTTTGTACCAATAGTATATGCTTATATGACACTTTTATATGCCAATATAAAATAATACTATTTTTTTATACTGGGGATTAAACTGAGGAGAGTTCTACCACTGAATTATACCCCTAGTCTTTTTTATTTTTTATTTTGAGATAGCAAGGCCCTTGGTAATGTAGTGAAACACTAAGTTGATGAGGCTGGCCTAGAACTTGCGATACTCCTATCTCAGCCTCCCAAGTTGCTGGGACTATAGGCATGCACCATCACAAACTTGGCTTTAAGTACTTTATATTTATTAACTACTTTAATCCTCATAATAGCCCTCTAAAGTAGGTACTATTTGTGGTCTTCATGTTATAGATGAATTGGGACACAAAAGGTTAAGTACTTTGTGCAAGATCAAAAGCTAATAAATATCAGAGTCGAGTTTTAAATTGAAGCAATCTACCTTCACAGTTCCTGCCCTCAACCACTGCACTATATTACACTCACCTATTATTACATGTTTTGTATGAATTAGCAGAAAAACCAAACCATTATCCCAATGTTGAATCTCTCAGATAACAAAAATCAGACAATAAACCAAATTCTCATCTATAATCATCTTTATCCCTTGTGATTGAATTTTTTTTCAGTAGTTGCAAACCATTAGACTTAAAAGAAAGTATTTTATTTACTTATTTATTTGAGACAGTGTCTTTCTATGTTGTCCAAGTTGGCTTTAAACTCTTGGACTCAAGTAATCCTTTTGCTTTAACCTCACCAGTAGCTGGGACTTACAGGCATGCACCACTGCCCGCAGGAAAAAAGACAAAACAAAACAAACAAAAAACACAGGAATTGTATCCAAAAGAAAATTCAGGTTCTATCCAGTACTAAGACATAGTGCCTCTGTTCCCATTTTCCCATTTTGGGGGTAAATTCAGTTATTTCTGGTCATACCTGGATGGAAGTAGAATATTTTCTTTTCTTTTTGACAATGTAGTGTTTTCAAAGTGCTCTTATAATAGAAAATACCCATGCCACTTCATCTCAAGTCAGCAGGGTCCCATGAAAATCAGGTAAAGGAGAGCTACATCCACCTCATCCCCAAACCTATCCTCTCAGGGGTTGTTTGGCCCTTCTTTGGAGTGACTTCTATCCTTTTTTTTTTTTTTTTTTTTTTTTTTTTTTTTTCCATTCTGGTATTGGGGATTGAATACAGGGCACTCCAACACTGAGCTATATCCCCAGGCTTTTGTATTTTTTGAGACAGGGTCTGGGTAGGTTGCCCAGGCTGCCCTTGAACTTCCAGTCTTCCTGCCTCAGCTTCCAGAGTAGCTGAGATTACAGGCATATACCATCTTCTCCAGCTCCATTCTCTTTAATTTTAGGCAAAAAAAAAAAAAAAAAAAAAAAATCACGTGGTACCTCCAGTAACTGGTAATTTTAATAAAGCAAACAGGGAAGCTAAAAGAATAGTGGGAGACTAATCATTATCAAGTTGAATTTTTTTTTACCATTTGATTTATTTTAATTTTTTTAGTCATACATGACAGCAGAATGTATTTTGACATATAATACATACATGGAATGTACATACATCAATCATATTGTCTATTCTATTATGCTGCCCTTCGTATCCCCCCTACTCCTCCCCTCCTCTCCCATCCTTTCTCTCTATCTCAAGTTGAAAATTTAAAAACCTGGATGGCTATTTAGATACAAGAATGCACAGCGGAAGAAGGATGGTGAGTGAATTGCATACCAGGAAGTGTGTGTATAAAAATCACTTCTACCTAATTCACTCCCTTTAGATGATATTAAGATAACGATGGGTGAGTTCTGACTCAAAACCACAGATATGTATTTTTCTCTCCTTTGCTATCAAAAGAAGGCCTGACCACGTGTACAATAAGTAAAGCATACCAGTAGGAAGATTAATTTTACTGTCCAGCATGGTAAGGAAGACAGAAATAGTGGTTAGAGACATGGTAAAGCAGTTTAAAAAGGAATTCATGGTAATATGAGGAAATGGACTGCAATTGCTTTGCCAATGAGACTGTAGAGTGCACATACCCAGACAATTGCAATTTAACATCAAGAACTAATATCAAAACAATTAAAACTAACCAGGAGCCTTGGCATCAGCCTGTAATCCCACTGACTCTGGGAGGCTAAGGCAAGAGGATCGCAAGTTCAAGGCCAGCCTTATTAATTTAGGGAGCCCTTTTCTCAAAAATAAAAAATGAAATACTGGGAATGTAGCTCAGTGGTAGCTCCTCTTGGGTTCAATTTCCAGCATAAAATAATAATGTAGCATCGTACTATCTTCTTGTGCATTTCATACAATTTTAGTTTGACTCTAGGTCTGCTACCAACAATGGTGTTTAAAGAGATCCTCCTGGGTATCTGAGGGATCCCGGTTGTACCGCGGAGAAGCTCAGGCTTCTAAAACCCCAGCTGTGTTTGCTACGGAGATGCGCACGTGGTGGGCACTCAGCCCTGCTCTGATTTGACAGGTGGAGGTGGGACAGGACAGGTCAGAGACCATCCAACCCCGAAAGGCTGTAGGTTGTGCAGCTGGACGTGGGTCGGCTAAGGCAGATTCGGACGTGGGAGGCAGAGGGACCCAGAGACCCATAGCTCTCAGCAGCCGCAGACTAGCGGACGAGGTGGGCCCCGGGCGCCCCCAGCGCGGCAGTCTCGGGGGCGGGGCCGGCGGGAGGCCCGCCCTCCGGGTAGCGGCGGTGACTGGGCGGGCGGGGGACGCTCTGTCCCACGCTCGCCCAGTGCTCGGTGGTTTAAAGATGGCGGCGGCGGTGTTGGGGGCGCGGAGCCGCCGGAGGGGGAGGGAGAAGGAGAATCTGTGAGTAGCCGAGAGGTAGCGCGGCGGCTGCCGTGAGGAGTCCCGGCGCGGAGCCGCCGGCGGCCCGGCCCCGGGTCTGGGCTGGGCGGGAGAGGCCGGAGCCGCGCCTGGAGCCCGAGGCCGGAGCCGAAGAGGAATGTGACCAGGGGTCGGCGGGGGCGCGGGAGTACGCAAGAGCAGGGATGGGGCAGCAGGTGGGCCGCGTCGGGGAGGCTCCGGGGCTCCAGCAGCCCCAGCCGCGCGGGATTCGGGGCAGCAGTGCAGCCAGGCCCTCGGGCCGCAGGCGGGACCCGGCGGGACGCACCACGGAGACCGGCTTCAATATCTTCACCCAGCATGGTGAGTGTGTCCGGGAGCCGGCGCGAGGGCGTGGGGGAGGCCGGGGGTGGGGTCGGGGCGGGGTGGGAGGCGGACAGGCAGCCCTGGGGGTTCAGGGGTGGAGGGGTGCCGGAGAGAGGGGGCGGAATCCGCTGCCATCTGGGCCAGTCACGGGAGGCGAGTCACACCCCTCCCCCTCCCGTCTCCAGCCTGGCTGGCAGCTCCTGGGGGCGGAGGAGAGCCGTGGGCTTAGGCACCGTGTATGGACTGTCCTCTACCGTGGGACGGGGGCGGAGGAGCTGGAGGACAGTGGATGGTATCCCCGGGGGAGGGAAAGGCAAGGGAAGTAGGAGATGAGTCTGGGAGATGGGAGGGTAAACCGGTTGTTAGCGATGGGAGGCGGAGTTGTGCCCCAAGGGATTGGGGAATAGGACTGAATCTTAGGAGATTGTGGCATATAAGGTTATGTGTAGAAATCAGGCAATGAGCAGCGTCAGAGTGGTGAACTGTGAACAGTGCCCTGACATATCCTTCTGTGGGAAAAGTAAGGGAAGCATCGCATCATTTTTGACATTTTTGTTTTGCTTTTCAAACTAGAAATGAAGGGCTTTTCCAGACCATACACATGTTCTGCGCCTTCTAGTAGGACACATGATTCTGATATGGTTGGCAGGGGCTGTGAGTTGGTGGGCATGGTTTGGGTTTTGTGGCTGTGAACAAGAGTTTGTGTGTCTGTATGTGTGTGTATGCATGTACATACATACACGCATATATTCTCTATGTAATCTGGGACCTATTTTGCCTTATTTCTGTATTTTTAGAAGAGTGTCTCCAAACACTTATGTCATACAGTCTTAGCAAAAATTAGAGCATGCTCTCTAATAATTTGTGTTTTCATTATATATTACATAACTTATAAACATTTAGAGGAATATAGAATGAGATGGCTAGTTGCAGTGGTGCATGCCTTTAATCCCAGTGACTGAGGAGACTTTAAGTAGAAGGATCACAAGTGCGAGGCTAGCCTCTAATTTATTGAGGCTCTCAGCAACCTAGCAAGAAACTGTCTCAGAATAAAAAAGGATTAGTGATGTAGCTCAGTGCTAAAGTGTTCTTGGGTTCAATCCCCAGTGCCAAAAAAGAAAAAAAAAATAAGTATAGACCTGGGGGTGCAGCTCAGTGGTAGAGTGCATGCTTAACATGTGAGAGGCCCTGGGTTCAAACCCCAGCACCACTACTATGAATAACAAGAGAACTAAAGAGTTTTTTTTTAAAGTTGTAATATATTCTTTTTTTATTGTTGGTTGTTCAAAACATTACATAGTTCTTGACATATCATATTTCACATTTTGATTCAAGTGGGTTATGAACTCCCATTTTTACCCCGTATACAGATTGCAGAATCACATCAGTTACACTTCCATTGATTTACATATTGCCATACTAGTGTCTGTTGTATTCTGCTGCCTTTCCTATCCTCTACTATCCCCCCTCCCCTACCCTCCCCTCTTCTCTCTCTACCCCCTCTACTGTAATTCATTTCTCCCCCTTCTATTATTTTTCCCTTTCCCCTCACTTCCTCTTGTAATTTTGTATAACCTTGAGGGTCTCCTTCAAGTTCCATGCAATTTCCCTTCCCTCTCGCTTTCCCTCCCACCTCTCATCCCTGTTTAATGTTAATCTTCTTCTCATGCTCTTCGTCCCTACTCTGTTCTTAGTTACTCTCCTTATATCAAAGAAGACATTTGGCATTTGTTTTTTAGGGATTGGCTGGCTTCACTTAGCATAATCTGCTCTAATGCCATCCATTTCCCTCCAAATTCTATGATTTTATCATTTTTTAATGCAGAATAATACTCCATTGTGTATAGATGCCACATTTTTTTTATCCATTCATCTATTGAAGGGCATCTAGGTTGGTTCCACAGTCTTGCTATTGTGAATTGTGCTGCTATGAACATGGATGTAGCAGTGTCCCTGTAGCATGCTCTTTTTACGTCTTTAGGGAATAGACCGAGAAGGGGAATAGCTGGGTCAAATGGTGGTTCCATTCCCAGCTTTCCAAGAAATCTCCATACTGCTTTCCAAATTGGCTGCACCAATTTGCAGTCCCACCAACAATGAGCAAGTGTACCCTTTTCCCCACATCCTCGCCAGCACTTGTTGTTGTTTGACTTCCTAATGGCTGCCAATCTTACTGGAGTGAGATGGTATCTTAGGGTGGTTTTGATTTGCATTTCTCTGACTGCTAGCGATGCTGAGCATTTTTTCATGTGCTTGTTGATTGATAGTATGTCCTCCTCTGAGAAGTGTCTGTTCAGGTCCTTGGCCCATTTGTTGATTGGGTTATTTTATTGTCTAATTTTTTGAGTTCTTTGTATACTCTGGATATTAGGGCTCTATCTGAAGTGTGAGGAGTAAAGATTTGTTCCCAGGATGTAGGCTCCCTATTTACCTCTCTTATTGTTTCTTTTGCTGAGAAAAAACTTTTTAGTTTGAGTAAGTCCCATTTGTTGATTCTAGTAATTAACTCTTGTGCTATGGGTGTCCTATTGAGGAATTTGGGGCCCGACCCCACAGTATGTAGATCGTACCCAACTTTTTCTTCTATCAGACGCTGTGTCTCTGATTTGATATCAAGTTCCTTGATCCATTTTGAGTTAACTTTTGTGCATGGCGAGAGAAAGGGATTCAGTTTCATTTTGATGCATATGGATTTCCAGTTTTCCCAGCACCATTTGTTGAAGATGCTATCCTTCCTCCATTGCATGCTTTTAGCCCCTTTATCAAATATAAGATAGTTGTAGTTTTGTGGATTGGTTACTGTGTCCTCTATTCTGTACCATTGGTCCACCCGCCTGTTTTGGTACCAGTACCATGCTGTTTTTGTTACTATTGCTCTGTAGTATAGTTTGAAGTCTGGTATTGCTATACCGCCTGATTCACACTTCCTGCTTAGCATTGTTTTTGCTATTCTGGGTTTTTTGTTTTTCCATATGAATTTCATGATTGCTTTATCTATTTCTACAAGAAATGCCGTTGGGATTTTGATTGGCATTGCATTAAACCTATAGAGAACTTTTGGTAATATCGCCATTTTGATGATGTTAGTTCTGCCTATCCATGAACAGGGTATATTTTTCCATCTTCTAAGATCTTCTTCTATTTCTCTCTTTAGGGTTCTGTAGTTTTCATTGTATAAGTCTTTCACCTCTTTTGTTAGGTTGATTCCCAAGTATTTTTTTTTTTTTTTTTGAGGATATTGTGAATGGAGTGTTTTTCCTCATTTCCATTTCAGAGGATTTGTCGCTGATATACAGGAATGCCTTTGATTTATGCGTGTTGATTTTATATCCTGCCACTTTGCTAAATTCATTTATTAGCTCTAATAGTTTCTTTGTAGACCCTTTTGGGTCTGCTAGGTATAGAATTATGTCATCTGCAAATAGTGATAATTTAAGTTCTTCTTTTCCTATTTTTATGCCTTTAATTTCTTTCGTCTGTCTAATTGCTCTGGCCAGTGTTTCGAGAACTATGTTGAACAGAAGTGGTGAGAGAGGGCATCCCTGTCTTGTACCAGATTTTAGAGGGAATGCCTTCAATTTTTCTCCATTCAGAATGATGCTGGCCTGAGGCTTAGCATAGATTGCTTTTACAATGTTGAGGTATGTTCCTGTTATCCCTAGTTTTTCTAGAGTTTTGAACATAAAGGGTTGCTGTACTTTGTCAAATGCTTTTTCTGCATCTATCGAGATGATCATATGGTTCTTAATTCTAAGTCTATTGATGTGGTGAATAACATTTATTGATTTCCGTATATTGAATCAGCCTTGCATCCCAGGGATGAATCCTACTTGATCATGATGCACAATTTTTTTGATATGTTTTTGAATCTGATTCGCCAGAATTTTATTGAGGATTTTTGCATCTAGGTTCATTAGAGATATTGGTCTGTAGTTTTCTTTCTTTGAAGTGTCTTTGGTTTAGGAATCAGGGTGATGTTGGCCTCGTAGAATGAATTTGGAAGTTCTCCCTCTTTTTCTATTTCCTGAAATAGCTTGAAAAGTATTGGTATTAGTTCCTCTTTAAAGGTTTTGTAAAACTCTGCTGTATACCCATCCGGTCCTGGGCTTTTCTTAGTTGGTAGTCTTTTGATGGTTTCTTCTATTTCTTCAAATGATATTGGTCTGTTTAGGTTGTCTATATCCTCCTGACTCAATCTGGGCAGATCATATGACTTAAGAAATTTATCTATGCCTTCACTATCTTCTATTTTATTGGAGTATAAGGATTCAAAATAATTTCTGATTATCTTCTGTATTTCTGAAGTGTCTGTTGTGATGTTGCCTTTTTCATCCCGTATGCTAGTAATTTGAGTTCTCTTCTCTTTGTTAGCATGGCTAAGGGTCTGTCGATTTTATTTATTTTTTCAAAGAACCAACTTTTAGTTTTGTCAATTTTTTCAATTGTTTCTTTTGTTTTGATTTCATTAATTTCAGCTCTGATTTTAATTATTTCTTGCCTTCTACTTCTTTTGCTGTTGTTTTGCCCTTCTTTTTCTAGGATTTTGAGATGAAGTATGAGATCATTTATTTGTTGGTTTTTTCTTTTTTTAAGGAATGAACTCCAAGCAATGAATTTTCCTCTTAGAACTGCTTTCAATGTGTCCCATAGATTCCGATATGTTGTGTCTGTGTTTTCATTTATCTCTAAGAATTTTTTAATTTCCTCCTTGATGTCTTCTATAACCCATTGATCATTCAGTAACCTATTGTTCACTCTCCAAGTGATGCATGATTTTTCCTTCCTTCTTTTATCGTTGATTTTCAGTTTCATTCCATTATGATCAGATAAGATGCATGGTATTATCTCTACTCCTTTATATTGTCTAAGAGTTGCCCTGTGACATAATATATGATCTATTTTTGAGAAGGATCCATGTGGTGCTGAGAAAAAAGTGTAACTGCTTGATGTTGGGTGGTATATTCTATATATGTCAATTAAGTCTAGGTTATTAATTGTGTTATTGAGTTCTATAGTTTCCTTATTCAACTTTTGTTTGTTTGTTCACCCCTAAATGTAATCTGTCCAGTGGTGAGAGAGGTGTGTTGAAGTCTCCCATGATTATTGTATGGTGGTCTATTAGACTCTTGAACTTGAGAAGAGTTTGCTTGATGAACATAGCTGCACTGTTGTTTGGGGCATATATATTTATGATTGTTATGTCTTGTTGGTGTATGGTTCTCTTGAGCAGTATGTAGTGTCCCTCTTTATCCCTTTTGATTAACTTTGGCTTGAAATCTATTTTATTTGATATGAGTATGGACACTCCTGCTTGTTTCCAAAGTCCATATGAGTGATATGATTTTTCCCAACCTTTCACCTTCAGTCTATGTATATCTTTTCCTATCAAATGCGTCTCCTGTAGGCAGCATATTGTTGGGTCTTGTTTTGTGATCCATTCTACTAGCCTTTGTCTCTTAATTGGTGAGTTTAAGCCATTAACATTTAGGGTTATTATTGAGATATGGTTTGTTCTTCCAGCCATTTTTGTTTATTTATGTTACTAAACATGGTTTGTTTTCCTCTTTGATTATTTTCCCCCCTTTACTGTCCTACCTCCCACTGTTGGTTTTCATTGTTGTTTTCCATTTACTCTTCCTGAAATGTTTTGCCAAGGATGTTTTGAAGAGATGGTTTTCTAGCTGCAAATCCTTTTAACTTTTGTTTATCGTGGAAGGTTTTAATTTCATCTTCCATCCTGAAGCTTAATTTCGCTGGATACACGATTCTTGGTTGGAACCCATTTTCTTTCAGTGTTTGAAATATGTTGTTCCAGGATCTTCTAGCTTTCACAGTCTGTGTTGAAAGATCAGCTGTTATCCTGATTGGTTCACCCCTAAATGTAATCTGCTTCCTTTCTCTTGTAGCTTTTAAAATTCTCTCCTTATTCTGTATGTTAGACGTCTTCATTATAATGTGTCTAGGTGTGGATCTCTTATGATTTTGCACATTCGGCATCCTGTAGGCTTCTAGGATTTGGGATTCTGTCTCATTCTTCAAGTCTGGGAAGTTTTCTCGTATTATTTCATTGAATAGATTGCTCATTCCTTTGGTTTGGACCTCTATACCTTCCTGTGTCCCAATGATTCTTAAGTTTGGTCTCTTTATGTTGTCCCATATTTCTTGAATGTTCTGCTCATGGTTCCTTAACAGTCTTGCTGAGCTGTCTATGTTCTTTTCAAGTTGAAATACTTTGTCTTCATTGTCTGATGTTCTATCTTCTAAGTGTTCTCCTCTGCTGGTAGTATTCTCAATTGAGTTTTTAAGTTGGTTTATTGCTTCCTGCATTTCTAGGATTTCTGTTTGTTTGTTTTTTATTACCTCTATCTCCCTGTATAGTTGATCTTTTACTTCCTGGATTTGTTTATGTAGTTCTTTGTCAAAGTGATCTTTCATTGTCTGATTTTGCTGTCTAATGTCTTCCTTGAGACTCCAGATCATCTGAAGCATGTATATCCTGAATTCTTTATCTGACATTCCATCTGCTGCAGCTATTACCTCTTCTAAAGTTGAGTTGACCTGCATTGCTTGTGGTCCTTTCTTTCCTTTTCGTTTCATACTGCTCATGTTTCTTTCTGCTTGGTGAAACTGTTGTGTTTTTGAAATTTTCCCCCTATATATTTATATTTCTCTTGTGTAGTTGAAAAGTCTTCCTTGCAGGGAGGGCAGTGGCTGTGCTCCTCCTCCAGTTGGTGTGACGTGTCTACCACGCCCGCGGACCCCTGGGGCTGTTCTGCCTGTCGGTTGCAGGTCTGCCTACCTTGCAGGCGCGGGCGGCGGCTCTGCTCTGCCCTTACACCAATTGGGGTGACATGTCTACCACGCCGGGGGTCGCTGGGCCTGTTCCTGGCGTGGGCGGCGGCTCTGCTCTACCCCTACTCCAATTGGTGTGATGTAACTACCACGCTGGCGGGCCACTGGGCCTGTTCAGTGTGTGGGCAGCGGCTCTGCTCTGCCCCTACTCCAATATTCCAATTGGGGTGATGTGACTACCACGCCGTCGGGCCTCTGGGCCTGTCCCGGGCGCGGGCGGCGGCTCTGCTCTGCCCCTTCTCCAATTGGGGTGACGTGACTACCACGCCCGCGGGTCGTTGGGTCTGTTCCGGATGCGGGCGGCGGCTCTGTTCTGCCCCTACTCCAATTGGTGTGACGTGTCTACCACGCTGGCAGGCTGCTGGGCCTGTCCCACTGGTCGGTCGCAGGTCTGCCTACCTTGCGGGCTCGAGCGGCGGCTCTGCTCGGCCCCTACTGCAGTTGGGGTGAAGTGATACCACGCTGGCGGGTCGCTAGGCCTGTTCCGGGCGCGGGTGGCGGCCCTGCTCTGCCCCTACTCCAATTGGTGTGACGTGTCTACCACGCCAGCAGGCCGCTGGGCCTGTCCCGCTGGTCGGTCGCAGGTCTGCCTACCTTGCGGGCTCGGGCGGCAGCTCTGCTCAGCCCCCACTGCAGTTGGGGTGAAGTGATACACGCCGGCGGGTCGCTGGGGCTGTTCCGGACGCGGGCTGCAGCTCTGCTCTGCCCCTCTGGCCCCCACAGCACTCAGCAGGATCCGGACCGAGAAGCAGTCTCCACGGGTTCCTCAGCCCTGGGTCAGAGCAGCTCCGGGAGCCAGAACTCGGCCGATCCGGGCTTGGTGCATGCCCCGACAGGAGCAGGCCCCAAGAAGCAGTTTCCGCGGGTTCTTTAGCACTGCGCCTGAGTAATTTGCCTGCGAGAAGCAGGCGAACGGAAGCCTGAAATTACCTGTTCAATGGTTGAATGAGCTGCGATCAGTCGAAAACAGGGATGATGACGTCAACTCTCCAAGATGGTGGCCGCTGGCTTCCTCTGTGGTCTGACAGGTGGAGAACCGAACTGGACCGCTTCCTTCCCCCGTCTCAAACCCAGAATTCAGCACTGTGTACAGTGATTGCACAGCTGGCAGGAGCCCACAGAATCCGCAGCGCTGTCTCTTGCTTCCCAGCGCGTGCCTCAGATTCTAGCCACGGGGCGATTTGCTGAATAAGCGGCGTGACCCTCCGTGCGGACAAATCACTCGCGTTTGAGCCCCTGTAGCTGATCCTCGTGCGATGAAAATCCTTCCACTAGGTTTTGGAGCACCCTAGTTTTGCTAGAAATTCCTAACAAGATAGTTTTTAGCTGTTCTAACTCATCATTCTCCCGAACAGTGACGCGGTACACGGGAGTGATGCACTCCCTTCGCTGCCATCTTCCCCCTCCTCCAGAACTAAAGAGTTTTAAGGCCAGGTGTGATGGTGCATGCCTGTAATCCCAGCTACTCTGGAGGCTGAGGCAGGAGGGTTGTGTGTTCAAAGCCAGCCTGGGCAACTTAGTGAGATCCTGTCTTAAATAAAGGTACAAAAAAGGACTGAGAATGTAGCTCAGTAGCAGACGCTTGACGGGCACGCATGAAGTTTACGCCTTAGTACTGCAAAAAAAAAAGAAAAAGTCCGTCTCCCCCCGCCCCCCGCAATTCAGTGGATCCTTTTGCATGTTTTCAACAATACTTTTGAGACCACTTTTCTAGAGGATGGAAGAGTAGTGGAGGGGAGAAAACAAAATTGACCTTTATGGGTAGGTACCCCAAAACCTAAGGGGGGGCTGGAGATATAGATATGACTTCTATAGAAAGGACTGATAATTGAAATTGGATGAGAAGTAGCAAACTGGAGTTTCAGTGAGGATGCATATAGAAAATAAAGACTAAAGGAGGCAGGGTGTTCTATACTACACAGGTTAGGGAAGAAGAAGAAAAAAGTGTGAACTATTCATTAGAAATGAAATTTTGGAGGATGTAATGATGGGTGGTACCATGCAAAGAGAGATGAGTCTGAGAATCTATGGCTACCAGGTGAGTTGTGCCAGAAAGTTCTGTAGTCAGAAGTATTTAAACTTCTAAATAAATAATCTGTTGTTTCTTTTTTTGTACTGGAGATTGAACCCAGGGGCACTTTATCCCCAACCCTTTCTCTATTCTTATTTTGGGGACAGGGTCTTATCAGGTTGCTGAGGCTGGCCCCAACTTTGTGATTTTCCTGCCTCAGCCTCCTAAGTCGCTGAATTATAGGAGAGCACTACCATGCCCGGCCTAAACTGCTGTTTTGTAATGGAGGAGTTATAGGTGGTTTGGTGCCATCCAAGTTTTACATGTCTAATATTAAAGATGTGCTCCAGCATCCCTTCATAAAATATCTGAATATTTTATGTGGGTGCTAGATGAGTTAGTCTTTATTGAAGTCACTTCCTAAAACACAAGAAAAAATGAATTAATAGTTTTTAGGGAAAAAGTCATCCTTTGCTTCATTATAGAAAGTGTTACTATGCATTAAACTTGACCCAGTGGGCAACAGTGGTCTTGTTCCTCTGGTGTCTTATTCAGGACCTAAGATTTTCAGAAAAGGAGGAAGTCGTGAAGAATGGAATACAAAGAGATTTTGAAGGATGGACAGGATTTGGATCTGTGGAGCAGGAAAAAGAGGGCAGGCTGGGCAGGAGAAACATCTTGAACAGGAACAATGGGAATGGACCTAATTTGTTGATGGGATAGTGAGGAGAAACATCTCTCAGGAGTGAATAACCTATGAGTTGGTGGAAACAAAATCAGAGAACAAAAATTGAAAGTGTCAAGTTCAGATTTTGTCTCTACCTGCTGGATGACTTAGTCACCATCATTGAATTTTCTTTATCTAATAGATGCCTTTTGCTTCTTTACAATTTTATGATTCTAATTGAGAAGTAGTAGGAAGAAAACTTTGAATAGCTCAATTGGACTGGGTTATGGGAAATCTGGAGAAGTTTTTATCAGTTTTACTGATTGGCTAGTTTATAAGAGCTCTCAATAGACCCAAGTATGAAATGCTGACCTTGTTGAAGGCAGTGGATTTGGAAGCAGTGGATACAGGAGGTGTAGTTCAGGGGACAATTCATTCATTTATCTATTTACTGGGCTCTGGGGATGATGTTGTAAACCATAACAGAATCCTTACCTTCATGATTTTTAAAAAAAATATTTCTTTAGTTGTTGATGGACCTTTATTTTATTTATGTGCGGTGCTGAGAATCGAGCTGGTGCCTAGCACATGCTAGGCAAGCACTCCACCACTGAGCTACAGTTCAAGCCCTCATGATTTGATCTAGAGGAAGAAAGAAGAGAGACTGTTTCAGAGTTTTTGTTAAAGGCATGAACTCTGGAGCCATTCTGCCTGGACTTAAAACCTGACTCAGTTGTGTGGCCTTGGGCAAATTATTTAACTTTTATTCCTTTGATTCTCAATTTGTAAAATGGGGATAATAATAATACCTAGAATTATGAGTTTCTATATTCAAACTGCTTAGAATTGTGCCTGGCACATATTAAGAGCTCACCGTGTGTTAGCTGCTTCCATTACTACTATTACTACTACTACTGATATTATTGTTAAAAATAGGGATGATGGTCTGGGATTGTGGCTTAGTGGTAAAGCATTCGCCTAGCACGGGCGGGACCCAGTTTCGATCCTCAGCATCACATAAAAATAAAGGTATTGTATTGTGTTCATCTACACCTAAAAAATAAATATTAAAAAAAAAAACAGGGATGAGTCAAAAAGTTACACCATGGTTTTGAACCTGGCTAACTAGGATGATGGTGATTTTATTGACAAGTTTAGAAATTGGAAGCTGATTGAAAGGATGGGAATAGGATAAGTTTGTTGTCAAAGATAGTATGAAAAGAATGTAATTAACAATATAGAAAGCAAAGGTATAATTGGTACTGTCTTAGATGTGTATTCAAAAACTTTTCTATAGATCAGGGTTTATTAACCTTGACAGTATTGACATTTTAGGCTGAAAATTTGTATTAGGGGTCTGTCCTGAGCATTGTGGGATATTTATTTAGCATCTCTGGCACTACTGATGCCATTAGCATTCACTTTGGCTTCTCACATACAAGCAAAAATGTCTCCATTTGCTGATTGGCAGTGACACAGGCCTGTAATCCCAGTGGCTCAGGAGGCTGAGGCAGAAGGATCACAAGTCAGCCTCAGCAATATAGGGAGGCCATAAGTAACTTAGCGAATTGTCTCAAAATAAAAAATAAAAAGGGCTAGGGATGAAGCTCAGTTACAAAGTGCCCCTGGGTTCAATCCTTGATACCAAACAAACAAAAGAAATTGTCCAGTCATTGCTAAATCCTAGGGTCTGGTGGGTGGTAAAAACTATCCTTATTTGATGATTACTACTTAGAAACAGGGAAGATTCTGAATTGAATGAATAAATGAGATTCAAAAGCTCCTCATTGGATATACCATTTGACATAAGTGAAAAAAATCTAGACCCTAGAAGTAGTGTATAAATCACTGTCTTGTTTGCAACGTTGAGATATTGGCATGTAACTTCATTATGAAAGTTCGGTCTGATAGTCTTTTTTTATTTTTATTTTTTTGTACTGGGGATTGAATGCAGGGACACTCTACCACTGAGCCACATTCCTAGGCCTTTTAATTTATTTTTATTTTAAAATTTGAGACAAGGTCTTACTAAGTTGCTGATCCTCGCTTTGAACTTGTGATCCTCCTTCCTCAGCCTCCCCAGTAGCTGAAATTACAGGTGTGCACCACCAGGCCAGGTCTGACAGGCTCTTGAGTTTATGTGTAGGTTTTTGTTTATTTTTTGCAGTACTAGGGATTGAGCCTAGGGGCACCTTACCACTGTGCTGCATTCCTAGTCCTCTTTTTTATTTTGAGACAGCCTTGCTAAATTGAAGCTGGTCTTGAACTTGTACCTCTTTCTTTAACCTCCTGGGATTACAGGTGTATGATACTGTGACCAGTGAACATATGACATAACTTTTAGACAGCTGAAAGATTTCACTTTAATTTTATTTTCTTCTCATTTTCTGAAAGTTCTAGTAAAAATAAACCAAGTTATGAGATTCTGAATTAAAAATTTCTCTTAATCAAACTCATTATTTAAAGTCATCTGATTTTTTTCTTTTGAATCTATGAAAGATATAGGCACCCCAGGTTGAAAATGATATTCTAAAAAGATATGACAGCCTACTATAGTGGTCACCAAATCTATTTTTTCCCCCTCCTGTAGTAGAGATTGAACCAAGGGCCTTGCACATTCTACCCACTAAGCTACATCCCCAGCCATTTTTTTGGGGGGTGGGGGCTAGGGTCTCCCTAAATTGCTGAGGCTGGCCTGGAACTTGGAATCTTCCTGCTTCAGCTTCCTGAGTAGTTGGGATTACAGGCTTGTAGGCTACAGTGCCTGGCAGTGGTCACTAATTCTTAGGAAAACTAAATTTTATTTAAATTTTTTAATTTAAATTTTTAGTCATTCTAGGGATTGAACCCAGCACATGCTAAGCAAGCGTTTTACTACTAAGCTCTATTGCCAGACTTGAAAACTATAATTTAAAAAAAGAAATCAGCTCTTAGATTCTTATCAACCTCTAAATCACTGTTACAAATGTATAGTTGTGTCTGTAATTTTGGTGAAGTGACAAAATAAATTGTGGTACAGGTTCTGTTATTATAGCCCAATTGACATTAAGCACTCATAAAATTATTAAGTCTCTGTGAGGGTCTATCTTCCCCCTTTGTATGTTTTTTTCCCCCTTTTCATTTGTTCTCAGAATAAAGAATGATGATAATATTTGAGTAGCTTTTTAAGAGTTTATGAAGATTTTTTATTTCTTCTAATTTGACATTAACAAGTACAGCATAAAATAGATGAGGCAGGTCTTAATCTTCCCATTTTTTAGATGAATGAGTTAGGAGAACTAGGTGACTTCCCAAGGTCACAGTGCTGTTTCTCTCCACTTTAAGTAACTTTGGTTATTTGAGGGCTTTCAGAAAGCAGCAAAAAGGTAGGGGAATTTTGAGAATTTGAAATCACTTTAGATCTGCCTGAAGATAATTGATATCATTTCAAGACAATTGTTACAGGGGTTGGGTAGCCAAGAATAAGTAGTTCATGGTTCTCATGGGTGTTTTTTTTTCCATTTTTGAGAGTTGAACCAGGAACTGGCCATCATAATTGTGAAGTTGATAGGAACCTCATTCTAAGCCGACATCGATTGGCTAGTTAAATTTAATGACTTTTTTTGCAGATAAAAACTTATGATGTATACTATAACCCTCATTTGATATCCCCGGAGACCTTTTGTTTTGTTTGCCCCCCTTATTATTTTTATCTCTGGTTGTAAAGTTTCTTATTAGAAGCTTGTGGTAGTAGGACTTTTGTATTCTTGAAGTTGTCAAATTGGACATTTTATCAATGTGTAGAGATTTCAAAATGCTTAAGAGCCTCACCAATCTCATTGGATTTTTTTTTCCTGGAATAGGAAATTTGACAGTGCCACTTTAGCATGGAGAGCTTGTTAAAACATAGATTGTTAGGTGCCACCTCAGGAGTTTTGATTTGGGTCTAAGGAGGGTCTTGAGAATTTGCTTTTTTCCTTCCCTTCCTTGCTTCCTTCCTATTGAACCCAGAGGTGCTCTGCTACTGAGTTGCATTCCCAACCCTTTTTATTTTTGAGTCAGGATCTTGCTTAGTTGCTGAGACTGGCCTTGAACTTGAGATCCTCCTGACTTAGCCTCCCAAATAGTTGGGATTATAGGTGTGTGTCATGTGCCTGGGGTGCCTGTCGAGAATTCTTATTTTTGACAGAATTTCCCGGTGTTGCTAGGGCAGCTGTCTGGGACCATACTTTGAAAGCTGTTGGTAATGGGAGATGAAAAAGTGTAATGGATCAAAGGTGACTTAGATATTGTCAGAAAACATAATGTACTGATTCTCTACTAAAAGCTAGTGCAAAATTCCATTTGTTCCAAGTCTAGTGTCTGCATGTAAGTGACCACTCTCTTTTACCACCATTTGTGGTTTATCTTTAAAAGTTCATATGTTGAGAGGTGTACTTTTGAAAGACTCTGGAGTCATCGAGAAAAGGAAAGGTAGGGAACGTAAGGTTCTGCTGGCAGACTTGTGCTACAGTACTGTGGGCTTCATTTAGTTCTTGGAAGAATGAAGTGATGAAATAATTGCCATTTATTACCTGGCATGTTCTAAGTATTTTATATCCAATTTTTAACTCAAACCTCATAAAACCCTATTTGCCCAAATTGAAAAAGTTTGGGTACCAAAGAAATTGGGATATCTATTTATGATTCTATGGTTTTGGTATATAATGGTACTTGTTACTTTTGTAGTTTATATGTATTTGTGTATGTGTGCACATATATACATGTATATACAAAGATTTTTACCTCATCTCTCTTGAGACCAGTGATGAAGTTTTCAGAATGGTGGTCAAGGGTTAAAGCTGTATAGTCTGTGACTATGAATTGAGACATATATTATGTGCTATTGTACTGAAGAGAGCAGTACACACTACAGCTATTTGGGAATTCATGGTAACATTTACCTACTATCTTAATTTCTAGACTTAGGGTTACTAATATTATTGAAGACTTACATAAACCCCTCCCCCATAAATAGGTTAAAAACTTATTTTATCCTTTTGGTTTTTTAAAGAAAATTATCAAGAAGACCTATAGGGACTGGGAGTGTATCTCAGAGACAGTATGCTTAGTGTGCATGATGCCTTGGGTTTTATCCACACAAAGATTTGCAGATGTCAGTGGTAGTATATTGGGCTACTATAGGAGAATGGATATACTTAGCCATTTTCCTTTTCTTTTTCTTGTGCTGGGGATTGAACCCAGGGCCTTGTGTATACTAGGCAACCACTCTACCAACGAAGCTATATCCTCAGCCCTAAGCTATGTTTCTTTATGAATGTAGAAAAGAGTATACAATATTAGTTACCCATGCTCTCTAATTTCATCAGTATACCATGCTGGTAGAAAGTTTTTAAAATAAATAATAACTAGTAATATTGTGTGCTTACAGGTATTGATTGCATAAATATATTTGTGTGAATAGCTTTTGGATTCTGAGATACTGGGTTGTAAGGATTGACTTCTTTGTCCTGTATCCTTCACATAGTACCTGCTACATAGTAAATACTCTTGAGTAATTTTGGAACAGGTTTTTTTCCCCTAATTTAACATTTATATATCTTTTATATATTTCTATAATAGTGTCAGTGAAAAACATTTTAAATAACAGTATGTCTAGTTTAGTAAAATTTTACATAAAAACTCACTAGTTTCCTTATTTTCTCCTCTTGATATCAGAATATTTAGATGTAGGAGATTCTGAGGTATTTGTGGGGAGGGGTATTATTGTACAGAATGTTAATATTAAAAATGAAGTACTCTAATAAACGTATTGGAATCAATATTAACCTCTTAAAGTGATATTTTTTAATAGCTTTATTTTATTTATTTATTTTTATGTGGTGCTGAGGATGGAACCCAGGACCTCCCACATGGCGAGGCGAGTATTCTGCCCCTGAGCCACAACTCCACCCTCTTAAAGTGATATATTTAGTTTTGTTATTATAATACATGATTTCTAATGATCTTTTTATTTTTAGGTGGTGGGAGAATTAAAAAAAATTTTTTTTAGCTTAAAACTCCTAAACACTTTCTTTATTTCGTGTTCATTTCTTCTGTACTAATTGTTCATGTTAACATCTCTGAGAGAATTTTTAGGTTTAATTTAGACAGAACTGCTGTCCAGAAGAATGTTACTGCTCAGAGAGATTTTGATGACATCCTTATTTAAAAATCTAAAAGGTTTTGTGTGTTCCTGTGTGTGAAAATGTGATATTCTGTATAGTATCTCTTGGTTTCTGATCACTGTCTTTTTTTTATTTGTATGCATAATTTCAATATGTGGTCATTATTATTAATAAGAAAATTTCCTGAATATTGTTTTTGACTGGTCTTTCACTCAAGTAAATGCATGATAAGTACACATTAAACATAATAGCATACCCAGTTTAAACTCGATTGCTTCGAGAACTGAGAACAACTTTGGGCATTTCTCCACTTTGCTTTGTGCTGTAAATTTGCTGAGGCTGTGTGATGGTACTCCAGGCTCCTCCATAGTGAACTCTGCCAGCCTTGGCTGTTGATCAGTGGGCCCAGTCATTTGTATTCCTGGGTTTGCTGTCCAAGGAGAAGGGTTTAAAAAACCTTTTACTTGATGTGGACAAGGTCAAAGAAAATGTTCTGTAACTTAATAGATATGTGGTATGTGCCCATACAATTTTGTTAACATATTCCTCTTTATATGCTAACTCCAGCAAATTAAAGTAGCAATATTGAGATATGATTGAAGATTGCCACTTAGCATTCTGTGGTTCCAGGTAATTACTAAGGAAACATTTTCTTAAAGCTAACAGTACTAACAAGCACAGTTTGTATCACCCATCTGTTCCTCACTGAAAAGAAAGGTTGATACTGAAGGTTTTGTTTCATAGCTTTCTTGGATTAATTTTGAAATTTGCATGTCTGACTGCATAATAATTTACAAAGATCTCAGTGTGAAAAACAATTCTTGGAGCATTTGCCTAGCACATGTGAAGTACTGGGTTTGATCCTCAGCACCATATAAAAACAAATAAATAAAGGTTAAATTCTTAAAATAGAAAAAATAATTCTTAACAGTGCAGAGGCACATAAAGTCGCCATGG